>NW_028230441.1:5941810-6288426 GCF_043228905.1 Azolla caroliniana | reverse complement strand
GTCGTTATTCTTGGCCGTTGCTGCTTCTCCGGCCATTGTCCTCACGCAATGATGTTGATAGCTTTGCTGATTTTGATTTGAATGGATCGAGCTTTCTATTGCAAGCGGCTTCCATATCGAGACATCTCTCTTTCTGAGAGAAGAATGTGGCCGTGATAGGTAGGATCGAGGCTACCTCGATGATTTTGATGCATACTCTGCAGGAGCTTTCATTGCCCATGATTATTGCTGGCCCTCTTACTCTTAAAATAGGCCTATGTTGATCTTCTGTAGCATCATTTACAATAGTGATAAGTTATAACATAGATATTAATCTTCATTGGGTTGGACTTAGCCATAGGCATAGGGTGTCCATTCTGGAACACTTCTCCAAAAGGGTGGTTAGGATATGGATGTTATCCGGTGCACCGGTTCCGATCCAACTAAAGGATATAGCCTATAGGATATGTAATATTTACTTCTAGGCTTCCTAAACCTCATAAGAATCCTATTAGATTTAGACCCATATGTTCTTATAATAATTCTATCTTTGAACAAACCTCAAAATGACTACATAACCAATTCCTACCTATACTCCTCCTACAACCACAAAACCTTAAAGGCTCTGATGCCCTCATACAAAATCTAGAATGCTCGTCGAGGTTTTGGGTTTCTATTAGGGTTTAGTCGATAGGTTCTCTATTCATCAAGGGTTTCTTGAGCTCGAATGCTCGTAAGGTTTCGGTGTTCTTCGTAGACTATTGTGCAAGGCCTCCACTCACAGGTGTGAGCCCAAGAGCTCCTCGACTAGGGGCTTGCCTATAAATACTCATTGTATCTAGTTTGTTTTGTTTGGCTCGAAGCCGTAGGTACAAGCAACTATTCCATATATATATATATATATATATATATATATATATATATATATATATATATATATATATATATACACACTTATGGTTGTGTACAACGTGTCGTTTCCTATTCGGATATTTCATCACACTTTCTCTCTTACCGGTTCCTGTGCATAAGCGTGGGCGTTCCTATATCTCTCTCTCAATAGGTTGCACCCGGTGCAGTTGAGAAGACGACTTGGTTGGCATCCTAGTCGAAGCGATCAATACCAACGAAGCGTGGCTCTCCTGTCACCGTTTCTCCCTGGTGAGCCCGCCCAAGCCGACCCGCAAGCCGCGAAAAACCATGACAACGCAAAAACTAGGACTTGCCTTATTAGGATATCATTTATGAGATTTCTTCAACAAAAAAGAGCGTGCCTTAGCAAGATTGTTGGCGGCTTCCCTAGTTTGATCATTATTGGGCATGTGGCCTGACCAACCCACCAAGTACTATAGTCTATTGCACATAACCTTGGAGTTCAAAATAGCCTCAACCTTATACTCTAAACCATCAACAAGTTGAACTAAAGGTGGTTGTGCAACTATGTCTTGTAGATAGTTGTTGTAGATATAAGGCTCCACTAGAAGACACAAGTGAAACACTAGGTGAAGATGAATATGTGAGAAGAGATCCAGATGGCCACATAATTTATCTAGCCATGGATAAATGATGTATCAAGAGTGTAACTCTTGAGCCCAATTGAATTAACCGTTATCCTTATCAGAATACTTGGACTTGAACATGAAGCTTGACACAGATAGAACAATATGATCCAAGTCGTCTTGAACAAAAACATAGGAATGTTTTTTTGTACAAATGGAGTCAAGCAGACTTGAATTTTCAGTTGCAAGAATATGCAATATAGGTAATGATTGGCAAATATGATCATATCCAATAGATCTATGAAACCTAGTTATTGAAGGCCATGACTTGCCCATGTCACTCTAAAATAACATTTTGCACAATTACCAACCCAAGATTTTCCATGTGATTGAATTTAGGCTAGAGATGTTCTTTTTTATCCCACTAGACGTGAGTACCTCTATCAGTAAAAGATTACTATTGTTCCTACGTTTTGTAGTTGCGACTTACTCCTTCACACATTTAGGGGAAAACTCAACTCACAATTATATTAATAAATGTGCGTGAAAAACAAAACAATGGTACCACATTTGAGTGTGGTCAGCACTACAAGGGTAGTGTGACATGATCTCTCTCTCTCTCTCTCAAAGGATTACTGTAATCCATAATAGATATTCCTATCCAAACATGGTAAGTTGAATTGAATGCATGAGGACATTCTATAAAAATGGGTTGTTTTAAGAGATAGATGTTGTTTTGGTTCGTGGAAAATGTGTGAAGGAGTAAGTTGGTTTAACGGGGATTGTGACTTTGGAATCAATGCCTTTGTATATAGTGATGATAAAGTGAAAATGATTTTTATGTTGGTGAATTTTGTTACTTTCGTACATCTTATTGTCAAAAAGTTGTTGTTAAATCCAAATGCTAAAACAATTGGATTTTAGGACTTTTGATTATGGTTATCTATTGTAGGATAAATTAGTTTTCTACCATGCCATTAAGGACCGTCAAATATGTTTGGAATTAAAAAGGATACACGCACACCACCCACATATGTACATTGTTGTCGAGCAATAAAGGATTCTCCCCCATACAGGATTTCTAGAAAACACATTATGTGCCTTAGGTACGAGATTAAAGAAAGAAAAGCCCACAAGTGACACATATCTCGGAATAAAAAAACATACACATATGTTCATACAGGTTGCGTGACCACTCTGGTGGCTTTATTCACGAAACAAGGTGCAATGAAAAAAACTTCATATTTGGGGTTGGGGGAGGAGGGTATGGGTCTAAATATTATCGAGGGGCACGGTGAAGAGCAGGCTATGATGATGAAACCCACCCACAGAAAGAGCGAAACTAGAAAGGAATCTCGGCGCAAGCAAAATAAATATAGGGGAACCCGAAACAATGGGCTAGAAAAACACACAGACACACACATTACACATACGTATATATTATAAAACAAATCCAAAAGAGGCTACTACTACTATTACTTAAGTAGAGGGCACACACACGTAATATAAATAAAACAGAATTAGGAAGGCAACTTCGTTGGTAGCTTCCACAGAGAGAGAGAGACCAGGCACACTGAATGTATATATTAGCGGAGGCACAGTGAAGGATGATGATGGTGCTCCGTGCCTCCTCCCATTCCCTCCCCCGCTCTTCTCTTTCCCCGCTCTTTCTCTTCTCTGCAGCTACCCGCCGCTGCTCTTCTTCTTCTTCTTCTTCTTCTTCTTCTTCGCAGCTGTATCATCCTCTCCTTTGCCGCAGCGCCAGCAGCAGGCTTTTGGCTACCGCTACTTCCATGGCTGAACCTCCGGCCCGCGTCGGATTGCTGTTCCGTCAGCTGTTCGAGAAAGAGTCGTCCACCTACACCTACCTGCTTGCGGATGTTGCGCACCCTGACAAACCTGCCGTGGTAATTCCCGCCTCCTCCTTTGTCTCTATTGCTAGAGGAATTCGCACTTCACGGCAAGAAATCTAGAAACAGTTCACGAATCTCTGCTCCCCCATGGCATGCACCACCACCCACACTAACCGCTTGTGGCTAGCTAGATATCTAATAATAAAATTCAAGGAGACCAAGGAATCTCCTTAGTTACATCACACGTGGTAAGAAGTTACAGTGCTGAACCAACATTGAATTCTACACATCAGAATGTGATAATCTTGTGTACTTGTACAACAAATACACTATTTGCACGGATATTTCGTCAAATGAAAGTCTAAGTGCACGGATAGAGAGATTTTGCCTTTGAACTATAATCAAGTTTATCCTTAAACACGGACCAAATGGACTGAGGATTGCTTCTTCAAATTGTTTGACTGCATCTATTGCAAATGATATTGGGATCAACAAAAAGAATTCAGAAACTAGACCAAACTCGTCCTGAACTGGATACATACAGACATCCCACTTTAAAGAATCAAACATTACCATTTCGTTGTAGATTATAGTGTATAAATCTAATTACAAATTTCTTCAATGAGGTTGAGTGCCTCACTACAATGCTTTTATCCATTTTTATTTGGATACTTAGGTATGCTCTATGTGCTAAATGCACATACGTCCGATTTAATGGATGTATGTTTGTAAAATTTTGAATTTTCTATCTGTCAAAATTACATGCTTATTTAATAATCAGATATTCCGCAATGTTTTAAATGTTAAAGTCACACAAAATATTCTGTATATACTTAAGCATTCTAAATAATGAATGATGCTTATTTTCAGTTGATAGATCCGGTCGATACGACTGTTGATAGAGATGTGAACCTTATCAAGGAGCTTGGGTTAAAGTTGATATATGCCATGAATACGCATGTGCATGCGGATCATGTGACAGGGACTGGTTTGATTAAGGTAAATTGTTGGCAAATTAAACATTCCCTGTATTTTTGTAATGCAACTGCAATTTTTTAAGCTTGATTTGCATAGTAGCCATGAAGATGACACCAAGAGGTTGTATGTTTTGATTTTGTTTTACCAAATTATATAATAATTATTTTATGGTATTTTTCAAATAGGGCAAGGTGGCATTGCATGGCTAGAATGAAATGGCTGCTGGATCATCATGACGTCATTCCTGTTAGTGTTGGATTCTGATGTGTGGTGATGTGTGCGTGCAATCTTAAAGTTGTGCATATAAAGTCACTTTAAGTTAGGTCGTATATTAAGTCACTTAAAAGTTATCTGTGAGTGGACTAAAGATATCTTTTGAAGAGGAGACAAACATGATAAGACTTGCCTTATTCAAGCAAAACCATTGTTGATGTAGACCATGAAATGGAGATCATTTCATAATGTTGAAAGCCCACTCACTGTTTTGAAGAGGTGACAAGCATGATCAGACTTGTCTTATTGAAGCAAACCTTTCTTGATGTAGAACTTCAAATGGAGTCATTTTATAATGTCGACAATTGCTGGTCTTGCAGCTGATTTGTTCTCTTTTTACTGTTATGTTTGAGAGTACCATAGAGGCTCTATGTACAGGATCTAGTTGCTGAAATAGGTATTTTTAGGTTTTAGGTTCTCTTATGGTATTTACTATTAATTATCATAAAGAAAAATCAGAAGGGAATTCGATCTTTGGGGCAATCAGGGTGCCAACTTCCTTTTCCAGGAGCAGTCTAACATATTGAACATTGAATTAAGGCTTAGCTAGTACAAAATCTCAAGGAGTGTTTCTTCATTGATATACCTAGATGATAGTTTGATTGGGCTACCGCCATTTGCGAATTCCCACAAAATACCTAGTTTTATTTATTCCATATGATGCCTCATTAGAAATGGTAGCATTGGAAATTCCATATGAAGTATAAAGTGTAGGATTGGAAAGAAAATCCTCTAGTAAATGAAAGAAAGTTGGAGATGGGAATATACCTTGGGGAGGAGAAAACTAGCTGTAAATTCATTCTCTTATAGCATGTATTTTGTTAAACTGTTGTATCAATGGATTGCATAAAATGACAAATGCATGCTCATAATGGATGTAGTCAGAATGTTTGAATCAGATTGCCTTATCAAGTTGGGATCATGTAGTGATAATGCACTTACCCAATCCTTTGAATCTGATTCTCTTAACAAATGGTGCTTTCTTTCCTTAACACATCAGGAACAATATACCATCTCTTCTCTACAGTTTGCTCTTTTGAAGATGATTGCAGTTGTCTCAATTTGTTTTTTAAACTTTATGATCTAGGCCCATTAAAAAATGGTCTATTGTTTTCTGTATGTAAATTCTATTTTATAGACACGGATACCAGGAGTTCAGTCATTGATTTCAAAGGCGAGTGGTGCAAAAGCTGATGTACATGTAGATCCAGGTGACAAGATTCAAGTCGGGAACCTAGTTTTAGAGGTAAGCATTATTTTGTTTTGAAATCCCATTTAAACTTCCCTATAAAGCATTCCAAGTACTTCTGTCTTAGAGATGCACATTGCACTTAGAAGAGTTGAATATAAGTCAATGTTCGATAAATATCAGTTAAATAATCCAAAATATAAAATTTGAAATGATTGTTCTGCAAATTGTTAAAAGTTTTCGTATCTATTGTAGTATTGTTGCCTACTTTAATATTCTTTCAACGGTTCTTCCCATGCTATGGCTCGTCTTTCTTATGTGAATTCTATGAATTATTATAACTTGGTCATAGTTTTGTGCATATCATATAGATGCACACGAATAATGTAAATAGGCTTTTAACTGTCATTATATAATGCCTTCAAGGCTTCCTCTGGTTTATTGCTAGATGTCTCTATGCAAAAACAAAACAGTAGTGTTTCTATTCTATGTACTGTGATCTCAAGTTACTCCAAAATTTACATTTACCATTAAGGCATTTGTCTTGGTATGAACACTCTTAGTCAAAAGGCCTTTTAAAATCTACACATATGCATGATCTAGCTTATCCATTAGCATATTGAGGTGGAAAATGACGTGTTGTACTATGTTCTACTCGAATACATGTCATAGAATTTTATTTTTTTATCGAAAGTTTGCTCTGACCTTTTGGCTCCATGATCCTGGTAAATAAATTTAGAGAAAATGCCAGAGTTTTGTCAATGTTGGTTATTTGTTGCGACAGCTTTACATGTGATGTAGCTTAGTAAAGTCTGAATCAGCCTATTGCACCAAATGTCTTGCATCTTGTAGTGGAATTTTGGTGCTATTTGGAATGGTTCAAAGCATGTTTGCATTGATAGTTACCAGCATAAAGAAATCATAGATTTCCTATTGCAGAAGTTTGTACAATCATATGCTCTATGTTGGATTATCTGAACATTATTGATCCATCTGAAAGTTTGTGTGCATGGCTTTCTGTGAGATTAGAAAAACTCGTGACAGAGTAGTCGATAAGCTGAATTGCAGTAGGAATGGGTGCACTGCAGCAATAATTGTTTCGGAATTCACCCAGGAAACGTGTCCCATGAATAGGTTTTCTTTGGTTGTTCTATTAGGAATTTTAGGTTGCAAGCCTTGGAAGCATGGAAGACGTCATGCAGATAAAGCTGTTGACAAGAACAGTACTAGATGAAATTAGCCTTGGAATAAAAAACATGTACCTCTTTACCAACAGCGGCAGTAATGGTCTTTATATGCTCATTGCAGGTCCGAGCAACACCTGGACACACTGCAGGTTGTGTTACATATGTAACTGATGATGGAGCTGAACAGCCAAATCCAAGAATGGCATTTACCGGAGATGCCCTCCTTATTCGTGGATGTGGGAGAACTGATTTCCAAGTATGGCCATTACAAAATTCCAATAGTAAGAATGAATATTTTGTAGTTTCGTTTACTTCAAAATAATTTTTTTATTCAATTTATTTCAGGGAGGTGATGCAGGCCAACTTTATAAGTCGGTTCATTCTCAGGTTGGAACTGAGCAGTTTATTTTTATTTGCTTAAGATTTTTTTGGGCTATTTACATTTTTTAAAAGCTTCGTAATGTTTTGTGAAGTCTTTTACTATTGGCAATTTATGAGAGCATATGTTACAAGGACACGAGTCATGAGTGCAAGAAAGAAGACATGCATGGATACGTGAACCTATAATCGCAGCTCCAAGTTCTGTGTTGCCTTGACCTATACTTATCCTTTTGTTATGCTTTTATTTCCTTGAGTAATTTTGTGGCACAGTTGCAAACCGTGAATATTTTGTTGATCATCACATCACCTTGAACTCAGCCCTTGCATCCAAGCACTAAATTCAAGCAGGGAGATATTATAGATACAAGATTTACTTTTGGAAATGCATTAAAGCACCAAATCCACTCAATTCTCATCATGTGCATACCCATAACCTCTGGACAATACGTAAAAAATTAATTCTTACAAATATAATTATTCATCCATCTATCTTAATCTAGGATAAACGATACACATTTATTGAAAAAATGAAGACTTCAGTCTTATATTTATATTTGTTTTGGTGCTTGCTTTGACCCTTACACCATCCAAGTATCTGTGGAACCCTTGAACTTCGTCTACCTCATATTTATATTTATATTTTACAAATATTTATATACACAGTTCTCATCATGTGCATAACCATAACCTCTGTCAATACGAAAAAGATCTCTTATAAATATCATTGTTCATCCATCTATCTTAATCTACAATAAACAATACACATTTGACCATGAAAACTTAAATCTTATATTTATATTTTTGTTTGCTGCTTGCTTTGAACCCTCACACCTTCCTTGATCTTCTTCTACCTTGTATGCGTGCAATTTCCTGTGGCTTTCACTACACTGATACATGTCAATAAATGCCAAGTTAAAATTACTCTGTGAAGGTAGGGCTTTATTTTTTCCGAGAATAACAAGTTTAAGGAAATACGATAAACCCAAACCTGATTTTTCATAAGCATGCAGTAATTATTAGTTTGTAGCTATGCTATGTATCAGTGGACTCAAGAAATGTGAGGGAACTGGTGAAGCCATGAGCTTTGCCCTAGATTATATATTTCCAGCTATACTGAAGAGAATTTAGGAGGGAATTTCAAATACAATAGTTTTAAGTCACAAGCTAAAGGATATTAACAGATCCTTCAATAAAAACCATGGTCTTTATTCTCCAATATTCAGTATTGAACTTTTTTATTCTTTATAAATGATTTTCTCGTGTCTTGTTGATTTTTATTGAGCATTATCTTGTTTTTTTTTCTGTACAGATCTTCACATTACCAAAGGACACCCTTATTTATCCTGCACATGATTACAAGGGATTCTCTGTAAGAACTTCGTTTGTTTTCAAAATCTATCAGTATCACCATCAAAATCATTGTTGCTGCAGTGAAGAAACCATTTATATAAAGTATATATGGCAAAAATTATTTACCTCAGTCAATATGACAAGTTTCAGTTTGGGAAATAGATTTTTGTAGCTGTAGATGAAATGTAGACCTCTGCATCATTGTTCATATAGTCAATTCTTTCCCATAATTTCCAATATTTTATAATTTCTCATTTGTTGATCCCATCTTCCAGGTGACAACAGTGGGGGAAGAATCTGTGTACAACCCCCGACTAACAAAAGATGAGGTATCTATACAATCTTGCTCAAAATAAAAGCTTGAACATTGTACTGGAGAACATAAACTATATTAGAAATCCTCTAAATAGCCAGGTTGCACAATGCATTGTAGGAGAACATGGGTAAGTTTTTGTAATGCCTTAATCTGTGTATCCATCAACAACTCAGATAACTTTATTTATAATGATAAATTAGTTACTTGCCAGGGTAGGTACTGTAATCAGGAAAAGGATCTGCATTCTTCCGATGCAAGAGTCCAAAAAGCATCAAATAGAGAGGAAATGCTTGATTCACATCAATGGTGCTAGCAATGGGTTTTAACAGGCTTTCGGGCATTATATACACTCTACCTGTCACTTGTCATATAGATCTTGGCCAAAATAATCTCTTAGGGTAGCCCCAATCATTTGAGGCAATGAAAGAGCCTCTTGTGTGGTATTGTATTAAAGGCTCAAAATAACCTCTTTTTCCTCGCTTCTGCACCATCAATGAGGCAATGCAGAACAAAGTTAGGATTTATGATAAAGAGTGGTCGTCTGGTCGTCTAAAAACTGCCTGTCTGAGAGAGAGAAAGAGAGAGAGAGAGAGAGAGAGAGAGAGAGAGAGACATCATTATTTCTTGTTCCAGGAAACATATAAAAACATAATGAACAGTAAGTATTGAGTATTTTATATCTGATTAAGGTCGGTGTTTTGTTTGCCAAGTAATTTGACATTATTTCTATCTTTACTTATCGCTTTCAGATTTAGGATTGCCATATCCGAAGATGTTTGATGTGGCTGTACCTGCGAATCTGGTGTGTGGCATCCAAGTTTGATTATAAACCTGATATGCATGCCTTCTTAATGCAGCAGCAAGAACTCTTGTCGACCTGCAGTTCTATCCCAGATTCAACAAGATTGACTTCATGTTCTGTTCATATTAAAATAATGATTTAAAGCAAATATTATCTCAAAACTCCCTTGCTTTATACCGTTGTTAAATAGTATTTACATGCTTCATTGTCTGTTGATATTAAAATTTGAGCAAATCTCATCTTGAACATCCCTTGCTTTACATCATGTTAAATAGTGCTTATGTTCTAAGATTGTTTATGAACTTTCAATGAATACTAAGATTGGTTCAGAACAGCGAAAAATGTTTGAAATGAAATATCATTTTGACCTCACAATGACAAGAGTGAGGCCTCAAATGAGATTTTATGTTGTATGGTATTGTATTTACAAATCTTTTATGGGTAGATCTAGTAGGGGCAGATCAAGTAAATGGGCCAACGGCATGTGAGAGGGAGCTTAGTTGGTAAGGTTTCCCAATGGAGACCAAAAGGTGATGTGTTCAACCCCTACTTTTGACAGGGGCATCTAGTAAATTAAGATATATGTATGGAGTAATAGAGGTGAGATAATTAGTTTTCGAACCCAATATGTAATGCTAATAGTGTAACAACCCACCGTTAAGGTAAGCTAATTATGAGAGATTTCACCTCACACAATCATTATACCATCACTTTGATTATTATCCATGGATCTTCACACGATAATTACAAGTTGCATAATAACTTAGTAAAGCATTGACTCTTCATATTGTGATGTAGAATATAGAGATTAATATCCATTTTGTTCAACTCTTAATAACAAAATAGCGTAGGCACAAAAACCTTATTGCATGTAGGATTGAAGAGCACTAGAGGAAATTGAACCTACACTTTTATAAGAATGTGCAATGGAAGTTGATTAAAATAGAGGAATATAAATTGATTAGTGATAATGGTCTCAAAATCATCAAAAGAGAGCATCATTCATAAACCCATAAAAGAGAGAGCAAGACATAGGCTAAATGTAAGAGAGAACCCCATACAGTTTGGGTGGTGTTGCAAGTTGTAAGGGTGCGAGCATTTACTATAAGAGCACGACCCTTTGTATTATGTATGGTGTTAAGCATAAACAAATTGGTTATTGGGTTGTGTGTTAATATAGGTATGTTAAGAGACGGTTGTGCATAGGAGGGATCAACTTAAGGAATTATGTCCTAATAGTGAGGGAGAGAGAGAGAGAGAGAGGCGGCGACGGAGGAGGAGGAGAGCCGAATGGAGTAGTGTATAGAGTGAGGAAGTGTGTCATAAGATGGAATCTAGTCTAGGTCATGTTTGTCAAGTCAACATGAGGGTGACTGTTGAACCATGGGGTCATAAGACCACCATGCTACAGTGTAAATGGAGGCCATGCTTCATATAAGATGGGTTCTAATTTGGGGTGCTATCAGTCGGTCAAGTCAACAAGTGTGTGACCACCGGACCATATGGGCATTGAATTGCAACTGCATGGTGACCAATCGATCCTCTCTCCTTAGTGGGGAAGAAGCCGAAGCAATCACGATCTTTCGGAACCTCTATGTATGTATGTACTTGCTTACTTTCTCGTTGAAGGAAAAACCCCAAACTCTTATGTAGAGAGTATCCATGTGCGCACACACACACACAAAGAAACAAACACAAACACAAACACTTTGATTTGCTCTGCTCTGTGTTGTGGCCATGGAAAGTCTCTGCAGCAGCAGCATAACTAAGTTTGAGATGGAAAGCGATAAGAAGAACAGTAACAGCATGTGCAGTGCAGGTGATGAGGGAACGGCAGATGCAATGGTGCCGAAGAAAGGCCTGTTGGATAGTGATAGCTGTGGAACAGAGGTTGTAGAGAAGGAGGAGGAGAAAGAGAAGAAAGAGAAAGATAAAGAAGACCCTTTCTTCAAGAGCAGCCTGTGCTCCTACTTTAGGAAAGCTGGTATGTGTAGGCATGGGGAGAGCTGCAGGTATGCTCATGCAGAATGTGAGCTCAGGCGCCGGCCTGATGGTTCATGGGATCCCACCTCTTCTGTAGCTCGTGCCGAGGCCAGTATTTCTTCTCTCAAGCAATCAGCCATGGAAACTGTACAGAATGTAGAGAGTGTAGCTAACCCTCTTCAAAAGTGCATCCTTGACCTCCCTCTCAAGTGGAGCTCGGAAGACCTTGATAAGCTTCTCGCAGAAAATGTTGGTTCTTCTTCTTCACACCTCTTTCTTCCATTGTTTTGCACACTTTCCACTTTTCAGTATATGTGACCCTCTCATTTGCAGGGAATTTCATTTCGATCATCAAGGAAAAGGCCTCGTTCATCTGTGGGTTTCGTAGAATTTGAAAGTGATGAGCACATAGCCCTAGCCAAGCAGGTAGAGAAAAGTGAGATTCAATGCATATAATGTAACATCATTTTGAAATTCAATTTTACTTTTAGAGGTGACATCGAGAATTTATGTTACTATAATATGCCACTTGATGTTATCTTTTTTATTGTAGACACTTGATGGCTTATTGGTGAATTCTAAGATGCTGAAAATGGAAGATGCTTTGCCCCGGGCCTGGGAGAGGGAAAACGCCAATTCCTCCATCAATGTTGATATTGAAGGTAACACCAAAATATCAGATATATGTGATGCTGTTACTCCTCTTGCTAAGTTGCCTTACCAACAACAACTTGACCAAAAAAGCAGTGAAATATCGCACCTTCTCAAAAAGCTGGTTAGTCCAATGCTTGTGTAAAAGATCACTTTTTTTATTTGGATGGAACAGCTTTCTTAACTGTTGAAGTATACTTGTAGGTGCGCAATGTTCGAAAAGCAATATCTCCAGGTGTTTCGCTTCCACAATGGGTTATTGATGCAAAATTTCAAGGTTAGGGAGCAGATGATTAATAAATACATAATAGTTTCCAATAATTTGTATTCTCAATTTATTTGGTCCATCTCTCATGTGCATTAATGAATGACTGTTTTTATTGAACTGTGACTCATGCTTGCATCATAAACACAAACACTTTTTAAAGCCTCTTCCAGGTTCCATGTCAACTTAACTTTATCATTTTTCAGGAGGCATGTGCTGCCCTTTTGATGGTATCATTCCTTCACCTATTGTTGATGGATATCGTAATAAATGTGAATTCACAATTGGTCATTCGTCCGATGGAAAGAGGGTGGTGGGATTTCTTCTTGGCAATTTTCGGTATGTCTTCAGATTTCAGAATTTAATTATTTTAATACTCTAGATGCTGAGAATTTTGGTCAGCATACTGCATGCAAACAGCTACACATCTTGTTTTCTCTTGTTAACTGCTGAGGTATTATTGGATGCTTATGATAAAATATGAAGGCCAATAGGAAGGCACAGTAGATATTTGTTGTGAGTTCTTTCAAGTTGAAGTGAACCCTCATAAGAAGGGCGTTTGTTAACTCATGCTTATTTGTCAGTCTATTTTGTAAATCAGAAAAGCATAGGTATTTTGTCTTTATTCTCCAGTTGCTTGAGAATTGTATCAGCAGTTTATACTTTATCGACACTATAAAAGTTGTAAACAGGATGGGAAGTGCTTCTGAAATGTGTAACGTTTCTGTTTTCTTCTTACTTCTCTTGCCAGTTGAAGTGCATCTAAGTGTCATGGTATTTGCCAACCCTATGTGAATAATAGAAGAGGGATGAGTTTTAGGTGCAATGCAGGAACCATGCATTATGAAGTAAATCATAATCACTGTCTCCTCATTGTTTTATCTTCATTTTCTGTAGCTTCTTGTTTAATTTTTTTAATGATCACACATTTTTGCAAATAGGTAATATATTTGGACCTAAGTTCAAGCGGCATTAAATGTCATGATAGTCTAAAGCTTTCATTCACCTGATGTGTTTTAAAATGAGGCTAATTCAATAGGATCTTGGTTTTTATGGAGCATATATGGTTGCATCAAGATACAGATTTGATAAAATGAAAGAATTCAGGGATAGATATACTTCATAAAAAGAATGTGTGTTTAAAATGCACATTCGCACTATGAATGAGGAGCACCATCCAGTTGCCATTTTTTGTATTTAAGATTTTCAACTGGGTGAATAGTATGTATTTCCCCCATGTCGTGACTGAGTTCACCATGGTTAAGAACAGTTAAATCTGTATCTAAGAAAGCTTCTTTTAATTTATGTGTATTTGTAATATTTTTAATGTGTCTATGTGTATAATGTGTTCTCACTTACCTATGAGGAAATCTGTACCTTTTTTCATTCTTGTTTTAAACTAATAAAAAACCTGTTTTTTTATGAATACTCAAATTGCATCAGTAATCACTGATGAGTGTCTATTTTATTGATGCATTTAATATCAAAGATGAGACATCATTATAAGGTGCAGTCTTTTTTCCAGTCTCATCGGTCATTTTGGCCACTGGCATGGTGTTAAACAGGGAAGGGTGCAATATTGTAAAGGAGCCTGACCAGTGCCGAAATGTCTCAGTAATAGCTCAGTCATATGTGAAAGCTTTTCAGAAGTTTATTGAGAGTTCTGAGCTATCTGTTTGGGACAAGAAAACAAACAGTGGCTTTTGGAGGCTATTCACTGTAAGTCAATTTTCTGTAGAAAATATCTGGTTTTCCATCTCAGCAATTTAACATTTCGCATTTTGATTTGACACAATTAATATTTTTCATTTCCTTAAAACCTGTGCCAATGTTGCACTCACAAGAGACTACCTGCCCGTATCATTACAGTGTCTTTTGAAATTGTAATTTGAGAAGCAGCATTTGAATCTGCTGCCACGTTTGTTTGCATTTTAAACATCTCTACACAGTAGATACTGTTTAAACTATTTGTGAATGTGCATTTCTATGAAAGCAACTTTTAACATACTAGTTATCAACTTTAGACTTTCATTAATACACTTCTTTTATATTTTGAATACTAGTATTTATAATGGTGAGGTATGGTTAGTATTAGGGTTCTTTGTTCCTTATATAGAAATAACTAAAGGGGGTATATTGAAGCTGTATCAGCAGTTTTTTTCTTAAAGTAAAGAGAAATTTATGAGAAATAACAGCACGAACTAAAGACTCCCTACTTTGGTTCTCAGTTGCAGACATAAGACCTTGATGAAACAGCTTCATCCATAACTAGCTTACGTAGAAATCTCCAAGTGAGATAGCCATAGGAATAACAATATTTAGTGGTTATGTGTTCATTTTTTCTACACGAGAAAAATTATGGCATGCAGTTTTACCAACTCAATGAATTCAAAATGAAATATGCTCCTTTCCTCAATAACCTCGTAATAAAATTAAAATGAAAATGCACTTCATCAGGTTAAATAATTTTGACATCTCCTATTTTTTGTTAGGAATATTATTGCATACTGATTTAAGTTCATATCATATCAATATTGCCACATTTGCCGAAGCAATATGACACATACGCAATCCTCATTTTGCTTTATTTAGTTCAAGAATGTAAATGATGCATGTTGCAATAACGTATTTGATATAGGAATTACAAATGAATTTTCTTTGGGAATATTGATTCATTTACTGTAAAGCTGGATAACATATGTAGAATTTTGCAGGTACGTGAGGGCCGCGCAGCAAGCGATACATCAGCCATTAGTGAAGTGATGCTGATGGTGCAGGTTTGTTACACTTTTGATTGTGGACATGCATATTTCTAATTTTAAACATTTAAACTCATGTGTATGCTATTGTCACAATCATCTGGAACTCCTAAGGTGGATCCTTGGTATAGAATAATGTTTTCTATTTGAGCTGATATCAACAGAGTTTTTTCATAATTCTGATTGTTTGGAAAAAAACTGCAGGTTTGCTCATCAGGTGTAGACGAAAATGTCAGAACAAAAGAATATAATAGAATGGCTCATGATCTAGCATTAGCAGCATCTCAAGCATCCCCAAAACTTCCGCTCTCAGCACTACTTGTACAGGTATTTCTGCAGGAGTTATCAGTTAATTAGTTTGCTATATTCTGCGAACATGGTATCTTCTTATAAAGCCAAGAGTCAAAATAAAGCTTGACTATGTCACTTGAGAGGCCCAGTTATGACCTTGTAGGCAACAGCTATGGTGGTTATTTCCACTACATTCATTTGGAACCCTAAATTTTCTCTCATTCAATGGGTGGTCATGTGGGACCTCAGTTTCACCCATCAGTTGATGCATCAATTGCAGTCACTAATTTTCTGAATATTACTTCGTATGGATTCTTAGGACCATCTGGGCATTTCTAATGCAGCCTGCCCTGATTCACCCTTGATTTCACTTTCGATTCCCCAAATGGAGGACGGAAAAGAGCAGGTGGAAAAGCAGAATGAAATTAGCTTCATACATGATCGTATAGGCAATCTCCAGTTCCGTATTTCACCAACAGCATTTTTCCAGGTTTATTCTGTTTGCTTTAGGTTTTACTTGATATTTTCTCTGTTAATTCTTTTCTCCTGTATTCTAGTTTTCTCTAATTCTCATAGTTCACAAAACTTCTATTTAGGTTAATACGTCAGCTGCTGAGAAATTGTACAATCAGGCAGGCGATTGGGCTGGGCTTGACGCAAAAACTCTTCTTTTTGATGTGTGTTGTGGAACTGGAACCATTGGATTAACTCTTGCTCACAGAGTTGGGATGGTACTCTCCTCGAACATAGATAAGCATATGCATCCATCAGACTTTTCTGAAGGTCACTAGCGCATACAGTTATAAAATATGTAGAGCATATGTGAATGTGAATTGCAAGGCTTGCATGAATTGTAGTATTTATTAGTATGCATTACAAAGATGCATGGGCACAATGAGGCTGCAAAAATCTTCATCCATGTTCAATGTATTTATAATTTATTGTTGATTGGTAAGTTTTGTATGGTCTAGTTCCTCCTACAGAAGTTTGGTGTATCGTTATATGCTTTTCACCATTATTTGGAACATGAGCAAACGCATATCACAATTTTTCCTTTACCTTAGTGGGCATATATAGTGGTCTATACATTTAGAGATGGTGTTAAGAATTTCCTTAGAGAACCATTTTAAATACTGGGTTGCTTCATATTATATCGATTAATGCTTGTGCACCAATGAATGATGAAAGCTGTGAAATGAGGTTTTTCTGCTCAGACTTACATGTGTGCATTATTATGATGGTATCTGCATGTTGAACGGATGAAGTGCAAACTCATAACTTCATTGTATGAAACGTAAGTATGGACCAAAAAAGAATGCTTATACTTCATTACACTGAGTTATGGATGTAATTTCCAGTAATATATCATTTCTCACCATAATGCGTTTATTTTTAGTATGCCATCATGCATTGTTCTTTCATATCTGAACATGGATAATTTTTTGTCATGCTCACTACATTGATATAGGTTGTAGGAATCGAAATGAACGAAGCAGCGATTGCAGACGCACACATTAATGCTGAAATCAATGGTATCAAAAACTGCAAGTTTGTGTGTGGAAAGGTACTTATATGAGGTTTCTATATGCATTTCATGGACATTACTCATAGATTTAAATTGAGAAAAATTGTAACTGATGATAAAAGACATTAATTTTGCAGGCTGAAGATGTGATGAAGAACCTGCTCGAACATTATTTGGTGGAAGAATCAGAAAGAGTTCCTTCTAAAGATGTCATAGATTCAAGTTTCTCTCTCGAAAGTGGGGTTTCCTCCAGTTCTGAAAACAGATTTTCATCTGTGGTAGTGCTAGTAGATCCTCCAAGGAGTGGTCTTCATCCTGTGGTAAGAAAACATAGGTTTCTGGTTAGAGTCAACTGCTTCTCACTTTCATTTTTGTGCTAGTTTTGAAACATATCTTCATGTAAATGTAATTATAGGTGGTGAAACTTCTCAGAACACATGAACGAATTCGTCGTTTGGTGTGAGTGTTTTTTACCTTATTTTTTAAGTAACCCAACTAGTATTTGTTTGTGATATTGGTTTCACCCTGAGCTAGGGTTACCATCTGGTTTTGTCATCATGTGACTGGTGGATTCTATTGTTGCGTAACAGCTATGTTTCATGCAATCCTGAGACATTACTTGCGAATGCGGTAGAGCTTTGCACCCCTATTGGATCAGCAGATCAAGTCAAGGGAGGTTCCCAAAGAGGCCCTCAGAGGAGGACAGTGGTGGGACATGCTCGGCAGCGTATTAAGTCAATGCCCATGTCGACTCCTTTTTGTCCAATGAAGGCAGTGGCAGTTGACATGTTCCCACATACTCCTCATTGTGAGGTGGTCATGCTCATGGAAAGATAAGCTTCCAGATCAGCCCATTGTCGTAGGGGAGTATCTTTTTCTTCAAGTTAACGCTTGATTTGTACCACGTGCTCATTTCCCAGACACGTGTAATGATACCCATCATAGTTTTGAGGTTAGTACAAAATATTTACAGCCCCTTCATAGGCACTCTTAATTCTATAGCAAAGAGTTGATGATGAATTTTGTGTTTCCGAACTTTGCAGCCTCATTTTTGTAATTTTGAGCAACATGAGTAGTGTATGGCGTAATAATTGAAGTCATAAGAGTACTCATTTATTTGCTGATGAGGAACGTAGCATGCATGAATAAGACTTGGTGCGACAGTTGTTGAAGTTAAGTCCAAAGGGGCAAAAAATGCAGAAGCTTTAGTAAATATTATGGAGTATGTTCAACGTGAATCTGTAAAAATTATTATTATCTACAATGATCAATTTCTCAGTGACTTCCAATGGTTGCTTAGATAGTTCTTCTGGCAAAAAGTTTACATAATAATGATGATTTCATTGCTTTTGACTAGTGGTTGTCTTAATTTGCCTGCTAAAATTAAAATTGTTTTTATAGTTGCCAAACATGTGAATGCTTCAGTTGAAATGGAACTTGTATTTGATGATGCCTTCATATCTCTTATTCTTTACTTAAAGTTGACATTATTATATAAACTTAAGTTTCTCGAACTTTTACTCAGAGCTTGGTTGGTTATTATGCTCGGAGCAGACTAGGCTTTCTATTTTATTCTCCACATGAGCTGAGTGAAACAACATTCTTTTATTATGGTTTCCTGTTATTGAAGTGTTCTAGGCAAGGAACAGTTACTATTCCCTCAATGTATTTGCTAATAGTATGCAGAACAACAGATAGTGTTCCCTCATTGCACCTGTTAATAGTATGTGAAGCAACAAATAGTGTTCCCTCATTGCACCTGTTAATGATGTGTTCCATTTGGTATTGATAGCTAAAATAAAGTGAATTGTGTCTCTCCATTGCCACCAAATTTTAGTTTACAAAAATAACATGAATGAGAATTTGTGTCATGCTTAGAAAAACAACATGATGGATATGACAAATTATAGGCTAACGAATCAGTTAATCACAATTGAGTAACTTTTTCTCAACATGTGTATGAGCTAAAGGTGTACTAGATAGATGGTAATCAAGTTATGGAGCTTTGTGTTGTGGACCATCTGTTCATTCATATGGCAAATAGTACCCAAGTGGTGCAGATGTAAGATATGCACGGAGCACTCATCGCTATATATATATACATGCTCCGCCTTATAAGCCCGGAAAAAAGGTATGTTGGCATCATCCAATGATATGGTGTGCCACATCAACATGGATTTCCAAATGAGACAAAACTATGTAAAAAGTATGAACGCATATACTATGTATTATAGTCTATAGACGCACATAATATGATAAGGCTGAGGGTGAAAGATCAGAGATGGAGAGAGTGGTGGTGTGTGCATCTTCCTTTTCTTCATTGCTACCTGAGTGTCGTTCCAACATCCTCCTCCCTGCGTCGTCTTCCTCCTCTCCACGCAGGCGGACATCCGTAGTGTTGAAGTCTCTGAATAGTGAGGATTCCTCCTCGTCATCAGATCAAGCCGTCGAGACTTCTACTACTACTACGAGTAATGATGGTCGCAGTAGTAGAGATCTCCTCCTCGCTTCAGCAGTGGACATGCCTCCCTTCTCCCTCATCAGCTATGCCAACATTGAGAAAGCATTCACTGCGGAAGGTAAGCCAATATCTCTCATCTGCAGTGATTCAGTAATATATGTATGCTCTCATGGGCATCTCCTAGAGTACTCTGTGTTGCTCGTGCATTTTGATATTACATATCAAGTGTACACAATGACTCAAATGATAAAATGTATAATGTTTTGTCCACAACTTAGCTCTCCTGACACCGGACCATTACACCACGCTTGGACTGACACCTGCTGCCTCATATGAAGAAGTAAATTCCTCTTCATATTCTTCTTCTTTTCAAATGCCAAGTAGTGTACAGTACATCACTGTGTGTGCAGAGTAGAATGGTCAGATTCTCTTTTTTTCATATACCACATACCCAGGTGGAGATCGCATACAAGCAGAGATGTGAGAGTGTGTTGCAGGAAAGTTTAAAAGAAGATGAGATTCGAACCAAGCTGAGGATCCTCAAGGTGCCCCAACCTCTGCATTTATAGCAAACTCCTCCTTTCTTGTTTACTTTCTTCCTTCTTTTTCAGTTTAAAATATAAAGCACCATGTTTTGATGATCAAGAGTTATGTGGGTGTGTGGGTATGCATACATACATACATGTTATGACTCAGGTATCCTATGATATCTTGTCCTCGGAGGAAGAGAGGAGGCTGTATGACTGGAGCTTGTACCGTGTTCAGAGTCCAGATGTATACACATGGCCCTATGAGTCTGACATCACCCAAAGCACTTATGGACCTTTTCCCATGGAGGTACCAATATTTGCAATTCAATCCTTCTCCCAATTTTATAAGCATGTGTAATTTTGCCCTCTTATAGAAGAAGAAACGGCTTGTTATGTCTTCTTATAGCATAAGTTCTCCTAATGCTCACAAATGGGTGGTTTCTTTTGGCAGGAAGCAGAAGACGACGAAGGTGTGCGAAAGGTTGGGTACTTTTTCTTCGGGTGGTTTGTACTTTCAGTTGTCCTTTCTATTGCATTGAGGTGAAGAGCATATACTGATATCCTTAGAGGTATATGTGTGGGTGAAAAGTATATCCTGAGAAGAGGCTGTACAAAGTATAACCTGGATGTTTTGTGTACATGTGAGTTCAACACCCTAAATATGTATTGGGTACAACAGAAAGGAGATTTTCTGTTGAGATGTGGCATTTTTATCATGCATGTAATTTGTTTGTACAAAATTGCAAATTATGACATCCTGGACTAAAATTAATTCATGAAGTGTTGGCTTCAAGATAGCCAGGACTAATAGATAGTTGATTCTGAACAGTAATAGATATCATAAAAAACTCTTTCACAAAGTGTTGTCTTTCATATAGTCCTGCCTATAGTGCCTTTGCAAGACGTATGTACCAAATGTAGTCTCACCTTAATAATGTTGTCTTTGCATGCCATGTTTAATCTGAGAACCTGATGCAAGCAAAAGTTGTATGATATCAAGAAGCAAGCAATGTTGTGCGTTCAATTGCCCATTGAGAAATGCACATTTGTTCGAATAGGATATCAAGTGGTTTATATCAGAAATTTGAATCCGCCAAATATTCTGTGAGACGGCTCAAGTGTTTGTGAAATGTAGCTAATCTGACATTTTGCCAAGATATTCATAAAAGCGTTTGGTATCAAGAGACATAAATGTAGCTAACCTTTTGCACAGCAAAGTTTTCATCTAAACCCTGTATATGTTCTGTTTCTCCTGCAAATTAGCTAGATATTTTAGCCTCATGTAACAAAAAATTACACATAATACATACTTGAACCAAAGCTTCTTCATCTTTGATGAGTCAACTCTTTCAAAATGCAAAGTTTTCTCACAATGATTTGTATTGAAGAGACATAAATGTAGGTAACCTTCCACAAAGCAAAGTAATCATTTAAAGCCTTTACATTCTCTCTTTGTATCATTACTCCTGGAGATTAGCTAGAGATTTTAGCCCCATGTAACAAACATACTTCTCCCAATTACACAATACATACTTGTACCAAAACTTCATCTCTAATGAATTCACTCTTCCCGGTAAGAAAGTGCATAGCATATTTTTGCATTACACTCATAAATCAATTGACTTAATTGGTGCTTCAACACAGATGATAAGGGGTATCAAAACTTCAAATTCTCTTCCACATACAAAGTGGAGTACACCAAGACTCCTTTAGAAGTAGCTAGGCATTTACAAAGAGAATAAGTGAACACTCAAATATGTTACATTCAGGCAAAACGTTGATTTGTCGTCCCCTGTCAAGAGTAGCCTCTCCCTTGGTAGCCTTTCTTTAGATATCTTTACGAGTTTTTTTTGCGCTTTTTATCACGCTTCTTGGTAAGCTCATTTTCGTTTGCTACTACGCTCTTCTTATCTACTTTGACGGCTGAATCAGGTTTTTCTGATGTGTCATTCATCATCTGGCTCTTCCGTTTTAGACGAAGCTCATTTCTCTTCTCCTCTCTGAATAACAACTAGATAAATAAGCTTTCCTTTCTTCCAACAATAAAACAAGAACAGATGGTCTTATACGTACCTCAATTCTGATATTTCATCCTTAGAAGGCAGTTGTTTCAAGTTTTTTCTCATTACTTTCTGCCTTTTTATACCAGAGACCTTGTTCTGTTTTGCTTCTATATCTTCAACAGATTCTTCTACCAGTTTCTCAACATGAGCTGCAGTGCCATTTGCCATACATCCATCATCATCAATGACCTCAGAAACAGAGTCTCCAGAATCACCATTTGTCTTTGGGGCAGGTTTTGCATTACTAATCTTCTTCAACTGTTTAAATGTAAGTAATAACTGTTTATGAAACCAATTGGGTGCCATAAAAAAGGAACCTCTATATTATTGACAAGAAACAAACCTTAGCAACAAAAAAACCATCCAAGTTGTGCACATGAGGATAGAAACGCCTGGTATTCGACAATGATGTATGGAACCGATGTTCCCGAAACCGAATAAATCTGTGATATAAGAGCATCTATGAGACACGACAGTAAATATGACAATGCTGACATCAATAGAACAGAATTTTACCCTGGTTTCCCAAAGTCCAATCCACAAGGAACAACTTTAACCTCCCTCTTTTTAAGAGCATAATCAATCACAGCCTCGTTCTGAATTTGAAGTTTAAAAACCGCATCAGGTTAATATATTTAGCATCAGAGTAGTCACAGGCAAATCAATTGAAACAAACCTCTGCTACATTAATTGAGCATGTTGAATAGACAATATAGCCCCCTGATTTTGAATTCGCATCCACCATATCAATAGCAGCTAGAATGAGTTCCTGCATATATCAATATTATATCATCAATAGCACCACTTATTCAGTTCTTGATGGCCATTAAAATACTCAAAACTCTAATGTGTATGCATGTTACAGACTGTATTAGCTATTGATCAAGATAAATCGTGCTATGTGTGTTGTTTAGAGCCAAAATCCTAACCTCTGGTTTCAACCTATATATGTCTCAATCATTTGGAAACACTTTAAGAGCTACATATATCTGGTGGATCTTTCAGTACATAACCAATTCTTGCATTGAAAGGTTGTCCTCTTATTTAAGCTGTGAGGTTTTGTTCAGAAATCAGGCTACATTTGGAGAGGAACAAAAGCACTAGTGACCGTGCTAAAGAACAACAATATAATAGCAACAAAGAATATTAACTTTAGGATCATGACTCGGGAATGGATCACGTTTTGTTATGCAAGAGCCTTGGAGCGGTTTTTATGATCCATCTACACATTTGGTAGTAACACATTTGATCTCACACTTACATTTATTATCCATCTACACATTTGGTAGTAACACATTTGATCTTCACACTTACATTTATTATCCATCTATACCTCTGATAGTAACACATGTTGGTTGCTTAAGACAAACAAAAGCTATTCCCAACACTTTGAAACCCACCCTGTTTATCGGGACAAACAATGAGTTGCATTGATTGTCAAGAATGTGGGCTCTAGAATAGTAGAAACACGAGTAAAATAACTCATTGCCTCCGTGGAAAGGAGCCCTACACAGTTGTCTGGCTGCTACCCTTTCTAAATCTTGTTGAGATCTAGCATGCGCCTAAACCCCAAACCAAAGAAGAAGAGAAGGTGTTCAATTTTGCAAGAGGAGAAAAAGAGCAATATTGATATCACGGGATCAACAGTGCTATAGGTAAAAGTCACTCCTTTGCGGATTTGATTTTTAACAGGATAAATAGAAATTAATCATATTCGTCGTGTCATGAGCAGAAAAGCTTTTTTTATTTTCCTTTTTCGTAGAACTTCTCACATCTTGGGAAGAGCACTTACGATATTACAACCACTTCAACCTTTCATTATCCATCTACACATCTAATAGTAACACACATGTTGGTTGCTTAAGACAAACACAAGCTATTCCCAACACTTTGAAACCCACCCTGTTTATTGGGACAAACAATGAGTTGCATTGATTGTCAAGAATGTGGGCTCTAGAATAGTAGAAACACGAGTAAATTAACTCATTGCCTCAGTGGAAGGGAGCCCTACACAGTTGTCTGGCTGCTACCCTTTCTAAATCTTGTTGAGATCTAGCATGCGCCTAAACCCCAAACCAAAGAAGAAGAGAAGGTGTTCAATTTTGCAAGAGGAGAAAAAGAGCAATATTGATATCATGGGATCAACAGTGCTATAGGTAAAAGTCACTCCCTTGCGGATTTGATTTTTAGCAGGATAAATAGAAATTAATCATATTCGGCGTGTCATGAGCAGAAAAGCTTTTCTTATTTTCCTTTTTCGTAGAACTTCTCACATCTTGAGAAGAGCACTTACGATATTACAACCACTTCAACCTTTCATTATCCACCTACACATCTAATAGTAACACACATGTTGGTTGCTTAAGACAAACACAAGCTATTCCCAACACTTTGAAACCCACCCTGTTTATTGGGACAAACAATGAGTTGCATTGATTGTCAAGAATGTGGGCTCTAGAATAGTAGAAACACGAGTAAATTAACTCATTGCCTCCGTGGAAAGGAGCCCTACACAGTTGTCTGGCTGCTACCCTTTCTAAATCTTGTTGAGATCTAGCATGCGCCTAAACCCCAAACCAAAGAAGAAGAGAAGGTGTTCAATTTTGCAAGAGGAGAAAAAGAGCAATATTGATATCATGGGATCAACAGTGCTATAGGTAAAAGTCACTCCCTTGCGGATTTGATTTTTAGCAGGATAAATAGAAATTAATCATATTCGGCGTGTCATGAGCAGAAAAGCTTTTCTTATTTTCCTTTTTCGTAGAACTTCTCACATCTTGAGAAGAGCACTTACGATATTACAACCACTTCAACCTTTCATTATCCACCTACACATCTAATAGTAACACACATGTTGGTTGCTTAAGACAAACACAAGCTATTCCCAACACTTTGAAACCCACCCTGTTTATTGGGACAAACAATGAGTTGCATTGATTGTCAAGAATGTGGGCTCTAGAATAGTAGAAACACGAGTAAATTAACTCATTGCCTCCGTGGAAAGGAGCCCTACACAGTTGTCTGGCTGCTACCCTTTCTAAATCTTGTTGAGATCTAGCATGCGCCTAAACCCCAAACCAAAGAAGAAGAGAAGGTGTTCAATTTTGCAAAGGAGAAAAAGAGCAATATTGATATCATGGGATCAACAGTGCTATAGGTAAAGTCACTCTCTTGCGGATTTGATTTTTAACAGGATAAATAGATATTAATCATATTGGGCGTGTCATGAGCAGAAAAGCTTTTCTTATTTTCCTTTTTCGTAGAACTTCTCACATCTTGAGAAGGGCACTTACGATATTACAACCACTTAAACCTTTCAAAGTAAATAAGATCAAGATACGTAGATCTTTATATAGGTTTCTTCATAAACACAGTATCAAATAAAAACACTCAGAAATTTATGTTTCTGTGTACATCAGTGATAGCAGTACATCAACAATAAACATATTATACCTTTTGAAGAGCTGCACACTTCTCAATGTCCAATGCACCCTTTGACACCTTCACAGACTGGTCCTTTGCTACAACCTGGAAAACAAAATGCAAATTTTGAAACAATTTGAAAAACAACTATATTATTCAAATAATCAAATTCAGAAAACACGTCAAATACTCACCCCAGTACCACTACAAGGTGCATCCAGCAAGATTCTATCCACCCTGTTTATCCCAACAACTTTTGGCAGCTGAAGAAGAAGAATAGATACTGTTTTTGATACTGTTTTTCCTTCACATAACAATAGCTAAAAAGAGCACAGTATTTTTTGCGTTAACTAACCTCCCGTCCATCGTAGTTACAAACTATGGTATTGGTTACACCCATTCGATGAAGATTTGCAGATAAAGACTTCAACCTCTTTTCCTTGAACTCATTTGCAAATATAACCCCTTGCAGAAAGAACCAAAACCATGAACTTCTCAATATTGTCACATGCAATTAGCACATTCACATAAATGGGAACATGTGGAGTATCAGAAAGGCATAGAAAGTGAATCATAAATGAAGCAAAATTTACCGTAGTAAATGCGAGTGTATCTATATCACCCCTGATGGACCGGACTTAAAACTTAAAACTTCTCAAGATTTTTCACATGCACTAGCACACACATAAATGGGCGGAATTTCAAACATAATTCACTAAATAAAATGACAAAGAAAAAGCAGACTATGATACTTCCTCTGTTACTTACGAAAAATGAAGAGA
This sequence comes from Azolla caroliniana, assembly GCF_043228905.1. NCBI lineage: Eukaryota > Viridiplantae > Streptophyta > Polypodiopsida > Salviniales > Salviniaceae > Azolla > Azolla caroliniana. The sequence continues at coordinate 6,261,886 of NW_028230441.1, read as the reverse complement.
ATGGCATTTTCTCTTCCTAGAAGGCAGAAAATTCACCTTCCACAACTAGCAAAGCCTTTTTAAAATGACACAAATATCCCGTTCTAGTTCATACTTAGCACAGATGGAGCTATTTGATTCCCACCTAAATGCACGCTGAATACTCAGTAGCACGTACAATCCATTAGATTGCATTCCTCTCCAAAAAGTGCATCAATCTCATACTGTCAATCATTTATGAAATTACAGCCATAACATTTGGTAATTGACAGCCAGCACTCAAACATTACCCATTTCGGTTCAGTTGATTCTTTTTTACCACATTACCATCCTTTGACACAGCATGAGTGAGGGAGAGAGAGATGAATGAACAATCCCCCAACAGGAGAAGCACAAAGAAGCAAGAAACACATAAAACCAAAAGGCAGAACATGTCAATCCATCGTTTCTATATAGGAGATGTCAATTCCTACCCAATCACTCATATTTGCCATTTTACTAAATCATTTGAAACATGGAATATAAAACAAGTACATTGCTTTTTTAACTTAGCCCAGTGCTGATCTCAATTACCCAAATAAACAATTCTATTTCATTGCAGAATTGTTGAGAAAATAAAAAACTAAACCTAACCTGTATTCTTCATAAGGGCAGCCAAATATGTAGTTTTCCCTCCAGGTGCTGCACTGCAGCATAAGCAAATAGATAAGCCTGAGAAACTTAAATCATCTTCTGATGAGTTCAAATGATGTTATAATTTCAAGATCAAGGAAATCATACGCCATGTCAACTATTGTTTCTTTCTCTTGTGGAGCCAAGGCCATAACTGGCAAGAAGGAGCTTGCACCTTGAAGCTAATAAACAGATAAAATCAACGATGGAAAAATATAAATATTTATGGTAGCTTTAATAGAGAGTATATAATGATAATTGTTAGTACCATATAATGACCCGCCATATACTCTGGAGTCGCACCAATCGGAACTTGAGACTCATATACTACCAGTCCAACCTATTGAAGAGCGCAAGTATATAGCATTGCAAAGAATGTTTAAAAAATAGCCTATGAATCTTTGGTTGCAGTATACTGACCTTAGTCCATTTGCCAAGTGGATCTAAGTTCACTCCTCTGTTTATCAGAACTGCTGCGAGATCCCGACGCCTTGTCTGTAGAACCAAATAGCTTCATTGTGATTATGCATTACAACAAGCAGACTTTGATGCTTCTGGAAACATGACTTGAGAATAAAAGTTTTTAACACGGCATCAAAGTATAGACATCATCATATATATCATGACTTATATACCATATATATATATCATTAGTTGGGCTTGTTTTTTTCTTATTTCCCTTTCACTTTCTTATTTCTCTTCTTTGGAAGTTTTGTTTGCTTCTTTAATCCGGGCCTTAGTATGAATGTATGTGTATATGATACAGTGAGAAAATAATAGAAAACAATTGGGAAAGACGAGCAGACCGTAACGAGATGGATTTTTATCTACACAGGATAAGATGTGGGCATAAAAGGCTACACTGTTGCACCAATCCACCTCCCCCTGTTTTAATAAGTACTCATAGCTGCAGTGTAAAACTAAAGTGCAACCATAGCCTTTTGAGGGCTTCAAATGCAGTAAAGGTCAGCAAGTTTATTTCATACATACTCACATTATAAGACCTAAGAATAGGCATATGTACATAAAAGAATTAATTAAACAACATTTCTATCACATCTTTAATATGCAATGGAGAAATTCAACCACAAGGAAGGCTAACTAAAGTGAACAAAAAAAACAAGCATAGGTTAAGGATTGAATGCTGGTAGTCAAATAAAAACATGCACAAATAAAAATATGAGATGTAATTGTTGAAGCATATAAATCTTCCCTGGAGGAAGGCTAACTAAAGTGAACAAAAAAACAATCATGGGTTAATAATTGATTGCTGGCAGTCAAATAAAATCATGCACAAATAAAAATATGAGATACGTAATTGTTGAAGCATGTAAATCTTCCCTGGAGGAAGGCTAACTAAAGTGAACGAAAAAAAAAACAATCATAGTTTAAGGATTGATTGCTAGTAGTAAAATAAAAGCCAAATAAAAATATGAGATATGTAATTGTTGAAGCATGTAAATCTTCCCCGGAAGTAATTCCAAAGTCCAAACTGTATATCAACTGCCAGCAATGAAATAAAAGCATGCACATATAAAAAAAGGATGCATGTAAATGTTGGACATCTGATTACTACTCAGATACAAATCTTACTTTGTTACAATACCTACGGGAGAGCTAATGAAAGATAATTGAGTTCACTTGAAACCCTTTTTGGAGAGTGGGCACTTATTTAGCAATCTCCACGAACCTTTTACTAATGATTAATCACTGTAAGTTATCAGTGTATCCTCAATAAAATACTACACCTTCAAGGTGTTTGATCGCAAGCAAATTGGGCGAGGAGTTTCGTTTGCTTCCAAAAGCTCCAATGCCTCTGCAGGAGGAAACATCTGCCAGAACCACCTTACTATGAGAATAATGCAAAAGCTCATGTGATAAAATGATACATAATTATCAGAGTATACCTGCAACACCATGTCAATGTAGAACTCATTGTAACCAAAATATGAGCACAGATCAGCAGTAAGCTGCTTCACATAATTACTTCTTGCAACTCCCTCTTTATGTAGGTCTTTGAAACTAGACAGAATTCTAACAACTGAAATCATACAGTAATAAATGGAAGTTAGTAGCATGATTCTGGGCTATTTGGTGCTAAATAACAAAACTTCGGTAATAAAGACACACTATCTTTGATTCTCTGCAGAACAGCAGGAAGGTTTGGAGGCCTTTGGGACTCCTCTTCTAATTCCTGCAGCATTGTTAAACAAGATATAATATAAATAAGTGTTGAGAACGCGTGTTGATGTTGATAACGCATACTGATATAGCAAGAAAGAGAGGGCTAAATTCTGCTCATTTGAAGATACAAAAAAAGTGTTGAATCTGTCGATATAGGAGAGCCAATTTACTGCTCATTCACGGATATCCAACCATGGATAATGTGGCATGTTAAATGTTCAAGTATAGCTATTTTCATAGAGACCTCGATAGAACTATGGAAACGAAATGTTTCTGAACCAACCTCTGGAGTAGGGAGCTGAAAGTCATCTTGCCTTCCTTGTATATTTAGCTGCAGCTCAGCTTCAGCATCTTTTTCTTGCTCAGCCTTTTCAAGATCGAGCAGTCTAGATTTCCTTTCCACATCCAATTCGTCGTCACTCTCTGATAATAACAGGACAGAATCAGAAATCTACATAAGAAAACATCTCAGAACCACGCTAACTAAGCTCAAAGAGAGAAATTTTTCAAGGTGCAGAAACTAATTTTGATAAGACTTTACCTTCGTCGTCGTCGTCGTCATCCTGGTCGCTTTCCTCTTCAGAATCCATAAGCTTCATCTTTTTTGTTCCTTCTTCATCCTCTTCATCTTCATCTTCTTCATCTTCATCTTCATCTTCATCTTCATCTTCTTCGTCTTCGTCTCCGTCTCCGTCTCCATCTTCTTGCTCCTCCGCTGTATCGTCTTCAGCAGGGTCTTCCACGTAGTCGTCTCTTTCATCTTCTGCTACTAGAAAACAAACGCATTCAGGGAAAGAAGACAAAACTAGCATGATGAGAAGAAAAAACTCGGCTTGCCTTCATCTGAGTCCGAGGGAGCTCGACGGCGACGAGCCATGGCAGGCAGGAGTCAAGCAAGCAGGCAGGGTTTAGCGAAATGTTGAGAAAGACCTAACCCAGAGAGAGAGAGAGAGAGAGATTTTATGTAGTAGCCATTGGCCAAGGATGTATGTATGTATGTATGTATGTATACTCTTCTCTTAATTGAAGAAGGGACTGGATTCACATGGAGTTTGTCATTTATGTGGCACAAGCTCTTGGTTGTAAGGGAGGGAGGAGTCTAGAAAACACATGTGCATTGGTGGACAATGGACATCTTCTCTTGCCGTCTGTCTAACTCGGAGGCGTGGATCAATGTGGGCACATCTGGAGAGGACTTACTCCCCCATTTTGTAAAGCAGGACCTTGTGAGATCGAACTCCCAAGGAAATATTGCCTCGTAAAATATATATATAACCCTTGTCCCATGTTTGCGCGCTTCAAGTAAGTTGTAAAAACTAATCACCCACTATATTGTCTTCTGATATAGTTTAGGGAAAAGTACCATGATACCCCTGGAAATCCGTCTATTTACCAGAATGCCCCTAAATTTGGAACTTCTAGGGGCAATCTGGTAAATAGACGAACTTCCAGGGGTATCATGGTACTTTTCCCTATAGTTTATTGGAGGGCAGTACTATGGTCACTTGAGAGGAATGCATAGTCCAATGATGGAAATGGGGAGTAGCCCTCATGGTTGCGTTGTTATTGCTAAGAAATCAGTGTATTGTAGGGATTCAGAATTCTGCCACACATATGTTTAGCTTATTATTTAGCTTGCTATTAAGATGGGAATACAATATCAATGACAAGGTTGTGAAGAGTAATGAATGTTTGTGTTATTTATTGTCGAGGTCATTGTTCCACTCATGTAAGAGGAAAAGACAATGACTTGGCTTAGCTGTGGTGGGCTCAAGTCAATTGTATTGGCTTTAAGTCAATGAAAATTGTCAAAGTTTGGGCTCAACCAACCAAGTCTAAGCCACTTTAGTCAAAACCAAGTTGTCTCATGGCTTATCGGCATGAGAAGCTTGGGAAATGGCGACTAAGACAAAAGGCAAGGGTGATGACAAGGGGAATGGCATAGGAAGGGAGCAAGGTTGAGTTGGAAAACCATGGGTCAAGCAATTGCTTTGCTCAAGTAGGCATCACCTCGACTTGGCTATAGGGGCCTTGAGCCAATCCACTTGGCTCTAGGCCGATAGGAAAATGAAAGTTTAGGTAAGCAAACCTATGTCACTTGAGCCGAAATCCAACTGCTCTTGAGCTACACTTCGGCCACAAACTTATTACCTGCAATGGCAATTAGACAAAGAAGGCAAGGGGAGGACTTGAATGGAGCCCAAGTTGAGCTAGAAATTGGGTTTTTGAGTCGAGTTGAGCTTGCATGGGAGGGACTCTCTCTCTCTCTCTCTCACACACACACACACACATTATACGTATATGTATATAAACCGTGAAGAAAATACGTATATGCATGGGCTGGCTGCTATATTGCCCAGCCCTGCCTCTCTCTCTCTCTCTTTCTGTCGCCTTTCCATCGCTGAAATTCCACCATCCTCCTCCTTTCTTATATTGACCGGCCAGTTTCTGATCCTCCTACACTCTCTCTTATACCATCACCAGCTATGGCTAACCCCACTATTGCCATGTCCTCCTCTGTTTCTTCTATCCCTTCTCAAACCACCATCTCTGCTCCCTCTTCCTCTTCTTCGTTCCATCGGCTTGATGTTAATATTAACAATACTTCTAGCCTCTCTAGAACTGCCCCTACTTTCCACAGATTCAAGCTTTCGCCCTCCTCATTGAACAGCTTTCTCTGCAGCAACACCATAACCCTAACCCTAATCCGCACCCACAGTCGATGCAGATTCAGACCCGTAGCTGCATCTGCGTTCACACCTGTGGACACGGTCAATCCGAACAAAAGTGATAGTAGTTCTGATACCATTAACGTAATCGAGAAATCCATCAACACCATACGGTTTCTTGCCATCGATGCCGTGGAGAAGGCAAACTCTGGACACCCTGGTTTGCCCATGGGGTGCGCGCCCATAGTACACATCCTATATGACGAGGTCATGAAGTACAATCCAAAAAATCCGTTTTGGTTCAACCGTGACCGATTTGTCCTCTCGGCTGGTCATGGCTGCATGCTGCATTATGCTCTCCTCCACCTTGCAGGCTATGACAGCGTCAAGGTAGGTACTATGCTTAAAAGATTAGTGATCTCTCCGACCTACTTTTTAGCCTCCCATTAATTTTAAGTTTGTTGTTTTATGGACAAGACCCCAGGTATGATGTGTAATGAAATATAAACAACATGCACATGGATTAATGTCTCGGTAGAGTCTCCTAGCTATGAAATCAGCTATATCATGTACATGGTTTTATGGTTTCTGGTTTAACCCTAGAGATTGATGCAATGAAAACAAGACAGGAGGTCGACCGTTCACACGTGATCCATATGTGGGGATTGTCCATTTTGTTTCTTTTTTTGTCTCTTATCATTTGGGATTGCGTTTTGACTTCTCTCTCTCTCTCTCTCTCTATCTTAGGGCTTGTGTTAAATCTGTATGGGTGGCATTACATGTACAGGAAGAGGATCTGAAGCAATTCAGGCAGTTGAATAGCAGGACACCAGGTCATCCTGAGAACTTTGAGACCCCGGGTATAGAGGTCACCACAGGTAATTTGTCTCTTCTTTATATGCATGTTTCAATTTAATGATTTATTGTGGTGCATTTCCTACTTAAATAAATCATCTCCTTATCATTGTTGATTTCTCACATTCGTAGGACCCCTTGGTCAGGGTGTATGTAATGCAGTTGGGCTTGCCTTTGCCGAGAAGCATTTGGCTTCTCGCTTCAATAAGCCAGATGCCACGATAGTGGATCATTATACGTACGTGTTTATTGAATACCTTTTGTCTTACGTGTTTTAATTTGTTTTTCAAGTTCATGCTGTATGGTTCTTTGCCAAAGTCATGCCTGGACTTCTTAAAAAACTGACGTTGCTCAAGGATGAGGTCTTGACATGGGCTTGTTTGCATAAAAGTGAGGTCTGGACCATTGGAGACATTGAACAGTTCCATCTTATGATTATTCCATGGGGTGTTAATATATATGGTATTAAACTCATATAGGTACTGTATTGTGGGAGATGGCTGAAACATGGAAGGAATTTCCAATGAAGCCTGCTCCCTTGCAGCCCACTGGGGTCTCGGAAAACTCATCTTGTTTTATGACGACAACCATATCTCTATTGATGGTAACACAGATATTGCATTTACTGAGAATGTTGATGCTCGGTTCGAAGCTCTTGGCTGGCACACGATTTGGGTAAGAAATGGTAATACAGATTATGAAGCCATTCAGCAAGCAATCGAGGAAGCTAAGGCAGTAACCGATAAACCTACATATATCAAGGTCATCCTTTTTTCTTGATAACTAAAGTAAATCTGGGTATATTTCGGGCTTGATATAATGCCTTCTAGAAAGCTTTATCAAGGCCGTGTTTTGAATGCTTCAACTGAAGGCTCATATTTGCAATATTGCCGAATTGCAATGCAGATTACTACTACTATTGGTTATGGCTCACCAAATAAAGCCAATTCTTACAATGTTCATGGTAGTGCACTTGGTGCCAAAGAGGTTCAAGCTACTAGACAGAATTTGGGCTGGCACAATGAGCCCTTCTTTGTTCCAGAAGATGTGAAAAGGTTTGTGTGGAAGGCATTGATTGAGCTTTCTTTCTTTTTTAAATCATAAATGAAGATTCTTTCTGATGGAATTTTGATGAATGAAACAAATTAGTCATTGGAATCGACATACCAAAGGAGGTGCAGATTTGGAAGCTAGATGGTTGGCTGATCTGGCTGTATATGAAAATAAATACCCACAAGAAGCTGCTGAATTCAAGAATTTGATCAGTGGAGAATTACCTCAAGGCTGGGAAAAAGCTCTTCCAGTAAGTCTTTTCTAAGGTCGAGATTATATGGTTTGTTCTCATGGTAGTATCTTTTGTATATAGAAGTATTAGGCAAATAGTTAACTGTGCTTCAGGTTTATACGCCAGATGCACCTGGAGATGCAACAAGAAACCTCTCGCAAATATGTCTTAATGCACTTGCAAAGGTGCTTCCTGGTCTACTTGGAGGTAGCGCTGATCTTGCATCATCAAACATGACTTTACTCAAAATGTTTGGAGACTTCCAGAAGGATACTCCATCTGAGCGTAATGCAAGGTTCGGTGTTCGTGAACATGGTATGGGTGCTATTTGCAATGGCATTGCTCTTCATGCAAGTGGCCTGATACCATATTGTTCTACCTTCTTTGTATTCACCGAGTACATGCGAGCTGCAATGTGAATTTCTGCACTATCTGAGGCTGGGGTGATTTACGTGATGACTCATGACTCCATCGGTCTAGGAGAAGATGGGCCAACTCATCAGCCCATTGAACACTTGGCAAGCTTTAGGGCTATGCCTAACATCTTAATGTTGCGACCAGCTGATGGAAACGAGACTGCAGGTTCTTACAAGGTTGCTGTTGAAAACAGGAAAAGACCTTCTGTTCTTGCTTTCTCTCGGCAAAAGTTGCCGAATTTGCCAGGAACGTCTATCGAAGGGGTATCAAAGGGAGGGTACATTATTAGTGATGATTCAAATGGGAACAAACCTGAATTAATCTTGATCGGCACGGGATCTGAGTTGGAGATAGCTTATAAGGCTGCTGAGGTCCTACGGAAGGAAGGAAAGAATGTTCGTGTTGTTTCATTTGTGTCGTGGGAACTTTTTGATGACCAGAGTGATGAATACAAGGAAAGCGTTTTACCAGCTAGTGTTACTACTAGAGTAAGTGTGGAAGCAGGCTCGACATTTGGGTGGGAGAAGATTGTTGGAGTCAAAGGCAAGTCAATTGGTGTGGATCACTTCGGTGCAAGTGCGCCTGCCAATGTTCTTTATAAAGAGTTTGGCATCAATGTGGACAATGTGGTTGCCAAAGCACGGGAAGTGCTATAATTTGCTTGCGGACCTTACATTTCCCCACAACTTTATGAATCCTTATTTTCCAAAAAAAAGCAAAGGATATCCTTGTTTGTGGACCTTATTTTGCAAATTTTGTTAGAGAATCCACCACTAGACATTGATGACGTGACATTGTAAGTTGTTATCTTTTAACTTGATAAAGATCTACGAATATTTTCATGGATAATATACTTTTAATTTTCGGTCATTTTTGTAATCTCATGGAAAATTAGTGTTTAAATCTCTCCACAAATGCATTTTATTGTGTAGGTTGCAATTTCATGATTGAGGCTAGGGATATCAAAATTTGAGTTCACTTATGGGAATTCTTTTAGAGCTTTGGGTTGTTTTGCATAGTATTTTCTCTATTGGAACTCATAAAAATTCCAAGTCAGACAATGTGGCCATGTGTAACTCATTATCATTGATTAGACTGGTCACAATAATGGGGTTTTACGGTTAGTTGAAAGAAATGTCATCATGCTGTTTTTGTTATTTGCATTTAGCTTTGCCCCATCCTGGTTTCCTGGATCTTCACGTATGTTCTTTGGCAAGTTTGAAAATTTTAGTGGATATGCAACCCCTATTTATCATTTGAAAATAGGAAAATTTGGATATGCAAGTTTTCTATTACCATCTGAAAATATCGGTTTGCAAAGAGTTGTAAATTAAGCTTCAAAATTGATGGTTTGTTTTGCTGTGAATAACGTGTACAATCTTGTTCCAGCTCTTTTTATAGATGCATACTTCTGTGGCACTATATTTTCCTTGTCAACATCAATAGCATGCTGTTAGTTGCTTGTTCTGACTTGCATTTTATCATTTCCCACCGAGTCTTCTTTAACACAACTCCTTATCATTGTGCAAACAATGTTCTTTCCTTCATATGTAATGCCAACAATTTCTTCTCCATGATACATTACTATTCAATGGGCAAGAAGATGCATTATACATGTAATTTATCATATGATAAGCTGGAACCTAGATCAATATACTCACTTGCGTCCTCATTGTCATTACCAAGTCTTGCATATATCTGCAAGATGACCTTAAATGTTGTAAATGCAAGCTATATCTTAGGATGGACAATATGTATGTATAAAACAACTATACAAATTGTATATGAATTGGACTTCTATCTTTGCACAATTCCATACGCTTTTTTATGAATGTACAAGAACATTGACTATAGGAAAGAGGCATGACCAGAAGGTGATGTGAACAAGGGTATTGTTATAGCTGTTATCAAAGCTCCAATGCAGCCTCTTAACCATCCAACATCTTGAATTTAATGCAAGTAAATCAAATCAAACTTGGCAATATGAAATATTAGAGTAAACATCACTCAATACTACTCATTGCAAATACTATCATTCTGTCAAAGGTTTGTTCATAAACAGTGGGTTTCGCTGCAATTCTGATGTAACAGTAGTTCTCATGAATGAAATAGGTTTACATTGCAATGCATTAAAAGACAATGCTCAACCTTCGTGCACGGATAAACGCCTCCAATGAATCCCAGAATTGCAAAGCAGCAGTTCGATCCTGATGTCTTTTATGTTTGCTTAACTGCAAAGACCCAACAAGAAGGAAGAAATATCCAAGCTATAAGCTTCAAGAGGAAATAAGATCTACAAGCCAATGACATTAATAATTTACTTACAGAGATGATTTTCACATTCCATTGCTTGACATTTTTGGCTGATTCAATACTATCATCCTCAAATCGGAGGAATATGCCCATAACTAGACATTTCCATCCAAAATAAATCAAATTTGTAGGTATTTTGTATAGGATTGAACTTGAAAAAAAGAGAGAAAAAAAGAGAACCTTACTTTTACTCAGGATCTCCACATGATCTTTGAATGGCCAATCCTTGAATTGCCATTCTTTACCGAGCACAAAGACAGCGACAACACGATCCCAATCTTTGGGAGACAAAGCAGACGATTTATCTCTAACTTCATACTTGATGGGAGTTTCACGTCCCATTTTCCTCAAAAATCTCACCACTTCAGGTTTCTTCATGAGCTCTTTAGCCTTTACATCAGCCGATATATACATACCATCCTCCAAAAACTCCTTTGCATTATACATATTAAGCATGGTTTGGAACGCACTTGGAACCAATATGATAGGAGGTTCAATCTCTCCCTTTCCTCCCTTTAGAGATGAAGTTGATGTTGGAAGCAAACTCCGAAGAGGAGCCGAATGATGGTGATTTTGCGAAGAATGCTGTTGGCTTTGCAATGACCTGATACCATCTGGTTTGGATTTTCCATCTTTCCTCAAATGTTGCTGTTGTTGCTGCTTATGAGAGTAAGGATCAATATTTAACTCATTATCCGCTGTTGCTTGTTGCTTATCTCGATTCTCTTCTGCTTTCTTCTTCTCTTCATCTCTCTTAGTAAGCATGGTGAAGATCTCTTGAAAATCCTTGTTATGGCATAGAAGAATAGTATTTCTGTCTCGAATAGGTCTCTCTCTCTCTTTTATATAAGCAATAATCTGTGTTGCATCTAAATCCTTCGGTTCAAACTCAGAAGCCGAACTGAACTCGCCTGCTACAGAATCATCTAATCTGCTCCTCTTCGAAGGAGCAAAGCTTGGATCATCAGGTCTATACTCTTCTACATCTTCTTCTGTAGCAGGAAACCCTTGTTCCATGTGCAAAGGAGCAGAAGAGACTGCAGCAGAGGAAGGGGCAAGAAGCTCAATAGCATCTGTGCTTTGTATCCTCCCTTCCAGATAGTCAAGTAAAGCTTTGCGATCTATGAAGGTGACAGTCTGAAGCTTCAAAGCACGAGATTGCTGCATATACTCGGTGTGCTTCACCTGTGTGTTTTTAACAAAGAAGACCAGAGAATCTAAGGTATAAAGGCTTCCCTGTTTCGATCTGTAGGCCGTCTCGACGCTGCAGGGGAATCTGTACTCATCTCCGAAGTGGTATTCCTCACCCACGCGCTTGATACTGTCCAAGTCGGAACGCATGGCGTAGTCCCGGAGCACGCTCAGGGGATCCATGGCTCCCCTCCCCCCCTTTCTCTCTCTCTCTCTCTCTCTGCTTCTGTTGCAGAAAACGAAGAAGAAGAAGAAGGAGACGCAAAAGCGGTCTAACAAAATTACAGGCGGTATTACAACATGACACAAGCGGTATTATGCAGCCATGAGCCTAATGACCTTAACTCCTCTTGTTTGTGACTAATGAATGATCTCTGAGTCCTTAGGAGTTTGTTTCATCCCTTCTTAATCATACCCTTCATTTTTTGAGATAGACTTACTCCTTATGTCCTCAAAGTTTACGTTGACTGTCCACCCGCGAGGAAATCACCATCTACCTCTCCAAATCTCTCCATGCGTGTGCATATCGGCGAGGTATTGGTGGTGAAGAGAACATTAGCATTGACTTCTTTCGATTCTATTACATCTATGCATGTGTCATTAAATCCAACCTCCCTTTGGCAACCCGATGTGATTAGTGTATGTTAATAACACAATTGGTGATGGAAATTGTCACAAGCCATGTGTGGCGCCTAGGTCATTGTTGGTAGCCCATTCTCTCTAAGCAACTTGATGACTTTTATGGAAATTATTGGAATACAAAGCTATCGGTTATGAAATCAAAACCACCCTTGCATTGTATGGAGACATTTCAATATTGTGCCCACTTGTTATTATCTTCGTAGACCATTGTAATGCAACAGAATGACACATTTTCCATTTCTAGTAATTCACTATATAACCTAGGCCAATGCATGTAGCTACACTTGGCCGTCGAGAACAATCACCATCATATATTAAAGCTCAATGGACCATACATTAACCTATAAATTCCACATATATGTGTTTGTGTGCTAGCATAGGTGTTGGAGATGTCAAGCACACACTTTTGTATGAACATACCCTCCTTATGTTTATGTCCATCATTAATTTAATGAATGGGAGATGCCTTAGCATTATGAAGAAAAACTTTAGGTATTTCATTCACTCTCCCATCTTTCACACTTTTGTATGAACATACACTCTTTATGTTTAATTCTACCATTGAATTATTGAATGGGAAATGCCTTAGCAATGAAGTAGACACTTTCGGGATCCCATCATCATTGGATTGATCATAAATTCTATGTGAACCAACACATACATCTTATATTATCAAAGTGTTCCCTCCATGTTAATTTGCAGATTCATTGTAATCATTTGGCCATTTTTTTAAATAATATATATTGGCTTTAGTGTATGATTCTCTATTCACTCTTATAGCACACACATACACACGCATATATATTAAAATTTAACCTATTTCATTTCATGTAACTATACTTTTTAGCTCATTCTATGGTCTCGTGACATGAGGGTTATTATTAGCATAGTCACTTGGTTGATTTGTGTTGTTCTTGAAGTTGTTTATTGTTTGGAGAGCCAACTCATGCATGAGAACATGGACGACCATTGCTATTGCAATGCAACAAAATAGCCCATGTATGGAAAACATCCATCAACCACATATTGTGTGTTGAGAAGAAAGATAAAAGGAAATCAATAAAGAGAAGTAGGAGAATGAATAAGAATCGCCACGGTGTCATGAAGATTTTCGGCTATAATGTGAAACCGGGGTGGAATGGGTAAGTTGGTGGTGTGCAACATGTGCACATGTATACTAGGATATGGTGTATAGAAAGAGAGGGGAAATTTTATCCCACATTATAAGGTCCCTCCCTCCTTGGGCTATAAAATGAAGGGAGGGGTCACTTATGAAGGGTTGCCTATTTTGCGTATGAGAGGTATACCACTTAGTCTAGAGTTCTTACCGTTTTAGGGTTAGGGTTTTGTTTAGGGTTTTCCTTATTCATCTTCGGTTAGGGTTTTCTCATAGTAGTTTTGGTGTGGCCCATGCGGCCACCATTGTTGTAATCATTTGTTCGTTTTAATATAACTTGTTGAGTATCTTGCCACCGCGATCTCTCCTTCTATATGGTGATCTTATTCTTTCTTCTTCTCCTCTTGAGCTAAGCCTCCATATCATACCTTAATCCTTCTCCTCTACTCCCTAGTTCGAGACCCCCTTGGTCCCGCCCCTTGTACACGCACGCGCGTAACAACGCGACATCTTTGGTGAACCCGACGTGAAGGGCGGCAAGGGAGCATGGAGATGGAAGAAGACTTCGACTTCGAGGAGATGATGGCAAATATCGTGATGGAAGCTGGACGGAAGATGGAGAAGCAAGACGCGGCTCAACAAGCCGTCGAAACGGTGGTCGATCGAGTTGGCCGGTTCAATGGGAATGAGGTCCCAAAATTTTTGGGAGCCTACAAGGCCGAGATGGCGAAAGGGGGCGTGGACGAGGCGATGCGGCTAGAGTATTTTCCTCGAGTGGCGGTCGTACCAGTGCACAAGGAGGTCAAGGAGCTACGAGAAGCTCACGAGTCATGGGTGTCCTTTGAGGGAGCTCTATTGGACGCATACGATTACGCGAAACCGGAGTGGGTATGCCGGCAACCCGATGGGGAGCGGTCGGCAACAACGTGGCCCACGAGCGGCGGAGAAGAGAGGGCGGTGAGTGGCTACGCACTACCGTCGGACGAGAGGTCGACGCGTTGTCGCGTTGCTACGCACGTGCGTGGAGAAGGGCGGGACCACGACGGTTTTGGACTAAGGAATAGAGGAGAAGGAATTGGACATGGAATGGGAGCTTTGCTCAAGAAGAAGAAGAATGAACAAGAGATTAGATCGAACAAGAGGAAGATGGAGACAAGATGATCAACAAGATGTATTAAAACGAAATGAACGATTACAAAATGGTGGCCGCATAGGCCACACCAAACGACTACTCGAAACCCTAACCGACGAAGACGAAGATAAAGATAAAGAAACCCTAACCCTAACCCTAACGCTCGACCTATGTGGTATACCTCGCACACTCAAAATAGGCAACCCCCACAATGGTGCCTTCCCTCTCCTTTTATAGCACAAGGAGGGAAGACCGTTTACAAAAGTGAGACTAAAATATTCCCTTTCATTCAAAGGGGATATTTGCCTTGATTTGGGGAGGGTGAGATTGATGGCCCCTTTACTCCCACCTCCACACAAACAACTAGGTACCTATGTACCACATAATACCTCTCTCTCTCTCTCTCTCTCTCGCGTGGATGTGCGCACAAGACCACATCACCTTTATACCTTAGGGATCCTATGGGGCATTTCTAGCACCATACACTTTACCCTTATTACTATTACAAATACATTATGTACGTGTGCAACGTTGCACATCGCTCTTTGGCTCTCGTTGCTCGGGTTTCCGCTTGTGGAAGAAAATCTTCACGACATCCGCCCCCACCTAACCGCACATACACTGGTATGTGCCAAAACATAGGGGAGAGGACACGAGATTTTCGGCCACGACGATCGACCGAGTCCTTAGCGTCCTCGTGGGCCCGCCCGGTTTTGTTTTCCACTTCGAGCAAGACCACCCCGTCCACACGAACCACCGCCGCCTTTCGGTCCACCATCCTCGCCGAATGGTCTCGAACCGTCGGCACCATCCGATCCGCCACACTCGACGATGTTCGCCGAGTCGTTGCCTCCACCCGATCCGCCACGTCCACCGTGGGTCTTCGAACCACCGACTACATCCGACCCGTCGTATCCGATGCCCGTGCTTTCCTCCCCGTTCGGTCCTCCCGAACGCCGTCGCCGACCCGGTTGCTCTTCCTTTGTCCCCCTCGTATATCCTCCGGATGCGCTCCCGTTCGCATGTCGGATTCCGTCCTTTGTGTGCCGCGCACCTCGGCGTGCCGACTCTCTCCGCTCCGCGTTTGCCTTCCGCAGGCTTTCCCCGTTGTTCGCCGTGCTCTCTCGCGGTAGAGCGTGCCATCACCCCGTCCTTCTTCGTGGCTCTCGTTACCGCTTCGCCTCGACCCGCGCCCTCTTGGCCCGATTGGCCTCGCATGTCCTTCGGGACACCGCGTTTTCTCTTCCCGGTGCGTAGCCCTCCGTTCTCCACGCACCTCCTCCGTTCTCCTAGATACGACTCTCCGCTCATGCCGATCGCGCTCGGCCCATATCGTCGATCTTGGTGTTTCGCCGCACCGTCCTTCGTCCTGCGCTTGCCTCTCGAAGGCTTGACCCGACCGTCATCGTCGGTCAATCGTTGTCGCCCATCTGCCGTATGCATGCTTGTGTCTTGGCCCTCCACCGGCCGTATTGCATGCGTCTCATGTCGCGCTTCCGCCGTAGACCCGACCTCCGCGTTAGTCTCTAACTCCTCGCTGCCACCCACCATTTCTTCATTCTCCTTTCGATCCGCGACCGCTGATGCCTCACGGTTAGGTGTGGAGGGTTCCTCCCACTCTTGGTCCACCACCGAGTCCTCGCCTCTCAAAGGCTCAATCGGTCCACCGTTTCCGGTCACTCATTGACGCTCCCCCAAGTGCATGCTTGTTCCTTGACCCTCCGTCGGCCGTAGTGCATGCTTCACTTCACGCTCATCCACCGTAGACCCGACCTCCGCGTTGGTCTCTTCGTCCTTCCCACACTAGGCATCCGCTCCGGTACCCGATTCCGCATTGTCTTCCAACTCCTCGCCACCACCCGCCATCTCTTCGGTCTCCCGTTGATCCGCAACCGCCGAAGTTTCAAGCATAGTTGTGGAGGGCTCCTCTTGCTCTCGGCCTCTCATCGACCCGTACTCGTCGTGCATGCTTGGCCTCCTTCTCGTGCTCACCGGCTCCCATCGGGTGTTGTGGCCCGTTCGCCTCGACCTCCAATCATGCCGTCTTAGCCTTTGCCCGGATCGGTCTCGGCCGATCGAGTTCCGGTTTGGTCGACTCCCTTTCGTAACCATAATTGGCCGGTACATGTTTGTCCGCACCAATCCGGCCTTGCCGGCTCTTCTTCATTTCGGGCCCGGTTGACTGGACCCCGCTCCAATCTTCTTCCGCCTCGTCTTCCGGTCGTGTCGGATTATCAACTGGTTCATCTTCCAATCGGGTCGGTTCCCGACTCTCTCCTCCTTGCCGCTCCCAACTGTTGGGAGACAGGTCCCTCAGGATGGGAAGGGAGAAGAACAGTGCCGATGAACAAACTCGGTCGAGGCCGAAACCAGATGAGGAGTACCCGGCTACGGAGAGCCGGATGGTGCAGACCCGGTATGAACCGGATGAGGAGTACCCGGCTTCGGAGAGCCGGATGATACAGACCCGGTGAAGACCGGATGAGGAGTACCCGGCTACGGAGAGCCGGATGGTGCAGACCCGGTATGAACCGGATGAGGAGTACCCGGCTACGGAGAGCCGGATGATACAGACCCGGTGAAGACCGGATGAGGAGTACCTGGCTACGGAGAACCGGATGGTGCAGACCCGGTGAGAACCGGATGAAGAGACATATTCGTAAATATGTTTCTGAGAGTCCATCGAGGCTATATTTGTAAATAGCTGAAAAGTCATATTAGTATAAATATGACTTAGGGCAAACTTTTAGTTGTAGTTGATGGTTGTTGTTGTCATTCCTGTTTTGTAAGAGATTAGAGCGCGTAACAGTGTACAGAGAGAGAGAGAGAGAGAGAAAGAGGTCGCTGCCTCTGTTGTAACCGCCGCCTGTGGCGAAGATCGTGAGCACGAGGTCGTTGCCTCTGTGAACTCACTGTTTGTACATTCCAACATAGTGATAGTTTGCAGCCTGTGGGCTGCCGTGGTTTTTCCCTTAGTTTGGGTTTTCCACGTAAACATCCTGTCTACCTTTTTCTCTCCTTTGTGTCGTGCATTTATTTCCCGTTTTCTGTGTATGATCCTAAGCTCGGTTGTGGCCGAGCGTTGCGTAGAGGGAGCGTTCAGTTCCCGTCACCAACCTCTCCGTCGGTCCTCTTGTATATGCCCGTTCCGGGCCTCGCATCCTCATCTTCGCACGTGTTCGCTCCGGGCCACTGATCCGGCCCTACCTACGCACCGGTCTGCGTACCGGTTTACGCACTCGGCCTAACCGATCGGTCCAACCGATCCGGTCCTCGGCTTCTTCAACCGATCCGGCCGATGTTGAGCTTGTCTCTCAACACTCCCCCTCAAGCTCAACTTGAGGCTCTTCGGGATCTTCGAGCTCACAGCTCCGGTTCCTCCTGGCTTCACGCCTCGCTCGCGCTCCTCGACCTGTTCGACTCCGTGCGCTTCGACCCTTCCGGTCGGCTTGTCTGCTCATGTGGCCCTTATTAGCTCTTCTGCTGTTGCGGTGTTGACGCTTCTCCTGCTTCCTTTTCTTCCGCTTGGGCCTCGGTTGATTCAACGTATCTGAATCAAACATCCAAATCGACTCGGCTACCTCCGATCGGTTTTCGCTCTCGTCCGAGTTGGCTGTCTCCAACTTGTCTTCAGTCTTCTCGCCCTCGATGGCGTCATCTCCCCCATGCGTGGTTGGCTTAGGCTCTCTCCTTTAGCTGCTCCCCTTCTGTCCGCTTCTGGACTTTTCCGCGGGTCCGCCCTCGGCTTCTTCAGCCAATCTGAAGACGAACTCGACAACCGAGTCAACTGACTCGGTGTCGCGGTCTCCGCTCCTTTCCTGCTGCCTTGCTTGGTCGTTCGGGACTGTTCTCCCCCTCAAGTTTGGCACGTCGAGGTGACGCAATCCGAGCGCACTCGAGAATTGCCGCAACTTGTCCAGACCAAGAGGCTTAGTGAAGATGTCGGCAGTCTGCCGATCCGTCGGCACGTACTGAAGTTCGACTTCACCGGAAAGGACACGCTCACGGACGAAATGGTAGTGCACCTCGATGTGCTTGGTCCGTGCGTGAAAAACGGGGTTTTCCGTGAGCTGGATGTTGCTGAGGTTGTCGCAGTAGATCGTCGTCGGATCTGACACCTCCTCTTGCAGGTCCTTAAGTAGCCGCTTCAACCATATGGCTTCGCATGTCGCGACAGCTGCTCCTCGGTACTCAGCTTCGGTGCTCGACAGCGCAACTGTCGGCTGTTTCTTACTGCTCCACGCGATCGCGGCACTCCCGAGGGAGAACGCGTATCCGGACGTGGATCGGCGATCGACGACGTTGCCAGCCCAATCAGCATCGGTGTAGCCGACTAACTGCGTGGCTGCACCAATCCGATATAGCAGTTCCCAGTCCTTAGTGCCGTTGACATACCAAAGTATGCGTTGTGCACACTGAAGGTGCTCCTCGGTAGGTCGCGCCATGAACTGACTGATCACTCCGACCGGATAACTGAGGTCGGGTCGGGTGATGGTCAAGTATATGAGGCTTCCGACAATTTGTCGGAACCTCGTCGGTCGCATACCTTTCCCGTATCTGTCCAGAGGAGTCGAGATGGACTTACAATCGGCCATCCCGAATTTGAAGAGCATATTCAGCACGTAATGACGTTGGCTGATTAGTATGCCTTCAGGGGTGCGGATCACTTCGATCCCGAGGAAGTAATGAAGGTCCCCTAGATCCTTCATGTCGAACGATGCCGCAAGTTGGAGCTTCACGCGGTCGATTTCACCAAGGTCGGCGCCGGTGATGACCAAGTCATCAACATATAGTAAAATACTAACCGGTCCAAGTCGACCTTTCCGGATGAACAGGGAAGAGTCCGATTTTGACGTGACGAAGCCCATCCGACGCAATTGTTGCGTGATCTTCGCGTTCCAGGCACGCGGGGCTTGCAGGAACGCATTCTTTACATCCATCTAATGTAGGTGCCACCCCTTGGCCGCGGCTACGGCAAGCAAAACACAGACGATCGTCATTTTCGCGACCGGGGCAAATGTCTCATCGTAGTCGATGCCGTGTTTCTGCGCGTAGCCCTTTGCCACTAGCCGAGCATTGTACCGGATGACCGAGCCATCGATGTTGTACTTGACCTTGTACACCCACCTACACCCGATCGGCTTCACACCCTTCGGTGCGTCAACCAGGTCCTAGGTCTCGTTCTCCGCCAATGCGTGCATCTCCTCCTCCATCGCGGCACGCCAAGTCGCGTCTTTAGCCGCTTCTGCGTAGCTCTCCGACTCACGCACTTCCGCTACACGGGTCATGTATGCATAGTGATGCTCCATGTACTCGTTGTATCCGAACCGCAAAACAAGATTCTTCTGGCGGGAAGATCGGCGTAATCTCACATTAGTCGATGTCGAGGCCTTCTCGGTCGACGCGGACTTCCCTCAGAGTCGGACTCGTGTCGGTCTGACTCGTTCCTATCCGTGCCGGAATCCGACACCTTCTTCTTTCCTTTCTCTTTGCGCGTAAACCGTCTCCTCGGCTTCCTGCGCGGGGAATGCATGGCCGAGTCTCTACAACTTGTCGGCTCTTCATCGGATTGGTCATACCGACTCAGTTGTCCAATCGGTCCACTTAAACGGAGTGAAATCGGACTCTCTTCGCGGGTCTCGATTTCGGGCTCATCCGGAGGCCTCTCAGCCTCGCTGACCTCATCGTCCGAGCTCGGATTGGAGTCGGGGTTCGGAGTCGGGGGCTGGTACCAGGACGCGGACTCGTCAACCACAACGTCGCGGCTAACACGCGCTTGTTTGGTGCGAGGGTTATAACACTTATAACCCTTCTGCTTGTCCGAGTAACTGACCAAGTTGCATTTCTCGGCCTTTGCGTCCAGCTTCCTCCTTTTCTCCTTCGGTACATGCACATACGCAATGCTACCGAACACCCTCAAGTGTCGCAAGTTCGGCTTCGCTCCGAAATATAGCTCGTGCGCCAACACTTTGTCTCCGATCCGGTTCTGGATGTATACCGTGGTCCTTACCGTCTCGGCCCAGTAGAACTTGGGCAAGCTCTTCTCCTCCAGCATTGCCCGTGCCGCTTCCACAACTGACCGATTCTTCCTCTCGGCCACGCCGTTCTGCTCCGGCGTGTATCTACAATTGAATTCGCGCCGAATTCCCATTTGTTGTAGATAACCGTTGAATTGACCGGAAAAGTACTCTTTCCCGCCATCCGACCGCAGGCACTTGATCTTTCGTCCCGTTTCCGTTTCCACGAACCCTTTGAGGTCTCGGAAACAGTCGAAGACTTCGCTCTTCCTCTCAATGAGGTAGATCCACGTGTGCTGCGTGTGGTCGTCGATGAAGGAGACGAAATATCGGCTCCCGCCAAGACTAACGTTTTGTGCCAAGACTAACGTTTTTCAAGGTACAAGAACCATTCCTTATGGCTTGTCATGTGGTTTGACGCGCCGGAGTCTATGTACCACACCTCGTCCGATCTTGGGGTGGTCCGTTTCATTGAGTTTGCTTCGTGTCTCGTCACGAAGACAGACCCTTCTCCGGCTCTCCCGGAGTCTTTGGCGTAGTGCGATCGCTGCCGATTTCCCTTGTCGGTATGTTCGGAGCCGTTTCCGGAACCGGTTCTCTCCGAATCGGCGCGCTTCTTCCAGCACTCACTCTCCCTGTGGCCTTTCTTGCCACAATACCAGCACTCTGCGATGGCCTTCCCTTGCCGGTTCTCATCGCTTCGACTCCCCTTGTTTCTAGAGGGTCCAGAGTTGCTGTCGGCATCACTTCGGTGCCTTCTTCCTTGATCTCGTCGGTCGCTTCCATTGCGCGCCGACTCGCCTCGTCCTCCACGTCCACGGGGCCTATCTCCCTTCGTGTACAACATTCTGTTGTCGGCATGCGTGCTTGTCGACGCACCCGCGTGGTTCTCCTCTACCAGGAGCATTGACTGTAAGTCGAGAAAGGACGACGTATTCTCCCGGGTACACACAACCGTTCGGAACGCTCCGAACTTCGACGCCAAACCTCCGAGACAGATCTGGACCATCTCGCTCTCCTCGATGTTCACCTCTATGGAGGCGAGGGAGTCGCAGATATCCTTGATCTTCGAGGTATAGTCCGCCACCGACAAGTCGCGTTGTCGTAGGTTGCTCAACTCCTGTCGGAGCTGAAGCTTCTTAGCTGTGGTGCTCGCGACGAAAATCTTCTTTAGATTTTCCCACGCACCCTTCGGCGTCTTTGCATCCCGGACATAGCTCAATAGCTATTCGCCCACACACGATGCGAAGCAGTATAATACCCTGCTCGCCAATTGCTCCCACGACGGGAAGTCTCTGTGTGTCGATTCGGGTGCCGCGTCATTAGCTCCTTCGACATAACTCCAGTAGCCGTGCCCGAGCAGGTATTGGTGCATCTTGTAGGACCAAGACGCGTAGTTCGTTCTGTCGAGCTTCTCTGTTGGAAGTGAGCTCGCCATGCCTCTATCCATCGTTCTTCTTGTTCTTCTTCGTCACTGTGTCGGCTGCAGAGAGGTTCTCAACCCTCGCGCTCTGATACCATGTAAAAAGTAGCGTGCGGAAGCAAGTATGAAGACCGAACAGAAGGAAGAAAACTCAGGTTTAATGGAGAGCTTCAGCTTACGCAGTATACGCGGGAGAGACTGAGAGAGTGATAGAGAGAAAACACAAGAACTATATTCAAAAAACTCTATTCACCATTCTATACATATGTGTGTTCAGTGAACACTTTTATACAAGTCCAAGAAGGACTAACAGAAGTTCTGACAATACTTCAATGCTCATTGAGAGCTCCTACACTAACTCCCAAACATATTCCTCACGGAATATCTTTCCTAACAACCTCCCGGTTTATGCACTGATTCGGCCCTACCTATGCACCGGTCTACGTACCGATTTACGCACTCGGCCTAACCGATCGGTCCAACCGATCCGGCCGATGTTGAGCTTGTCTCTCAACAGAGCGCAACCGTCGTAGTCTCCGGTCTCGGTGTCGAGTGGTCTTGCCTCCGTCCGCTATGACCTTCCTCGTCATCGTTTCGATCGTCCGCTTTGCCGCTGCCACCTTCCGTCTCTCCGGTCTCACGTGGGCTCTCGGGGCCGACCTCCGAAGTCTCTAGAATAGGTGTGGGTAAGGTCCTGGCACCTCCGCTCGTGATTGGAGGTCGAGGCGAACGAGCCACAACACCCGGTGGGAGTCGGTGAGCGTGAGAAGGAGGCCAAGCAGGCATGATGACTACGGTTCCGTGGAAGACCGGAAACGAGTGGGACCCTCCCCATCTATTCTAGAGACTTTGGCGGTTGTGGATCAACATAAGACCGGAGAGACGACGGGTGGCGACGAGGAGTCGGAGACCGGAACGGACGAGGCTACCGGAACGGGTACCCGGTGCGTGAAGACGAACAAGCATGGCCAAGAGGTCCAAACGGAGATGGAAGGGTCTACGACGACAAAGGAAGAAGAGGCCGACGCGGAGGTCGGGACTACGGCGGAAGAAGCGTGTAACACGAAGCATGCATTACGGCGTAAAACGGAGCATGGACTACGACCGACGAAGGGCCAAGCAACAAGCATGTAGCCGGAAGAGCGGCAACGAGTGACCGGCAACGGCGGACCGGTCAAGCCCTTGAGAGGCAAGCACGATGCAAGAGACAGGGTGGTGAGTTGCCGGGATCGGCGGATGAACAACGAAAGCGGAGGATGGTGCACGGAGAGCAAAGAGTTATGCATCGGGGAGAGACAAAGCGGCGTCTCGGAGGACATGCGGGGCTAAGCGGGCCAAGAGGATGCGAGTCGGGATGAAGTGGTAACGAGAGCCGCGAAGAACCCCGACACGAAGGTCGGGATGACGATACACTCTACTACGAGAGAGCATGGAGAGCAAGGGAGAATCGAGGTGCGGGTTGTCGCGTTGTTACGCGCGTGCGTGGAGAAAGGCGGGACCACGGGGGTCTTGGACTAGGGAGTGACGGAGCGTAGGAAGTCGTGCTTCATCGTTTCCGGGGCATCCTAGAAGCACACCGGAAGCGACCGAAGGGAGAGAGAGAAAGCGAGGGAGCGCGCGCTTAACACCGACTCATGCACACACACGCACACACACGCACACACACACACATGCCGACCCGACTCACACCCTTATGTACAGGAAACACAGGAAAGGGGAAGCACCCGACACCAACAGAGACGCGAATATACACAGACATACGCAAATGTATATATATAAAAGGAATAATACATTCCCGGCTTCGAGCCGGACCGAGGTAGGTTACAGTAGTCGTTAGCTGCCAAGCCGCCGGTCGGGGAGCTCACGGGCTTGTCGTGCCGAGCGGGGTCTTGCGCAGGAGACGAGCTTAAGCAAACCCTAAGCGAACACGAAGGGGGAAGAAGAAGAAGAAGAAGAAATGTCGCTAACCCTAAATCTAACGGTATACCCTCGAACGCAAAATGGGCAACCCTTTCACAAAGGGCGCTCCCTTCCTTTTATAGAACAAGGAGAGGGATGCGTTACAATGTGGGATAAATCCCGACTTACATGGGATCATCTGTCCCGACTTGACTACTCTTCGGCGCCATAAAGGCGCCCTCGTTATTCACACTAAATGTACATGGGTGAGCACACACGTTGCACCCCACCGATGTAACCAATGTTTCCCGGTTTCCGCCTCTGGCCGAAATTCTTCACGACATCCGCCCCCACCTAACCACACGTCCACCTGTACGTGCCAAATCCGGTGAAGGGTGAGAGATTTTGGCCGGTGAGAAACCGGTCTTCCGTGATCCGCATCCCGGCTCGTTGCCGGTTTGATCCTTCGGCTTCGATTCTTCCTTCGCGCTTACCTCCCCATAGGCTCGTTCGACCCGTCGATGGGTCCTCTGCCGCGATCTCCGTAGTACGCGTACTTCCGTTGGCCCTTGTTCGGCCATATGAACGCCCCGTTTCCCGCCGTATGCCTGATGTCCTCCGCTTGAGGCACGCCCGTAGTGGACCGCTTGGCCTCCGTTGACCATTTGTGATGTCCTGATTGTCGTCCCATGTTGTTTTGCGTTGCCTTCGTCCTCTCGCCGCCACCTTCCTTCTCCATGGTCTTACATCGTCGCGTCGGCTCGAACCGCCATGGTCTCCGGAATAGTGTGGAGGATCCCTTTCTGGCCTTCTACGCGCTACCTCCGAACCGCGCAACCTATCTCTGCGCTCGTCTTTCCGCTCCAGCACCTCCGTGCGCCACATACCCTCGCCCGTTGTTTGGCACCACCTGTGCCGTACTCTGGTTCATTGCACGCCTTGTCGGCCCCTTTCCCGGCCAAATCGTGCATCGCCGCTCACCCGCATACTGGTGTTCTCCGCATCCGAGGAACACCCCGTAGTAGCCCGCTTGGCCCTTCCCGTCTTTGTGGTGCTACAACAGGTCCTGAGTCTTCCGCTTGCCGTCGTCCCCTCGCCCCCACCCGCTTGTCATCCCGGCTTGCCGTGTCAGTCTTCGCTACTTCAACGGAGCTACTGAGATCTACGAAGCGAGTGTGGAGGATCCTCCTCTGGCCTCTCTTGGCATCCCCTGACTCCAACCCTGTGCAGTCCACTAGGCACTTGTCACCTCGTTCCCGGCACCTCCCTTGTGCCGTCTTTCGCTTCCTTCGTTCGGCACCGCCCGTGCCGAACACTGTCCCGTAGTCACGCTTTGATCCGGCCCGCGATGGCCACTTGCGAGACTCTTATTCCATCCCAGGTGTGCCTTTCCGGCCTGACACACCGCCCCGTGTTTGCCCCTACCGGCTTCCTTCCGAAACCTCGTGTTGTCGGGTCCCGTTCCCTACTGCCACCCTCCTTCTCCCTAGGTCTCACGTTGCCACGTTGGCCGAACTGCCGGAGTCTCCGGATCGGTGTGAGGGTCCCATAGGACCGGACTCCGTTTCTATGCTTGCCGAAATTCGGGTGTCTTTTGTTTGAGTCCCTCCCGGACTCTCCTCGTGTCTTCCGCGTAGTCGGGTCCCGTTTCCCGCCGCCACCAACCTTCACTCTCGGTCTCATGTTGCCACGTTGGCCGAACTGCCGGAGTCTCTAGTTAAGTGTGGGGATCCCGTAGGACCGGACTTCCTTTCGCCCACTGACCTTGCCGGAAGGTCCGATTCGGTTCGTAGCCGCCCCGCTGGCCTGATACCTTCTTTTTCTGCTTCCGTCGTCCGGTCATGTTCACCTGCCGCCACCGTCCCTTCCTATAGGACTCACACCGGCTCTCGGGCTGACCGCCGGATCGGTGTGAGGATCTCCGTAGACTGCCCATCCGTAGCCCTTTTCCTTCGTCACCTCGCCGCCACCGTCAGTATCTTGGTCTTACGTCGGCCGCGTTGCCGACTGCCGAAGTCTCTAGAACCGGTGTGAAGGATCCTCCTTGGGCCTCCGATTTGTCTTCCTGACCCTGTCTCGGGTCATCCTTTTCCGCATGCCAAGAGGGCGTTTTGGTCCGCACCCTCTCCCGTGGTACCGACGTACCGTCTCCTCAGCCTCTCCCTAGGCCTGCTCTCTTCCTCCCTCCCGGAATGGTCATCCGGGAGTCCGCTCCGCCCGGTTCTCGTCCGGGTCCGTTAGTCCTTCTCTGTATTGCCGGGTCCCGTTCTCCTGTCGCCACCGATCTCTCCTATAGGACCCACGCCGGCACTCGGGCCGACAGCCGGATCGGTGTAAGGAACTCCATAGGACCGACTTTCATTCTCCTTTCAACTCTCGACCTTCGCCCAGTCGGTCTTTCTCCCCATGTAAAAGAGGGCGGCTCGTCCCGCACCCTCTCCCGTATCGGCACCTTTATGCCGAATACGGCCCCGATCGAACAATCCACGACCAGATCACGCTCCACCCGTATCAGAGCGTCGCATGGTTCTGTCCCCGGTCGGGTCGTTCCTTGGTCTCCTCGTCGACCCTTTCGCTGGCCATCTCCCATCCATCTTCGCTGGCATCATGCCAGGACTCCTCGGTACTACCATCCATCTCCTCGGTCTTACATGGGCATACGGGCCCGAATGCTAAGTTCTCCGGAATCGGGTCCCTGGGCTTTCGTCCGCTCCTTCCCCGTGTCGTCTCGTCGGTGATTCTTGGTCTTTCGCCACCGCCTTCCTCCGCTTGGGACTCACTCACGTGGGCACTCGGGCCCGACTGCCATCGTCTCGGGAGCAAGTGTGGGAAGACACAAAGAATCGCTCGTTCGTTTTACGCCCTTCTCTGTAGCCACCGACTCTTCGTGGTCGGCGGTCGTCTTCTTACCGATCGCGCAAGCCCCGCCTGGGCTTGCTTCTCCGATTTTTGGGGTTTCAGGCTGACACGCTGTCGTGAAGATTTTCGTCCACAAGCGGAAACCCGAGCAACGAGAGCCAAAGAGCGATGTGCAACATTGCACACGTACATAATGTATTTGTAATAGTAATAAAGGTATAAAGGTGATGTGGTTGTACGCACATCCACGCGAGAGAGAGAGAGAGAGGTACTATGCGGTACATAGGTACCTAGTTGTTTGTGAGGAGGTGGGAGTTAAGGGGCCATCAATCTCACCCTCCCCCAAATCAAGGCAAATATCCCCTTTGAATGAAAGGGGATATTTTAGTCTCACCTTTGTAAGCGGTCTTCCCTCCTTGTGCTATAAAGGGAGAGAGAAGGCACCATTGTGGGGGTTGCCTATTTTGTGTGAGTAAGGTATACCACTTAGTCGAGGGTTCTACTTCTTCCCATTTCGTTTTAGGGTTAGGGTTTCGGTTACGGTTTCCTTCTTGGGTTTTCCTTTAGGGTTTTTCATATAGTCGTTTGGTGCAGCCATGGCGGCCACCATTTGTTGTAATCATTCATTTCTTAATAGAACTTCTTGTTGAGTATCTTGATTGCATCTTCTTCTTCTATCATAATACCATATTCGTTCTCTTCTCCTCTTGAGCTAATCTTTCTCCTCCACTCCCTAGTCCAAGACCCCCGCGGTCCCGCCCTTCTACACGCACACGCGTAATAACGCGACAACGCCCGAAACCGCTGGTCCCAACTACCCGGTTCTGCGATTTGTATCTCGGCCTCGTCCTTGGCCGTTCTATCTCCGCAAGTCGAGAGGGCGTTTTGTTCCGCACCCTCTCCTGTCGTACCGTCGTACCGATCTTCCGCCGTCCTCCGTATGCCTTCAAGAGCGCCTCTTCGAAGGCCTCCCACGAACTATGAGCCTCACGGAGCTCCTTTACTTCCGCATGCATCCGGACAGCTACAACCCGACAGAAGAACTCCAGCCTCAACGCCTCGTCTACGCCGCACTCCTCCACTTCCGCGTTGTAGGTTTCCAAGTAAGATGGGACTCTGTCCCCGTTGAAACGGCTGACTCTTTCGACCACTCGCTCAACCGCTTGTTGCGCTGCTTCTCGCCTCATCATCACTTGTGCCGACTCCAACACCACTTCGGCCACCATCTCCGCGAGGTCGTCGTCTTCCGACTCTATCCTCCCTTTCCGCCTTTCACGTCGAGTTCACCAAATATGTCGCGTTGTTACGCGCATGCGTGGAGAAAGGCGGGACCACGGGGGTCTTGGACTAGGGAGTGACAGAGCGTAGGAAGTCGTGCTTCACCGTTTCCGGGGCATCCCAGAAGCACACCGGAAGCGACTGAAGGGAGAGAGAGAAAGAGAGGGAGCGCGCGCTTAACACTGACTCACGCACACACACACATGCTGACCCGACTCACGCCCTTATGTACAGGAAACGTAGGAAAGGGGAAGCACCCGACACCAACAGAGACGCGAATATACACAGACATACTGGAATATACACAGGAAACGTAGGAAAGGGGAAGCACCCGAGCGGGGTCTTGCGCAGGAGACGAGCTTAAGCAAACCCTAAGCGAACACGAAGGGGGAAGAAGAAGAAGAAGAAGAAGAAATGTCGCTAACCCTAAATCTAACGGTATACCCTCTAACGCAAAATGGGCAACCCTTTCACAAAGGGCGCTC
Organism: Azolla caroliniana; assembly: GCF_043228905.1. Classification (NCBI taxonomy): domain Eukaryota; kingdom Viridiplantae; phylum Streptophyta; class Polypodiopsida; order Salviniales; family Salviniaceae; genus Azolla; species Azolla caroliniana. Next base: position 6,233,469 of record NW_028230441.1, on the reverse strand, counting down.
CCTTCCTTTTATAGAACAAGGAGAGAGATGCGTTACAATGTGGGATAATTCCCGACTTACATGGGATCGTCTGTCCCAACTTGACTACTCTTCGGCGCCATAAAGGCGCCCTCGTTATTCACACTAAATGTACATGGGTGAGCACACACGTTGCACCCCGCCGATGTAGCCAATGTTTCCCGGTTTCTGCCTCTGGCCGAAATTCTTCACCTAAGGACCAAAGAATGAGCATGCATTCGGAGGAGCCGCAACGAGTGACCGATGATAATGGTTGGAGGAAGCCTTCGAGAGGCAAGCGCGGGACGAAGGACGGTGCGACGAGACGCCATGATCGACATGAACGAAGAATTGTGTCTGGGAAAACGGAGGGGATGCGCGGAGAACAATGGGGTACACATCGGGAAGAGAAAACGCGGCGGCTTCCCGGAGGGCATGCAAGGCCAAGCGGGCCAAGAGGGCGCAAGTCGAGGCGAGGCGGTAACGAGAGCCTCGAGGGACACCGACACATAGGTCGGGATGACGGTACGCTCTACGACGAGAGAGCACGATAGGCAAAGGAGAAGCAAGGAACGCGGAATGAGGTCGCCTAAGGGCCAAAGAATGAGTGCATATTCGACGCACGGGAAGAGCCTACGAAAGGCAAGCGCGGAGCGGGAAGAGTCGACACGCCGAGGTGTTCGGCATGCGGAGACGATAAAACCAAAGGAGGAACATACGCGGCACGCAAAGGGCGGAATCCGGGGTGCGATCGGAGAGATTGGGAGCGCATCCGGAGGATATATGAGGCGGACAAAGGAAGAGCAATCGGGTCACCAACGATGTTCGGGAGGGCCGGTCGAAGAAGAAGGCGCGAACGTCGGATATGGCGGATCAGATGGAGCCGCTGGTTCGGGGACACGCGGTGAACGTGGTAGATCGGATGGAGCCGGCGGGTCAGGGCCGGTAAGGAGCTGGTAAGACGGATTGGCACCGGCAAGGGACCGGCAAGACGATTGGGTGCCAGTAAGTCGAAGGACCCGGTTGATCACCGTCGCCGAAATCTCTCACCCTTTTCCTTTCTTGGCACATACCGGTGGATGTGCGGTTTGGTGGGGGTGGATGTCATAAAGATTTCCGACTATAATGTGAAACCGGGGTGGAATGGGCAAGTTGGTGGTGTGCAACATGTGCACATGTATACTAGGATATGGTGTATAGAAAGAGAGGGGAAATTTTATCCCACATTGTAAGGTCCCTCCCTCCTTGGGCTATAAAATGAAGGGAGGGGTCACTTATGAAGGGTTGCCTATTTTGCGTATGAGAGGTATACCACTTAGTCTAGAGTTCTTACCGTTTTAGGGTTAGGGTTTCGTTTAGGGTTTTCCTTATTCATCTTCGGTTAGGGTTTTCTCATAGTAGTTTTGGTGCGGCCCATGCGGCCACCATTGTTGTAATCATTTGTTCGTTTTAATATAACTTGTTGAGTATCTTGCCTCCGTGATCTCTCCTTCTATGTGGTGATCTTATTCTTTCTTCTTCTCCTCTTGAGCTAAGCCTCCATATCATACCTTATTCCTTCTCCTCTACTCCCTAGTTCGAGACCCCCGTGGTCCCGCCCCTTCTACACGCACGCGCGTAACAACGCGACAACGGTCATCATGAATATATAAATGGGTAGCTCACTCCGTGGCAAGAAGCTAGACACGCCAACTTTGCAAATTGGAATTACAACATGACACAATTCTTTGTTGAAGGAATTTTGTGTTGGGATAAAAGTCCCACTCCACCCACCATGTATCTCTAGTGTGAACACATAGTTAACCTAACTATATAAGAGGGTTACTTACCTTGTAAAAACAAGTTCGAAGGTTAATGTAACATAGTCTTCTTTGAGCACATCTCTCTCTCTCTCTCTCTCTCTCTCTCTCTCTCTCTCTCTTCATGCCAATGTCTACTTTCATCTTCTTGATTCTTATCATAGTGCACATCTTCTTCAGTACGAGTGTTGTTCGCAAGACTCACTGACAGGTCCTTAATCTCGCTTCCGTACCAACCACTTCTACATTTGGTATCACAGTGACTTGCAGTCCGGCGGCAACATCAACACAAACTTGAGAAGAAAAGAATCAGTTAAAGGAAAAAACCAGGTCAGAAAAATCTTACTTCCTACAAAACTTGGCTTCTACAACCGGCACGGGAGTAGAAATCCGAAAGTTCGACGGCACGAACTTTGTCCTATGGAAGGAAATGATACAATATGTATTGATCATCCAATGTCAAATCGAGCCAATACAACACAATAACAAACCAGCCTCAATGATAGTAGACGAATGTCGCTCACTAGATGAAATACCTAGGTCGACCATCCGAATGCATCCAATCAAAGAACGTTTACTTCAACATGGCCAAAGATATGATGACATTTACCTTGTGGGAGAAGTTGCAGGCCATTTATGAAAAGCAGTCGTCCTCATCAAAGCTCATATTGATCCAATAGTTGTTCAATATGAAGATGAGAGAGACAAATTTGACGATCTCCCACATTAACACCTTCAGTCGGGTGTTATCCGAGCTCTCCTCCCAAGGGATTAACTTTCAAGAAGAAGTGAAAGCCCTTGCCTTACTTTCAAGCTTGTCGGCGAGCTGGGAGGTATTCTACATGGCTTTCACCAATAGTTGTCCAAAGATGAATCTTGATGAAATGACCGGACGAGTCCTCACTGAGGATATTCAACAAAAATCAATGGGCCTCACCATCGATGAAAGCCCACTACTTGACCGAGCCAGTTGGAAGAATCAGTTGGTCGAGAAGGAGGATTGACAATCGACAACGGTCGAAGTCGAGGAATAGTTGATCAAGTGATTTTTGCACTTATTGCAGAAAGACTTGTCATGATGCCTCCCACTGTTAGTCGATCAAGAAGAAGCAAAATGGTCGGATATTCGGGCGAAATCCAACAGAATCTAATTTGAAACGTTCTCCCGATGGCAACCAAGTTAATGTTGTTGAATCGCAATCGGGAGAAATCCTCTCTTTGGAATCATCGACTAGTGAAATTCTATATCGCGCACAAGATGCACAAATGTGGTTGTTGGACCCTAGAGCCACATTTCACGTAACCCCCAACATTGAATGGTTTTCAGACTATTCGACCAGCGCCAACAACGCAATTCGACTAGGCAACGAGTAGGAGTGTGTGATCACAAGGATCAGCGAGGTCCCCATCCAATTGCCAAATGACAATAGCATCACCCTACACCAATTCTAGTACGTAGCCGCGTTGAAAAGGAGTTTGGTCTCCATCGACATGCTAGTTGAAGTTGGGTATAGAACGACTCTCATTGAATCATCATGGAGATCAGCCGAGGAAATCTAAAAATTGGAAACGGATACAAATACAATAACGTGTACCCACTTATGGTGATCAGTCTAGGAGGGGAAGTGAACATAGCCGAATCGTGGGACTCAAAACTATGGCATGGCCGGCTTGGCCATATTTCACAAGCAGGACTAGACCGACGACGATAGGCTACATCCCGAAGCTCCAGACAAAGACGGATTTCTACGAGCATTGTCGTTACGGGAAACAGACCCGAAGTACGCACTTTCTCCATAATAAGACAATACGACAACCCCTAGAACTGGTCCACACATATATATGTGGGCCAATCCCGAAAGGTCACTAGCAGGCTCCCGGTACCTCATCACATTCGTAGATGATTGTACATGGAATGTTTGGGCCTACTCCATTAGGTCGAAAGACGAAGTGCTCGAGGTCTTCACTCGATGGATAGCCAAAGTGGAGAACTGATCAGGACACCGAGTGAAGACACTTTGATTCGACAATGGAGGGGAATACACCTCCTGAGCCTTCAAATAGTACCTGTCCAACAAATGGATCTGGCATCAAAAGCACGTTCCCTATGCTCCCATTTAGAATGGTGTGGAGGAATGGATCAACTAGACAATCCCTACGAGGGTGACATCAATGCTCTAGCACTCTAGACTAATGTTGGAATGTTGGGCCAAGGCACTGTTGACGGTCATCTATTTGATACATCTATCACCGTCGAGGGCAGTGTGGCGCGAAGTGCCACAAGCACTATGGTCAGGCATACAACCGATCTACAACAAGTTCCAAAAATTCGGATGCGAATCGTACGCCTTCATACCCAGGGACAAATGGACCAAGTTGGCACCCCATGCAACAAAGTGCATATTTCTCGGTTATGGAACCGATGGGGAATTTGGCTACAGGTTATGGGACCCAGAGAACCGGAAATTGATCTAGAGCAGCGACATAGTCTTCAATAACGACTCCATTCTATCCTCAAACCCATCCCAACCTAAGAGAAGTGGCAAAAATGTCTCCTTCGACAAAGATATCATAGAAGAACCGACCCACCGGACCAAATTGGAGATTCAACAAATTGTTGAATTTAATAGACCAATCCAATCCCCTTACTGAATTCGAATCGACAAGAGGTTCACTAGTCGAATTCGATTCGACTAAGAGATTGACAGGAGGTGAAAATGATAGAGTCAAAATGACCAAATCGCCCATTCATGCTAAAGTGCCAAAAGACTAAGCCCAACCAACCAAGGCACAAATCCCTCTATCAATCGATCCCGAAGAAAGGGAGGATGACCAAACATCATCAAAATCCCATTCTAGAGGTGAGTCATCCCAAAGGACTCCTGAAGATGGTTCAAAAAATACTTATCAACCAATAATGATGATCGAAGAATCCGAACCGAACAAATCGGCACCCAGGAGATCAGGACGAGTGCAAATGCCAACAAAGTTTTACCAACTGGGCCTCAACTACGCCAACTACACGGACGCAAGCGAACCAAGCTCCTACGAGGAAGCTATAGCACATCGGATGTCGACACATGGCTACAAGCCATGAAATTTGAGATGGACTCGATTCATCAGAATCAAACATGGGAGCTACTTGAATTACCAATTGGAAGGAAGCCGATGCCCTGCAAATGGGTATTTTGATACAAATATGTATCTGATTCAAAGACGCCCAAATACAAAGCTCAGTTCGTCACAAAGGGATTCAAACAAGAACATCGGGTTGACTACAATGAGATATTCTCACCAATAGTCAAGATGACCACCCTTTGACTCATACTTGGGGTCATGGTGACTGAGGACCTAGAGCTCGAGCAGTTGGATGTCAAGACGACATTCCTACATGGAGACTTGGAAGAAGAAATCTATATGTCTCAATCGGCAAGCTTCACGAAGACGAGGGAGGAAGGTCACCTTGTATGTCAACTAAAGAAAAGCCTTTATGGCGTAAAACAAGCGTCGAGGATGAGGTATCAAAAATTTGATACCTATATTCGACAGCTCGGGTACCACCTGTCCAACTCCGACCCATGTATGTATATTCGGCAATTGGCCAATGAGTTCCAGATATACATCAACGTCATGTTCATTGTAGGGAACAATAGAGCAAAGATCGGAGAACTAAAGTGGAGCCTTCACGACAAATTTGCGATGAAGGAAATTAGACAAGCCCAACACATACTGGGGATGAGGATAAAGTGAAATCAGAAGACAAAGACTCTACGGCCCTCCCAGTATGATTACATCTGAAAGGTGTTGAGGCGCTTCAATATGGAGAATTCGAAGCCAACACCAACACCGTTTCTGACGTCACTCCAACTATCGGACAGAGACTCTCCATCCACAGAAGAGGCGAGAAAGCTCATGAGCAAAATACCCTACGCATCGGTTGTAGGAAGTCTCATGTACACAATGGTGGCAACGACCTTGCATATGTCGTAGGGATTGACAACCGATACATGTCAAAACCTGGACGGAAGCACTGGGAGGCTGTAAAGAACATATTCTTGTACCTATGAGGCACCAAAGATCTACATATGACATTCGGATCGAACAATTAGACCAAAGTTAAAAGCTTCACTGACTCTGACTACTCCTATAATCTAGACAATCGAAAGTCAACATTAGGTTATATTTTCACCTATGGCAGTTGCTCCATGTCATGGAGGTCGAAATTACAAGATTGCACGATACCCTTGACAACAAAGGATGAGTGCATAGCCACATTGGAAGTTGCCAAGGAAACCATTTGGTTGCACCAACTATCAGCTAAAGGCCGAATCGACCATCCAGTGCCAACCCGTTATTGCGATTGACAAAGCGCAATATACCTCATCAGGAATCCGGTATACCATGCCAAGATGAAGCATATTGAGGTGAGGTACCATCACATTCGGGAGCTTGTCACTAACAAGAAGTTCGAAGTCTGACAAGTGGATACCCATGTGAACATCGTCGACAGCCTGACAAAGCCACTCTCAGATCAACTATTCAACGCATTAAGAGGACATATGGGACTACAACAAGGGAGCAAGCAAAGAAGAGCTGAAAGGAAAGCAGAAGGTAAGTCAAAGAACGGCATGGCCAGACAAGTCGAACAGGCGAAGTCGAAGGAGCCAATCAGCCTGAAGGTTGAAGATGCAGTTGAGTGCAAAGGAACTGAAAGCCGATCAACGATCAATCAGAAAGCATAGGAAACAGCATGCACGAAAAGCTGATAGCTTAGAGGTTAAAGGTCTAATCGAGTAATGTCTTATTCGAACATCAGTCGACTCGGCAAGCATCCGAACAAGCCGACTTTATCTTTGCCTAATCGGCCACCACCCCATATCATTGTATGCATGCAAAGTAATCCTTTTACGGGGGAGTTTGTTGGGATAAATATCCCACTCCGTCCACCTTGTATCTATAATGTGAACACATAGTTAACCTAACAATATAAGTGGGTTACTTACCTTGTAAAGGCAAGTTTGAAACATAGTCTTCTTTGAGCACACATCTTTCTTTCTCTCTCTCTCTCTCTCTCTCTCTTGCAAGTACCTTAGCTTGGTGGTAAGTTGTTACACTACAAACTCTATATTTTGGGTTCGAAACCCAATTCCCTCACCTCTCTATCACAAACCTCATACATATCCGTTTTTAATTCACTAGATGCCAATGTGGAATGTAGCGGTTGAACCCATGACCTCCTAGTCAATTACCCAAATTTGAAGCAAGGGGCTAATCATGTGATGTATTATGTAGTGATATATAACCACGTGCTTGACTATGTGCAAGATTCAAAGAAGCCAAAGGACGTGCGGAACAACTTGAAAAAGATGCGATCTACCACATGACCATTGACAAGGTCCAACTATGGCAAGATCTCAACATCATGAAACATATATTAAACAAGGGAGTATGTCTATCAACATTACACCCTTGATGTCAAGTCATTATATGATTCTCTTACCTCTATCCATATCCATGTCATCAATAAAGATATGGCGCAACTATGACCTAATGGCCCATCATGATGGTTCGATTCACTTAGAATTCCCACGATCATAATGGTTGCACTGCCATCGTTTTATGACTTGTAATTGATATTATTGGTCGAGGAAAACCATGACAATTCTAGAGACTTAAGAGCTTGTGTATGGAGAGCCAAATGTGCAATATTAGTTGAGCATCAAACCATGTCACGTTGAATGTGTCTTGTGCAATATTAGTTGAGCAAGTCATCAATGAGATCCATGTCACATTGTGTGTAACTATGCTAGGTTGATTGATTTTCCAATACACTTTTGCATCATCTTTGAACCCTTATATGTTTTCTAGATTGTTGAGTCGGCTACTATACTCATCATCAAAATAACCCGATGGATTTCAAGTGGCCTTTTGCACGATCAAATATTTGCTCTAACTATTTCTTTTAAAATGGTTGTTGTAGCCTTCGAATGAGTCAAATTATTAGTCTTCTCTACATGGCCAAGTTGGTGGGATTTGTCAAATGTATTTTAATGGATGGGGTTGGTCAAATGTCCCTTTGTTAGATCTACTAGTCTTCACTATCCTGATGTTTATTCTACAATTCATTACAAACATTTTTCCATCTGCATTGTTTTTTAAAGTTGGCATTGTAGTTGGTGTATTGCCAATAGTTGGTATCTTCACTCTTTTTCTTATGACACTACATTGATGTGCTTGATCTTATTGCAAAACCATTCCAAATTTTGGTTCTTTGCTTCATTATTTAATCATCCACTTCTTCCTCTAATGCTCTCGCTTTCCTATCCACATTATGTGAATGTTGTTTTTTTGTCATTATATCTTCTATTGCTCGATCTTCTCTCCTCTTCCGTAGCCATTATCGTCATGCGAGTATATGTAGAACATTTGTCTTTCGAAGATTGTTGAGCGGCAAGCTCAACCGGAGCCGGATCGGCTGAATAAGCCGGAGCCGGTAAGCAAGACGGATCGGGCGAAACGGATCGGTATGACGGTGAGCAACCGAACCGGCAAGTACTGGAGGCCGGGTGCAATCCGTAACCGGCAGTCCAATCGGAAGCCTAGTACAGGATAGACTACTAGGTAGCTATAGTCTCGTAGTAAGTGTCAGATGCTCGTGTGAGCATTGAAGTACAAGGTACTTCTGTCAGTCCCAAGAGGACTTGTATAAATAGTGCTACTTAGCACAATGTATATACGGAGTCTAGATATAATTTTGAAATTACGTTCTGCTCTCTCTGTCTCTCTGTGTGTTGCTCTCTGTTTTACGCTTCCGCAAACACTTACGTTTACATGGTATCAGAGCGCGAGGGTTGAGAACCTCTGCTGCAGACATTTACTCTTGAGAAGAAAACCCTAACAGGTCGAAAACAGACACAGTAGAAGACATGGATAGAGGCATGGCTACGTCGCTCCCGGTGGAGAAGCTCGACAGGAGCAACTACGCATCCTGGTCTTACAAGATGCACCAGTACCTGCTTGGACACGGGTACTGGAGTTATGTCGAAGGAGCGAATGATGCGGCGCCAGACTCTGCACACAAGGACTTCCCGGTATGGGAACAGGCGGCAAGCAGGGTGATGTAATGCTTCGCGTCCAGTGTCGGCGATCAGCTGCTCAGCCACATCCGTGACGCTAAGACACAGAAGGATGCTTGGGGGAACCTGAAAAAGGTTTTCGCCGCAAGCACCACTGCCCGGAAGCTGCAACTCAGACAGGAGTTGAGCAATGTTCGACAGAAGAACATGTCCGTGGCAGACTACACGGGCCGGATAAAGGAGATATGCGACTCGCTCGCCTCTATCAATGTTACCATAGAGGAAGACGAGATGGTGCAGTTATGTCTCAGAGGCCTGGCGTCCAAGTTCGGAGCGTTCCGGATTGCGGTGTGTACAAGGGAGAATACCCCCTCATTCTTCAACTTACAGTCGATGCTCCTTGTAGAGGAGAACCACGCCGGTGCATCTACCAGTGCATCCCCGGACAGCCGAATGTTGTACACGGGAACGGATCTGTTCCGTGGGCGTGGTGGAAGAGGTGGGTCGGCACGTAATGGAGGCGTCCGGCAAGAGCAGGAATGGAGGCACTATGAGCGTGCCGACAGCAGTTCCGGGACTTCCACAAGCAGGGGGAGTCAAGGCGGTGCCGGAGGCCGGCAAGACAAATCTGCTACGGAATGCTGGTACTGTGGCAAAAAAGGCCATAGGGAAAGCGAGTGCTGGAGAAAGCGTGCCGATTCGGACAAATCCGGATCCGGCAAGACCGGTAAGGATGGCCGGCAAAACTTGCACTAAGCAAACGGATCAGGAGGATCCGGAATCGGAAAGGCCGGTAAGGGGTCAGCCTTGGTGATGAATCACAAGGCAAACTCAATGAAGAAGACCACTTCCAAAACGGAGGAAGTGTGGTATGTTGATTCCGGTGCGTCGAACCACATGATGAGCCACAAAGAGTGGTTCTCCTTTCTGGAGAAACCGGATCAACCAGGAGTAGTCGAAACCGGAGACGACACTCCTCACCCAATCGTGCACGTCGGAGAAGTCCCTCTAAGCCACGTCGGACAGAAAGGGAAGCTGATGAACGTATTACACGTTCCGACAATCACGAAGAACCTCGTGTCCGTCGGTCAAATTGTCGACCAGGGGATGCAGGTGCGGTTTACGCACCTCGGGTGCTTCATTGAGGATGAGGGCGAAGTCATTGCGCAAGGGCGCAGAGACGGGAGGATGTTTATCCTCCACACCAATGACTTTGGCACCGCTCTGTTCGCGAAACGACAGAAGGTCGAGTCGGACATCGACCTGTGGCACAAGCGGATAGGCCACGTCAACTACCGGAGGCTTCAAGATCTGCAAACGAAACAAGTCGTTTTCGGTTTGCCGAAGTTCAGCGGCCGGAGAGCCGAAATTTGTGAAGCCTGCCAACTTGGGAAGCAACACCGACTTCCATTCCCCACCGAACGGAACCGGAGCCGTAACAAGCTCGATCTCATCCATTCGGATGTGTGGGGACCGGCACAAAGTGTAAGCCTTGGCGGGAGCCGATACTTCGTCTCCTTCATCGACAACTATACTCGACATACTTGGATCTACCTCATTGAGCGGAAGAGCGAAGTCTTCGACTGTTTCCGGAGCCTCCAGAAGATGGTGGAACGGGAATCGGAGAGGAAGATCAAATGCCTTCGGTCGGATGGCGGAAAGGAATATTTTTCCGGCCAATTCACTAGTTATCTGCAGCATAAGGGAATTCGGCGAGAGTTCAGCTGCAGATACACACCGGAGCAAAACGGTGTGGCCGAAAGGAAGAACCAGACACTCGTCGAAGCGGCAAGGGCAATGCTGGAGGAAAAGAGCATGCCCCGGTTCTACTGGGCGGAGGTGGTTCAGACGGCCGTCTACATACAAAACCGCATTGGTGACAAGGTGTCAGCTCATGAGTTGTATTTCGGGCACAAGCCGAACTTAAGACACCTTCGGATATTCGGCAGCATAGCGTATGTGCATGTGCCGGATCAGAAGCGGAGAAAGCTGGATGCAAAATCGGAAAAATGCATCCTAGTCGGCTATGCTCAAGAGCGAAAGGGGTATAAGTGCTATAACCCCCGGACGAAGGAAGTCCGAGTTAGCCGGGATGTCGAGTTCAATGAATCGGCATCCTGGTACTCCGTATCGACTCCGACTTCCGATCCCGACCCACTGTCGGAAGATCAGGCCAGTGAGCTTGAATCAGCCCTGGCAGAGGATGATGAAGCCGGGACTCAAGATGAGAGTCCGGAATCGTTACGGTTGAGTGGACCGAACGAGCGACTGAGTCGGTTGGACCAGTCGGATGAAGAGACGGCAAGTGGTGGAGACTCTGTCGTGCTCTCCCCGCGCAAGGAACCGAGGAAACGGTTCACGCACAAAGAGAAGGGGAAGAGGAAGATGCCGGAATTCGAAACCGGCAACGATGAGTCAGATCGGTGCGTATCCGACTCCGGAAAGGAGAAAGGCAGATCTTCGGCAACGAAGACCGAACTGGCCAAGAAGGGCCTCAAATCAGGTGACGGTGTGTTGCGCCGATCAACCCGTCAGAAGGATCCCGTCATGCGGTACGGGTACAATGAATACATGGCGCATCATTATGCGTACATGACTAAGGTGACAGAAGTGCGTGAGCCGGAGAGCTACGCAGAAGCGGCAAAGGACGCAAATTGGCGTGCCGCTATGGACGAAGAAATGCGGGCACTCGATGCCAACGAAACTTGGGACCTAGTTGATCCTCCCCGTCATTGTAAACCGATCGGATGCAAGTGGGTGTACAAGGTCAAGTACAACGCCGACGGTTCTGTTAACCGATACAAAGCCCGGTTAGTGGCGAAGGGATACGCGCAGACCCACGGAATCGACTACGACGAGACCTTCGCTCCTCTGGCGAAGATGACGATGGTTCGTGTGGTACTGGCGGTTGTTGCGGCAAGGGGGTGGCATCTTCACAAGATGGATGTGAAGAACGCCTTCCTTCAAGGAGAGCTTGAAGAAGAAGTCTTTATTACTCAGCCCCCCAGATTTCAATCGGAGATGAACAAGTCGGCGGTATGCCGACTGAAGAAGTCGCTTTACGGCTTGAAGCAAGCCCCCCGAGCCTGGAACGCGAAGATCACGCACCGGTTGCGTAAGCTGGGGTTTGATGTCTCTAAGTCGGACTCTTCGTTGTTCATCCGGCAAGGCTCTGACGGTCCGGTATGTATACTCTTGTATGTGGATGATTTAGTCATCACCGGACCGGGTCTTCCCGAAATCAACCGCGTCAAGTCCTAGTTGTCGGACGCATTTGAAATGAAGGACCTGGGGGACCTTCATTATTTTCTTGGGATCGAAGTGATCCGGACCCCCGACGGCATATTGCTCTCACAACGACATTACGTCTTGAATATGTTGTATAAGTTTGGCATGACGGATTGCCGACCTGTCTCCACACCCCTGGACCGGAACCAGAAGCTCCATCCCCACTCCGGACCGGCCTGCAATGAGAAACGGTTCCGACAGGTTGTCGGAAGCCTGATCTACTTGACCATCACCCGACCCGACATCAGTTATCTGGTCAGTTCATGCAGAAGCCGACCGTGGAGCACCTTCAGTGCGCGCAACGAATATTACGGTATGTCAGCGGCACTAAGGACCGGGGTCTACTATATCGGCGAGGTATACCCAAAGAGCTTGTGGGTTACACAAATGCTGACTAGGCCGGCGATGCGTCTGATCGCCGCTCCACTTCCGGATACATGTTCTCAATAGGTAGCGCGGCCGTTGCGTGGAGCAGCAAGAAGCAGCCCACACTGGCTTCGTCAAGCACTGAGGCTGAGTACCGGGCCGCTACCGTTGCCACTTGTGAAGCCATCTGGCTTCGGCAACTGCTGCGAGACTTGCGGATCGAGGTACCGACCCCAATCCCGATTTACTGCGATAACATGAGCAGTCTGCAGCTCGCCAAGAACCCTGTGTTCTATGCTCGCACAAAGCACATCGAGGTGCACTACCACTTCGTGCGTGAGCGGGTCCTGAGCGGTGAAGTTGACCTACGGTATGTTCATACGGATCGGCAAGTTGCCGACATCTTCACCAAGCCGCTCGGATCGGACAAGTTGCAGCACTTTACCGACATGCTTGGTATTCAGCATCTCGACGTGCCGCACTTGAGGGGGAGAAGCAAGGGCAAAGTCTCTACCGAAACGGGCAAAGGCTTGAAGCCGGAAGTCGAATCGGAGTGTACCGATTCAGACAAGAGTTGGAACGAGTCAGAGATAGCTGACTCGGATCAACAGATGGATCCGGATGAGTCGGATCAACTGAAGGCCAAGGGGACACGGACACAGCGGAAGTCGATGCCATCGTGGGAGAACCGACGGATCGGCAAGCGCCGGAGTCACAGCAACGTGAGTGCTGAGATGGGCCTATTGAGCAAACATGCCAACCGAGAGGGTCGAGGCGCGCAAAACCAAAGGGGTCGCGGCAAACGGAACCGGACCGGACGAGGAGCGCGAGCAAGGTGGAGTGATGCCAGGAGAAGTCGGTTGGAAGAACCGATTGCCACAGAGGTCGACACTACGACCCCACCTCAGGTTGAGCTTGAGGGGGAGTGTTGAGCAGCAAGCTCAACCAGAGCCGGATCGGCTGAATAAGCCGGAGCCGGTAAGCGAGACGGATCGGGCGAAACGGATCGGTATGACGGTGAGCAACCGAACCGGCAAGCAGTGGAGGCCGGGTGCAATCCGTAACCGGCAGTCCAATCGGAAGCCTAGTACAGGATAGACTACTAGGTAGCTATAGTCTCGTAGTAAGTGTCAGATGCTCGTGTGAGCATTGAAGTACATGGTACTTCTGTCAGTCCCAAGAGGACTTGTATAAATAGTGCTACTTAGCACAATGTATATACGGAGTCTGGATATAATTTTGAAATTACGTTCTGCTTTCTCTGTCTCTCTGTGTGTTGCTCTCTGTTTTACGCTTCCGCAAACACTTACGTTTACAAAGATCAAGTTCTTTATGATAACATGATTGTCATTGCATACCAACATTGATTAAGGTCGAAGAATGATGGTGATTGTTTTTTGGTAAGGATAGTGGTTCTCAACACGGCAAATGATGATGAGAATGTTGCATGCATGTGTGTGTATGTACATATGAGTGTAAGTATGTATGTATGTATGTATGTAGGTATGTATGTACATGTTTGTATGTATGTTTGCATGTGTGTACATGTGTGTATGCATGCATGGCATGTATCTGTGTGTGTGTGTGTATCGGTGTATGGATATATACATGTGTGTATGTTGTTGAGATATCAAGCTCAACTAAGTTTAGTCATTTACTCAACCACGTAACTTAGTAGTTACCTAGATAGAATCTAGTTAGTGTGTTGACCTTAAACCCTTAAATAGGACCTTGTACTTAAGTGGGATACATTTCAGATCCTCCACTTCCAAGTACATTTAATATAGGACTTATATCCTTGTACCTATATTCTCCTCACACATGTACACTCTTGCACACAAGATCTATATATACCTCATTGTGGGTATTTTTGTAACTTGATGCTTATTAATATAGAGAATGGTTGTCTAGCTACACTCTTGTTAATCATCCCCCATTTATCTTATTGTTCATAAGTGTAACTTCCTCTCTCTCTTTCTCTCACACACATACACACTCACATCACATAATCTTCTACTAATTAATCACGTACGTGTTTAACTACTCACATAATTAGACATTAATTAACCTTAAGTTAATTACCTAATTATTAACATATGTACGTATGCATGCACGTGTGCATGATATTTTTATTTTAAAAGAAGATATTATGTCATTAGTGTAAACATTTTACAAGATTTTAAATTCTATGTTATCAACGGGGGAAACAACCAGTTTGGAGGCTGAAAATGCCAATAAGGAGTGTTGCAATTGGATGTCATGAATGGAGTAGTTCTCCAGACGATAAGACACTCATGTTGTTGAGCAATTTTAGCATCAGAATCTCCAACTACACCATCTCATTGACCCTTCAAAGTATGAACTATGTCTAACCAAATATTTGAAACCAATTCAGAAAACGATTGAAAACGAGAGAGCATCGAGCCTTCCAAATGTGATATATAATGGTAGTACTCAATATCTCCCATACTGGTTGGACTTCCTTCCATATTCCTAAAAATTGTAATGACAACAATGGTAATGTATGAACACTTCCAGATTTAGTGTAAAATCCATGCTCCGTAGATTCGGTGTCATAATGGAACGCATCAGATAAGTGATGTCCAAACCATCATGCCCCGAATAAAACTAAGGAGACGTTGCCAAATCGGTTGAGACTCATTGCATTCCCATAAACAATGTTTTTGAGTTTCCGTTTGTAAATGGCATCGAGCACCACCAGAAGATACTCCCATCCTATGCAACCATGTGCCAACCGGCAAGGCTCGGTGTACAAGTAACCATTGTACATGCAATATTTGGTGTGGTTGTTTTCTTGCCCATAAGATAACCCATAAGTTTGCAAGGAATTTGGGGGGTAATACCTTGTTGTGTGTGTGTGTGTGTGTGTGTGTGTGTGTGTGTATAGAGACATTAATACCCTTCTTCGACCATGAATAGTGTGACCTCGCACATAAACTTGCAACGGTTGGTTCTATCAATCTTCTCATTAGGAGAGAACTATCCATTTGTGGATTCATCTTTTCACAATACAATGGTAGCAATTGACCATGTTGACACATATGAGTCAATCCTACTTGAACTACAACACAATGACAATACACATGCAACAAACATGCTATGTTGGTGAATAATCCTATCTGTTGATACCATCTCAAGTATTGGAAAATTGGATTGGTAATCCTTGTATAACAAAAATATAGAGATGTGTGTGTATGTGTAATAGAGAGAGAGGTGCATGGGGGGTGATGGAGAGATCAATTGCAAATTTAATTTTTTTAGCGTCCATAAATAGGCTAATATTGATCCATGGGGTATGGGTACACAAGTCACTTAGTGTATGCATCATTTCTGAAAAGGGATATTATTCATACTTTGAAGCAAAAAGTCTCTATTATGTGAAAAGGCATATGCATTATGCATCTAAGCTCAAAGTTTTTGGGTGGTGTCTTTCATGAATTGTGCTATAATCTCGAGCATGTAATAATTAAAGGATATTCATCTTATATGCATTTATAGTTTAGGCATTTTGATGCCATATATAAACTTAAATACCCACCTTGCGTTGTTGAATGAGTGCGAGGTAGACCACAATGAAGCTAACACTATGTTCATTGACCTATACATTCTTACTACAAATTTGACTACTTCTCTCACTACTTACCATGACACGAGTGGGTGGGATATGAGATTATCTTTAGATTGAATATA
The DNA here is from genome assembly GCF_043228905.1 of Azolla caroliniana. NCBI lineage: Eukaryota > Viridiplantae > Streptophyta > Polypodiopsida > Salviniales > Salviniaceae > Azolla > Azolla caroliniana. Next base: position 6,217,232 of record NW_028230441.1, on the reverse strand, counting down.
TATGACAAGGGTGTTTTACATTTTTAGGATTGAAGGTATGACCAAGGAGGTGACATTTAATGCAAACATGTACACCATATGTGTATTCACAAACAATGTGAAGGGTTGAGCTTGTTATCTCAACGATTACGAGGGTGGGGATAAGTGATCAAATTGAATGAGGATGATGGGGGAGCACTTTGGCAAAAGAATGGCACAAATCCAAGTACAATGATAAGAGGTGCACTATAGATGCGAGGATATCATATTCGTGGATGAGTAGAGTAAAATGAGATAAGACGTAGAGAAGATATGATGGTAAATAGTTAAGGTTTAGAGATGAGAGACTACAATAAATACTTAAGGTTGTGGAGAGGAGAGAGATGAAAACATAACAATGAAAACAATGAATTGATGCCCTATAAATACATAACAATGGTTCGCTTCTCGTCAAGTGGGGAGGGAAACCTCTATTGATCACAAATACACAATACATGAACTATACATCCAACCTCTTTGGAGTTCACAATCACATAATTCTTAGACTCTACAACCTTTGAATAGATTCTATAATACAGCCTTAAAAATGAGACATATATACCATCTTCCATTTACGCACTCCTTTAAGGTTGTGAAAAAGCAAGCAAGTAAGCCATCCTTGTCACACTATATCCATAATTTTTTGTATTATACTTCTTCATTTAGAAAATCAAATGACATTATTTATTCAGCTCATATTTCTAGACGAATATCCAACATTGAAGCATATTGTGCAATTCATGTTATGTCGAAATTAAGTCTCCTCATCCATCCTTGTCAAGTATCCACTGTGAACGTAAGGACATGCAATGCAAAAACATTAATCATGTCCTCCAATGAAACTACTTCAAAATTGGTTGAAGACTAGTTTTTCCACAAAATAGAAAGGATTTAGTTCCGAAACACATTATTTATGTTCCTTCCTCATGGGGTACATGCCATGAACGATGGATGGCATTGACTCACCAACCTATTGTTTTGATTTGTAGAATTTCATCACTAGTTTGCACGAGTCATATTCCTTGTGGGAACCATTCAAGAATTTCATTTACAACATCTAGAATTTTGCAAAGTGTTTTAGGCCAAATTGGTCATATGACCTCATCATCTTATCCATCTAAGGTTATGACAAGTTGCAAATGTGGAGGCATGGTCATCCAGGTTCTCCTAAGCACAAGTTTTACTAACTTTTACTATGTGCAAACAAAATGTTGTCTTTTGATAGTTCATGGTAATCCCATTAATGTATTCAATCGTTTTTCCAACACTCAGTCCCTCCATCATCTATATCCTTGTCAATGTCGTAGGCAAGTAATGTAGTGCCCTTTTCTTGGCTCAGTTTGCCACTTTATAATATGTTTTGACTTAACATATTTCACTTCATTGTGTGTTCCTATTTATTTATATGCGATTTGCCAACTCGTTTTGGTCCTAGTGATTCTCTCTATGTTGATTCTTTCATCATTCTCACTTGATTTTTTCCCAAAAAGACAAACAATTTCTCCATCAAAATCATATAATTGGGTGAAGTAATGGTCTACACATTTGCTTCAAACATTTTAGAGATTGTCAATTCCTCTCTAAGGGCTCAATTTCTCCCCCAAATTTTCATTTTTGTACCTCCACCTTCCTCCTAATGAGTTGTGTCGTAGTGTTTTTGTTATTTTATTTTAATGATCTCTCTGCTTTGAGGTTTGAGACAACATGCATCCAGCCAATCTTCTGGTTGTTTGGGTCATAAATGTCAAAAGTGTTATCACTGGATTTGCCTAAATTTACATATTAAAGTGAGTGTAATACTTAAATTTACATATAAAATTTAATTACACTAACTTGATAAATGAAAGTTAGTGTAATGCTTAATTTTACATATTAAAGTCATTACACTAGCACAATTTTCATAAATTTGTGGAGATTCTAGGATCCATGTCTTTTTATATCCCATACTAAGTTCTAACTTGCACTTTTTCATAGACTATTTTTGATGTTCCAATAAGAGAATGTCCTCTAAATGATCTACTTACATTTACGGACTCCATTCACTCAATAAGTGAACCTACTAAACCTTACGAATGCCTCCCATATTCTCACATAAATGAGTCTCTCGTTCTCCCTCGCCATCATAGATTAAATAATGTAATTTTATCCTTTCATTATACGTTGGAGACATGCCCTTAACAAAGAGTTTATGACCTCTTACTTGGTTTACGAGCGTTCTCTTTGATGCATGGGCCATTGATGGGAGTGTTCAGGGTTTCAACCCTTCATTTCATAAGTGCATGTATCCTTATCTTTTCCTCCTCAAGTTCACATTTATTGTGTGGCCCATACTTATTTTCTTAGCGCTTGATCCTCTTGTACAATTTAATTCTACACACAACAAATGTCACTGCATGAAGTACTTAGAGATCTCCAATGTTAAGCTTCGTTTCAATTAAAAATGTCTTCTATGTACGTGTTATAAGAAGTTATCATCTTAGGCAAAGTTCACATGAGTTTAAGTGCAATTTATATATGGATAAGGGTACCATATTTGAACTACATGTTGCATCATATTTGCATAATTTGCACCCGACAAAATGAATGTCAAAGTAAGTGCCTTTGCATGAAGGTTGACGATTGGAAACCCTTATGAACCCATTAAGCATGTTCAACATAGGGGCACGAGTAAAAAACAATCAAAGAGTTGGTAGGCATTTTCTTTTGAGACTCCCAAGGCTAATTTATTTCAATTCTTTCATTTTACCCTCCTAACTCTTGTATGTCACTTTCTTTTACTCGAGAAAACTCACTCCATGATGCGACGTGGGAACATAACAAAATTCCTCACAATTTGTTGCAAGGGCACATGCTTCTCCATCTTTCTATGCAAGGCTCACTAAGCTCAAGGTGAAGTTAGTCTTATTATAATTTATAACTAATATAACAAGTAGTTTTAAGAATCACATTCCTTTATTAACACATGATATACATATCTCCTACATTATCAAGAAAACATATAATGAGAGCGCCATGCATGGTCATCGCCCTTATGTGGTATAATATCCCCACTCACCCATTGCCCAATATATTTAAAGAATTTCAGTCTTAACAATAATAATGTTGGGCACAAAGTACGAATGTTTTTAAAGGCAGCTCTCTACTTATATTGTAAGGCTAATATTATGTAGGGAAGACTACTAAACTGGGATGATAGAAACTACATCATTATGCTAATCATGTGAAGTTAAAGATTAAACCTAATGGGACAATGCAAAAAAGTGTTTTGTTAGTAAAACCATGGATCAAATTAGAGTATGACATTTAATGTTCGGTCAAGTTAGAAGCTAATTTGCTACGTATCTATTAAATGTTTATTCATCGGCATTCATGTGGAAGAAGAAAACGACTTCTACAGGATGTTGCATCGAGAGTCGATATTTTTGCAGCGGAGAACGTGTTTGACTTATAATTATATCATGGGACGTGACCATGTATATATATATTATATTATATATAGATGGTAAGGTTACGAGGTTGAAACACATGGAATACTTCTGTAGATTCTCTAAATTATAAGTCTAATCCAGACATTGTGTCCCTATGGATTTCACCTCACCCTGGTTTTCATGAAAGGATAAATTTCTCCTGCAAGTTTGAGAAAAGAACGAAGAGGAGGTATTGGCCGAAAAAAGAGAGTGTTAGGCAAACACAGAAAGAAAGAAAGAAAGAAAGAAAGAAAATAAACGTCCAAAAGGAATTGAACCCGTGACCTTATGTTACACAGGTTCAGGCCATAGGCCCATACCAGAGAGAGAGAGAGAGAGAGAGAGAGAGAGGGCAAATGGTCGTCGTTATATCACAACGGCTAGTGGACCAGAACGCAGAGAAAGTCGGGAGAGGGCAAAAAAACAAAAAGGCTTTTATAGAAGAGTATAAAATAGAAAACAAGACCAAGACAAAAAAAGAAGAAAGAAAGAAAGAGTTAGAAAATGAGTGAACGGAAGAAGTTCGAACGCACAGTCAACATAAGGAGAGAGAGAGAGAGAGAGAGAGAGAGATCGTGATGCTTTGTTCAATCCATCAATCATCATCATCATCATCAATGAACGAACATGTGCTCCTCCCTCATCCTTCTCTCCGTTTTCCCACACTTTCTTTGTTATAATTAGAATTTAGGGCCTCTTCTCTGCAGCCTCTCTCTCTCTCTCTCTCTCTCTCTCTCTCTGTGTCACTGTGTTTGTCCGTCTCGTCCGTCTCCTCTCTTTCTCCTTCTCTTCTCCTCTCACTTTCCCCTTTCGCTTCATTCTGCACCGACCACCATGTGAGCTCGCTCACTCATTTCCTGTGTTTATAATAATCTCTCTCTCTCTCTCATATATACATATATATATATATATCCGGAGTTATTTAGCTCCATTCCCTCCTTCCTCTCTTCTCTCTCTGTTTTTTTTATCTTCTCCCTCAAGCGATTCATCAATACGGGGCGGGGGAGCTTTGTCAAACTCTTCACCCACCCTTTTCTTCTTCTACCCGTGATTGATCAATAATAATACGGGAGCTCTTTGTCTCTGTATATGTTCTTCTTTTTTTACTCTTCTTCTTCGTCTTCTTTTGCTTCCGAGTTGAGTTTTGTAGGCATACTTTGCAGAGTAATAAGCTTCTTTGACGCTTAATGCAAACGTTTTCTTCAGGAGTAAAATCAGAAAGAAGCTCTGACTTACCTCTGTGCAAGGACTATCGTCCTTTTTCTTTCTTGTCTCCTCCCCAAAAAAAATTTTAAAAAGAGAAGAAAGAAAATAATCACTTTTTCCGAACCTCTGATCTCATCAGCAGTTTTGATGGCTTAGATCTAAATTGCTGGCTGAAACTGGGTGGAGAGAATAAGACTTGCTACTCCCTCCTTCCATGGTCTCAAGGAAATGTTGTCGTTTGAAACTCTGCAGGTCGTATTTCGAGGTCTCATGATCGCTTCCGAATAGGTTTGGAGGGGGGGGGACCATTTGAGAGCTAATTAGGGTTATGTTATTATAAGTCCTGATCAGAGTAGACGATGATGAAGAGCTCCGTATCAAGGAGACAAGCGGTGGTGAGGACCCCTGTAGGAAACAAAACAAAGAGAGGAGCTGAGCTCGAAGGTACGCCCAAAACTCCACGAGCTATGGATACCATTATGTTAATAAGCCCTGCTACGTCTAGATCCACGTCTGTGGAGCGTATGTGTCTTCTTCAAGAAGCTGAGCTCAGTAGCTTCCCGCCCTCTCGAACACGAAGACCCCTCCATTGGAGTGTGAATGCCAAGCAAGGGCTTGCTCTTACTGCTCATCATCGTCAACAAAATCATCTTCTTCACGATGCAGGGATGAACACATCTATTGTATGTCCGTCTGATATGAGCAAGAATGATAAGGATTATTCTCTCGAGAAATCTTCTTCTGTTCAATTGGTCCCTACCACTGCTGAACAGCAGCTTACTGGTTGCTTGCACTCCATTCAAGTTTCTTCTTCGTCTTCTTCTTCTTCGTCTTCTTCTCCTTCTCCTTTATCAATTTCTTCTACTTCTTCGTCTTCTTCCTCCTCCTCTGCTGCTGCTCTGTCCCCGATTTGTTTGAATGCCATTGTCCCTGCTCCTGTGAACGATCAGCAGCAAGGAGATTCCTGCGGTTTTCGACTGAAAAAACAAAATGAGCCACAGATGTTCTACTCCAAACAGCTTGGTAACTTAAAATAACCATATTGAGCTCACTTCTCTTTCTTTCAACCTAAGGTATGATAATCAAGATTGGTTTTGCTGCTGTTTGTTTTCAGGCCCTGAATGGCGAGAGAGTAGCCGAGTCAGCGAGAGAGGTCCACCGAATTTCAGAAGAAATGGTAAGCTTTGTCCTTGGTTTATTTGATCAGAAGAGCTTCATCAGTTTGTCAATTACGTCCTAGTGTTCACATTACGATTGAGCTTATGCAGGAAGGGTTTTTGTTTGGAGCAATGCTGCTTTCGATCAGAATTTACCTGTCAAAACTACAAATGATACTAGCACTGGGAGGGCCGATTCCTGTGGTAGCTGTGATAGCTCTTCCTCATCGAGCTACAATCGACGGCAGGAGATAGATTCTCCTGATGATGCAGAGTCCTGCCCTATGGTGCCTGCAAATGGTCATGACGAAAGGGATCATCAACAGGAAGAAGGGTGCTTCGTAGATAACAGTCCCCATGATCATGTACATCCAACCCTTCAACATTTTGAGGAGACGAGTTTTCTGCAAAACGAGGCTTTTCATGTTATGCGATCTGAAGAAGAAACATGGAAGAACGAACCAAGCCATGTTAGAAGTGTGGAGCCTGCTCATGATAAGTTGGCTATGGACGATGATGTACATGATGGCCCAGCAGCAGAGTTGTTGGATTCAGGCGACAAACTAATGCTAGATGATGGGAATAAAGAAGTAGAAGCAGAAGCAGAAGCAGAAGCTTCGAGTGGGAAGGCTGTATTAATCCAGGAAATCGATGCGGAGATTGAAGTGCTGACATCGAGGCTAACGGAGCTGCAAATGCAGAAGCAGAGATGGGAAGGGGAGTTGAAGAAGAAGAATCATACTATGATGACAAAGAAGAAGACGAAGAGAACAGAGGTGATCGATCATGGAGACATGGCTGAATCTGGAGTAGACCATAATCTAAAAAACGTATCAGTAACCACAACAGATAGCAGCTGTACAGATAGCAACACAGTAGAGCTTTCGCCATTGACGTTGGGATCAGAAGAAACAAAACATGGTGGTGCATCAAAGGTATTGGCAAGCAAGATTTCCAGTGATCGGGTTGTTCAGGTACAGGGATCTTCCACATCTGGCCGCAAGTGGAGCGATGGTGGGGACGAGCAGGACCAGCGAGCCAAGGCTTATAGGCGTTTAAGCCTCAGTACTACTACAGCGGGCGATGGCGGAGCCAAAGTGTTGACGAAGCAGAGAGAGCAACAGAGAATCGCTCTTCAGAATGTGATGCCGAACTCCTGCAGAAGCAGCAATGTCTTGCCCGCCAATCCTAACAGCACTAGCACGCCATCAAGAATTGTGGCCAGTCGCTATAATGCCCGTCGATCCGTCACACCTTCGTCTGTTAAGAACTCAATTTCTTCATCCATTTCTTCTGTTTCTGCAATTCCTAATAAAAAGCGAGACAGGACGACCTGCAGATCCTTCACTTCATCTCCGCCACTGTGCCCCCCACACAGCAGCACCTCTGCAGCTGCCATGGCACTAAGTGCTGCCGCATTGCCGGCGAGCCCTGTAGTGAAGAGAGCCATCACCACTCGCAGCGGTTATCCATCCCGTTCAGGCCTCACCACTCCCGTCAAATCAGCCCCGCCTTCTACTCTGTCAAGCGCTCCATCAATTTGTTCCACTGATCCTCATCTCAGAAACTCGGCATCATCAAGAAAGCAGGCCACTACCTCCAGGAGCAGAAGCTCCTCCTGCCATAGCCAGCAGCAGCAGCTCATTAATTCGGGCCCAAAATCAACCGCTGCGCTGTACCAGTGCCTGGAATCGCTAGTGGAAGATAGCAAGAATTTCTTCAAGCGCATCTCTCCAGTTCGCAGCCGCTCCTCCTCCGCCGTCTCGGTGGCTGCTCCTCCCGGCACCGCAACTGGGGCTGCTACGCCTCAGCTTCCTCCCACTCCTCCCCTGCCCTGCATCTACACGTGCAGGTCTAGTAGCATTACTTCTCCTTTATCTGACGCTTATCATCATCGCAATCAGGATCATGCCGCCTTTGATTCTACTACTTCTTCTTCTTCTTCTGTCAAGAGGCCGGTGGGCCGCGACTCAAGACTCTCTTTCTTCGCGGAGAAGCGATCTCATCATCAGTCCATAACAAAATTGGAGTAGAGAAAGACAAAAATGTAGGGATCGATTGATCGATCAAAATGTAGGGATCATCACGTCCGTCGTCTGTGCGTGCATATATAATACGGAAAGGCTCTAACAACGTTTAAGCTTACATAGAATCCATATCTGATCTTCTCTGTCCGAAGGCGATGGCGCCGCCAATGGCGTCGGCAGAGCAGAGAGTACAGACTACTGAGTGCAATTTTGAAATATATATATATATATAAAATATACTCTGTGATATCATTTATTATGATATAAATGGTTTTGACATTTAGGCTTTTTCTTTAATGGATTAGGAGCAAAATATTGAAGGCGAAAATCGCGTGGTTCTTTTTTTAGTCATAAGGCGAGCCCTTCCAAGGCATCCAGTCAAGTTTTAATCTGACGTTTTAACTGGACTGAATGGACCCTCCTATTTTACGACTTAACTGTCCAGCATAGAAATTACCCCCCAACAAAACAAACCATCTGTATTCTTTTTCGATACTTTTGCTTGTGTTTGACCCTCCTTGTGTCTAACATGTTTGCCCCTAGGCCTTTGTATCAAGAAAGTTATCTCACATGTCACTTGTCGGGGTAGTCATTACTCCCTATGCATCATCTACCTAAAATTTTCACATCTTACCAACATTGTTGTGAAATTGATGGATTAGAGTCCTCGTATTGCAATGACTCATTGGACCCCTCACCATCATCTTATGTTGTTAGAAATCTAGAACTTTGTTGGGTTAGAACTATGATAGTATCCTCTTGGCCTTCCTTACATTTGGAAATAATTCTGATGTTGCTTGCGAGTATAGTTTCTGGAATATTTTGGCATCATACCAAAATTCTTCTAGGACTTATATTATGTGAATGTGGAGTCAATCAAACAGATTCCTTGCATCCATTTTCTTTGAGTGCTCTTTTTTAATTGTTTGATTGTCCTTTCACTCATATTGTTCTAGCGAAAAACAAATGCATTATCCTACGAGTATTGTGAACCATTAGGATTTCTATACCATATTTTCAAAGAAAGGGAGCACTTTGTCAATGCTTGAATTTGAAGTCTGGAGCAATGGGTTTCAAAAGTAAAACCAGATATAAATATGGAAATTTGTATGTATGTATACATGGCAAAGTTCATATAAGGGATTCAATATGTGTGAATCTTTGGATGCATAGCTTTTTGAACAGAGTTGCAAGTGGTTTGAAGGAGATCAAATTGGGGACGAGGAGCAAGCTCGCCCCTTCACTCGGTATCCTTCTCGCTCCCCTCAAATGAAATGGGAGAGCTGAAGGCCGTGTGGATAGTGGAGGAAAATATGTCATAATACTAGCTAATGTAGCTCTAGGGTACACGATCATGAAATGAAACTAACATTGAGCATGGTAAAAGCTAGTAATCATGGATGTTATGCATGCTCGTTTTAGTTTATTCAAACGGAATTGCACGCTTGAGTGTGGTCTGGAACCATCATCATGTACCATTTTTGTATCATGTGTCTTTCAGAAAAGAGAGTAAAAGTAAAAAGAGTTTTACTCATTGAGCAATGAGAATTTAAACTTTACAGAATCTAGCGTTCTCAAAGTGCACGATCATTGTATCTTGATTTGTATTGGTTCACTTATTTTCTTAGTTTGCACTCTAAACCATAAAGCCCATGACAAACGATGCACTAATGTATATCACTACACATGGAATATTATGTATCCTATGACCTTAAAACTTACTCACCTTGCTGCCAAACTTGGACAATGTAGTCAAGATTTAAGATTGTGTAGGTTGAAATAGTAACATTCTCGTAGGATCACGAAATAATGAGATTATAAATTCAAGTGTACGTTGAGATTGCCTTTTAACATTTTCATTATGAGGACATTATTTTCAGTCATATTGTTGTGAAGAAAATGGCAATGGCAATGCCAAACCTCCTTTCCTAAGGGGTGACATAAGAACACGAGTTGTTCTAAAAATAAAAATTGTCAAATATTCTTATCATGAACACAACATCACACCCATTGTATGGGGTTTTAACTCACAACCTTTGCCATGAGACACATTGTATCTTTGCATTACTCATAAGAAACAATAATTTGTCATATAAAGCCACATCAATTTTGCATGTGTGAAATGACAAAGTTCTTTATGAAATATAGTCCAAGCAATCATGGATTAGCAAGTTTGAACCAATGACCATAAGTATCTACCATATATATTATTTCAATTCATAAATCATAAAGGCAAGGCTCCCATATTTTGCTTCCACATGTACTCATGTTACTATTGGCTTCGTACTTGTATGCTACATGATAACATGGACAATTAATTACGTACAAGAAATGAAGGGAAACTATATACGAAGCCCTTGAACATCCTACTTTTGTGTTAATATTTTTGGACAATATTAGATTTATCTAGTGATAATAATTGACAATAAAGAGATTTGTAGTGGAAGCAATTGGTCATATTGGTCTACAGGGCTTTTTACCTCTATTTTCTGATGGTGATGAACAATATATAGGTGTAGAAACAGTATTTTCTGGGCATATCTGCCATGGTAGCCCTGAAAAGATACTTTTGGAAGCAACGCTGAAGGCGATATTTGCATTGAGCAGGACTATGGTGGAGAAGGTGTTGTTTTCTGTAGGTGAAGCTATTTGTATTATATGGGGTGGTCTTCATTAGGCCAAAATCTTGAGCCCAGTGTTGTTGAGACTGTTAGAGTTGCACGAATGTTCAATAGTTTTCTAGTTAATTATGTTGCATTTTTCTTTGTAATACTGGACTTTTTTGTATATTGCCTTTGGCCACTTTATGTTAATACCAATGGAGGATATTTTTTATGGAAAAAAATAAAATAAAATAAAGAGATTTGAAGTCATACGTGTGGGTTTCAACATGACTTATCCCTAAGGTCGATCAACCATTTCTACTTGGCTTATCCTAAAGCCATACGTGTGGGATTGTAACATTTCAATGTCAACCTCAACTTCTACCATGTCCTCCTCGATACATAGACATCCGTTTCTCAAATATTATCTTGCGCAAAATCTCACAACAAAGCATCTACCGTATATTTCATTTGTTCCAATTGATGCACATCCTTAATTATTGACAATTTATGCATGGCCTTTGCATATGTTGATATCAGCCAACACTAGCTCATAATTTGATGTTCATCATGTCTTTTTATTTTTGTCACTTTCAATCCACTACAACAAAATTATCTCATGATAATTTTGTTAATTCTATTGATACAATATTTTTTCATCTCCCACACTTTTGTTCTTTACTTTAGTTAACAATACTATTTACTGAAGAGTGAGGGGGGGGGGGGGGGGGGGAGGTGATAGGCATATGTGTTGTTATTGTAACATAAGTCTACACAGAGACAAGCTCAAGTAAGTGCTTGGAAAGAGCTTCACAATGCGATGGGTCATGCTCAAATATGTGATCGGTTTAGGTAGTAACAATAAAAACAAGGAACTTGTGTTGTCATCCATACACTACTCAAGATGGGTTGTGGGCCTCTAATTCTATTCTTCATCGGCTTTCTTTCTCTTCAAATGAGCCAATTATCGTTTTCTCTCTTGTTCGTGAAAATCTCTTTTATCTTATTCCTATATAACACCACAAATACGAACATCAATTCCTCACAAATAGTTGGGGATATTGCTATAGAAACAATCGTATATGTCTTTGTGTATCCGTATATAAGTGTATATCAAATATGTGTGTAATTTTGTTTTTCTTTATGTATGAGTGAGTGTGTAGGACTATAAATTTTGTTGGTGTGTAAGAGGGCATTTTGAGAAATGCTAGGTTTCCCTTTTCATGGAAAAAGGTCCTTTAGGGAGGAGTGACTATGAAAGGAAGTGGGAAATGATGTGGACACATTACATACTTGTTGGCGTCAGAGACGAGTGGTAGCAACAACAAAGATGATGGCAACAGTTTGTAACAACAACAAGTCCTTGTCGATGTGGTCAATGTCTGCTTCTCCTCTTTACCCTTGTCTTTGCTCCTTCGTTACCATTCATTTTCATGGAGAGTTTTTGCACAAAGGGTTTCAACTTTTGTGTATTAAATCCATGAGGGTAGGGAAGCATGTGTTCATAGACAATCCTCGTGTTTGCATGTTCTCTCAAATTTCATCCTCACAAACATCATAGGTCCCTTACATGCCCTCTTGATTAGCTATCTTGCAACATTCCATTAATCAACGAAGCCTAGGCGCCTTTCTCAAAATCTTGATCCCTGAAAATGAGCATTTTAGGGCTCATTTTATAGCATTTTGGAGCTCCTATGTCGAATAAAGTATTGTAAACTTGAAGTACAATATATATTTCTCCCTCTGCACATCACAACAACACGACAGAACAAAGGCTCTCTCTGTTTGTCTCTCATAAAACCCATCTCATAGATCACAATAGGTTTCTCATGGATGTTGAAAAGAGAGGTCTTTGTCTCTGTCTCATAGATTGCAATTGGTCTCTCGTGGACATTAGAAAGCTCTCTCTCTCTCAACCCAAATTCCCCACCTCTCTATTACTCTATAGATATCTCTTATTTCACTAGATGCCACTATGGAAGTCTCCATTGGGCAACCTTACCAACTAAGGTACATCCATCTAGGCAACTCTCTCTCCACTAAATTCCAATGTGGAATGTAGGGGTTAACCCATGACCACCTCGGCTCCATTGGGCAACCTTACCAACTGAGCTACATCCATTTGGGCAACTCTCTCATCTCTCTCTCTCTCACCACTAAATGCCAATGTGGAATGTAGGGGTTAAACCCATGACCACATGGGCAACCTTACCAACTTAGCTACATCCATTTGGGCAACTCTCTCTCTCTCTCTCTCTCTCTCACCACTAAATGCCAATGTGGAATGTAGGGGTTAAACCCATGACCACCTGGGCAACCTTACCAACTGAGCTACATCCAGCTACATCCATTTGGGCAACTCTCTCTTTATCTCTCTCTCTCTCTTTTATCATAATTAGCTTACCAACTGAGCTACATCCAACTACATCCATTTGGGCAACTCTCTCTCTCTCTCTCTCTCTCTCTCTCTCTCTTATCGTAATTAGCTTACGAACTGAGCTACATCCAGCTACATCCATTTGGGCAACTCTCTCTTTATCTCTCTCTCTCTCTCTTTTATCGTAATTAGCTTACCAACTGAGCTACATCCAGCTACATCCATTTGGGCAACTCTCTCTTTATCTCTCTCTCTCTCTTTTATCGTAATTAGCTTACCAACTGAGCTACATCCAGCTACATCCATTTGGGCAGCTCTCTCTCTCTTTTATCGTAATTAGCTTACGAACTGAGCTACATCCATTTGGGCAACTCTCTCTCTCTCTTATCGTAATTAGCTTACCAACTGAGCTACATCCATTTGGGCAACTCTCTCTTTATCTCTCTCTCTCTCTTTTATCGTAATTAGCTTACCAACTGAGCTACATCCAGCTACATCCATTTGGGCAGCTCTCTCTTTATCTCTCTCTCTCTCTTTTATCGTAATTAGCTTACGAACTGAGCTACATCCAGCTACATCCATTTGGGCAACTCTCTCTCTCTCTCTCTCTCTCTTTTATCGTAATTAGCTTACGAACTGAGCTACATCCAGCTACATCCATTTGGGCAACTCTCTCTCTCTCTCTCTCTCTCTTTTATCGTAATTAGCTTACCAACTGAGCTACATCCAGCTACATCCATTTGGGCAACTCTCTCTCTCTCTCTCTCTCTTTTATCGTAATTAGCTTACCAACTGAGCTACATCCAGCTACATCCATTTGGGCAACTCTCTCTCTCTTTTATCGTAATTAGCTTGAGTTCGAAACCCAATTTCCTCATCTCTCTATTATATACTTCATATATATCTCTATTTCACTAAATGCCACTGTGGAATGTAGGGGTTGAACCCATGACCACCTTGTCTCCATTGGGCAACCTTACCAACTGAGCTACATCCATCTGGGCGCTCTCTCTCTCTCTCTCTCTTTTCTTGAATCCTCCCAATGACCCTCGAGGGCATCACCTACTCAGCATGTACCCTTCTAACATAAAAAGCAAAGTAAAAGAAAATGAACGATGATGATTGCCTTCTCCTCTCAGCGGAGAGTTAGTTTGGGGATGAGGTGGGGACATGGAGTGGCGATGGTGTCCTTCAACAACGAGGAATGAGCATTCAAGCCATAGAATCCATCCATTTCGCCTCTGATCTTCTGCATCCATGGGGAAAGACTCTCTTCCTCGAAGCGATCTTATCGCTATACGTTGGGCCAAATTGGAAGCTTTAGAAGTAAGCCATGTTTTCTCTGCGGATTCTCCGACAAGTTTCCACGGGGATTATGCAGGAATTCGTATTCCTGATCCTTTCAAGACAAACTCAAAGGTTTGCAATTCTTTAGTTTCTATGGCGAGCTTGAGCAGTATCTTCTGGCGAAAGAAAGACTCAAGAACTCCTCATCCTTCATCTTCATTTGCTTCTGTAAGCTTTACTCCCATTCGAGGAACCTATGCTCACGATTTTCTACAGTCCAGATTCAAGGTAACTCCACTCTGAAATGAATGTAGGGTATTTGTACGAGTTGGTACTAAAAGACGTATTTGTAATTGCTTACTTGATCCCCCGAATTCTCAAAATTTTCCAGTGGGAAATCATTTAAAAAGGACCAAATATCCTATAAAAATGCTTAACGTCGATATTATTCTCTAAAGTTTGATTACTGGGTTGGTTCCTTTAAATTTGCACTATTTGATTGTATCTGACATTTGTATATCTATGCTTGTGAAATGTGCCATGCATGAACGGTTATCATTCGGTTGCAATATCAAAGTAAGAAAATATCTATAATGTGCATTGGATTACAAAGATAATGAACATAGTTTTAAAAGCAATCTTGTATAACATGCAAAAGTTTTATCTGAGATTACATAGTATGATGCAAATCCTATAGCTGAACATGTTGAGATTTGGAGAATGATTATAAAGACTGTTATTGTAGCTATTTGTAGCTTTCTGGGATATGCAAATTCACATTTGTTTGATGCTTGCATGTTTTTTCTTCAGTACGTGATCTATTTCTTGCCATGCCTTGACTTCTAGGAATTGGATGTAGATGATTATGGATGCATTTCGGAGGGCGATTTAAAGGTCGCATTGAAGAGATTAAATCTTCCAGCTTCTGAAAAAGTATGTGTGTTGAAATCATAGTTGAATAAATGTTTCTCATAGACTTCTGGAAATTCAAATGCATAGGATGCAAAATTGAGTGCATAACTAAATATAAATTCATTGACATAAGATTATAAAAGCTGTTTTAATGTTGATGAATATTGTCTCTTTTCTTGGTTTTATGGGTTAATTAAATACTATAATGAACTCATCATGTTTTTTTCCTTGCTGTAATGATACATCCAGTCTACACCTTGAAGTTTTAATAGTTGGTCCCACAGAAGAAAGAGTTATTTTGACTGTCTTCAGATTGAAAACTGGCATTTTATAGGATGTTCAAGGTTTCTTGAATAGAGTTGGGGGCTCAAGCAATGTAAGGAAAGTTTCGTTTGAGAATTTTGCTGAATATGCAGTCCATCTTGAGAATAAGCTTGTGGATACATTCAAGGAAGTTGACCTTAAAAAGGTAACTTTCTCACATGAATAAGAGAAGTAAAATTTGTGCATGAATTTTCAGCTTTGCTTCGTTTAGGAATGCCGCTTTTTTGTTACTAGGAACTATTCGTAAACTTTACTGAGACTTGCTGAAATTTCTCATGGTAGACTGGATACATAACTTCCAACGAAATGGAGGCTTCACTCAAAAAGTATAATTTCAGGTAAGTTTTCGACAATACAATGATTATTTCCCTAATACACGTATTCTGTTAAATGGCATATTAGCATTGTCAAAAATGAATATGAAGTATACATTTGTTAGTATTGGTTGAGACATGCACTCGAGTCTAAATCATTGTGATTAAGGAGCAAAATAGATCTGGAATGTTGTTACAGCTCTCAGAAACATTAAGCAGAGGTGTGGGTGTTCTGTTTTTGTCTCTTTTTGGGTAATAGTCTACCTAGAATAAACATCTGTCCTAGTCAAAAAAATTCTAAAATCAGAATAAATCCAAGATCTATATATGCCTTGACCAGTGTTTGATGCTTTTCAGAGAAGTCTATGAAGAATGTGCTTTCATGATTGTTTGTATTTATCACAGGATTGTTATTATTATTTTCATATATAGTGTAAGATAAGAGAAACTTTATCTCATATGTTTGATGCTATATGTATGCCCTCTATCTTGATACTTACAACTCTCTTAAGATCCATGTTTTGCCACTCTCTATAACTGTTCTACATATATCTATTTTTCTTATTCCCATAGATGTTCTTTTTTTCCACTTTCATACTGCTTAATCAACAGATTTTTTCCTGATAATATGGAATTGCTTATGCTGTAGGTCGATTGTCTAAATGGAATGTTATCTTTTAAAACTTTTAACTCAGTATAGCTTTTTATTATGCTTGTGTCATACAACTTGTTATAATGACTAAAAGTGTCTCCATTATTTTTGTTTATGTCTGTTCTTATTGCTCTATTTTTTTGTAACAAAGGATTACAGACAGTGACGTCGAGAAAGTGGTCCATGGGTTTCATGCAAGAGGAAGCATTTTAAGGGCATCAGGATATTATCGATCTGGCCAAGTATTTGATTTTGCAGAATTCAGGTTCTAACATATATATGTATATACATAATTTTATTTATTTAATGGGAACTTACAGAAGCAGTATTTATTTTTAAAAATTACCCGAATATGTTTGGTCAAACTCGAGCCTCCTAATCACAAGAACAACGCATAGTTAAATTGCATAAATATATTTATAGTATACATTAACTAATTATCCTAATAATCATTATAAAAAGTATCAGTTAATATAGCATCTAATTGATGCTACTTCTAATTATGATCAATAATTATCCAAAGTCTTTTCTAGTATTTCCAATAAGTACAAAACTAGTTTCAAACTGGAAGCAAAATTAATAAGTTAAGGTTCTAATTCTCTCATTTATTGCACGCCAATTTGTAATCTTAGAGAAGTTAGTAAACAAGTCATATTATTACCAAATTTCATTTCTTAATTATTGCCTAGAATTGCATGCCGATTTCTAATCTTAGGAAAGTTAGTAAGCAAGTCATACTATTAACAAATTTCATTTCTTAATTATTGACCAGAATGTGATGATCCATTTTGTAATATTAAATTACACGTGATTCAGCTTAAACCAAGCATACTTGTGTAATTTTTGTAACATAGAATCATATTAGGTAAGTTTCAGTTCTTAAATAATATATATGTTTATACTTCTTAATGTAAAAACTATATCTGTAAGAATTGTACCAGGGAACTTCTGATGGTTACAAGTTTCAAAGACTTACGGGATCCAGGGGACGTATGGGGGAGAGCTAAGCTTGACCTTGGGGATGCTGATATTTCATTTCCGGTTTCTTCTGGTGTGTTTCTTACTACCATGCTTCACTTTTAGTTAAAATGTCATTTGATAAGGCATATTTAATAGATTATCAGGGTAACTAAATTATTTGAGTGCCCAGGACCTTACTTTATAAGGAGACAAGAAGAACAGCAAAAATCAAAACAGAAGGCTTTAAATCATCTTCTTTCTGGTGTTGTCTCTGGATTTGTGTCTAGAACAGCAGTGGCTCCCCTTGAACGTGTCAAGGTATCACCATTGAGTATAGTTGTTTTTGTAGGAGATAATGGACTGAATGATATTTTCAGGCTAAAATAGATATGATACAATTAAAGTTATTACATATTTTTGCCAGTACTGATATGATAATCCATTATATATATTAAAATTTGAAGTGGCAGTCATGTTACTACAATGAATATGTCAATTATCTAAGGAAAAAGATGAAGATTTGTGCATAACATAGCCATATAGATAAGTTCTGAAATTTGAATATCTGAACCACATCCTTAGTTAACAACATACCACATGCTAGAATTAACTGTTCTCTAGATCTATTGGGAACTGGTTCTAAAGCACGGGTTTCTACCTGGCCACTGGTTTGTAAGGCGCACAAGGTAGAGACTCTTTCCTCACAGTTTTACCATTCTGCTTCTGCAACTAGAGTAGATGATGTTTCAAGGGGTACAGTAGGCAGTCAATTTTAGTAAAAAGTGGATCCATCAATGGGGAAAACTTATTGATTGAATGTGAAACATGACTTTTAGGTGTTTTGTCACATTCTTCCAGATTCTATCCATGGTTGGGAATTCAACCTTCACCAAAAATGGTCTTCCTTCTGCAGTTATAAAACTTTGGCGGTTAGTGCTCTTAATAGAACTATCATCCAAAGCTTTGTTAAAAATTTGTAATGCTTTTCTTATCTTGGATCTTAAAATTTTGCAGAGAAGAAGGCATTCATGGTCTTTTCAGAGGGAACCTGCTTAATGTTCTTAGGATAGTTCCAACAAAGGTGGGCAACGACTGTTGGCTATTATTACCATTTTATTATATGCAAGGAAATGGGAAAGTTTTATATAATTAATGATTGTTGTCATCAATATGATGCTGTTTGTAAGCCGTCAAGAGCCATATTTTGTATACATAATGAGAGTTTTATAAATGAATATCTAATATTTCTTTCAACCCATGTTTTTTTTCCTGTTTTTCACTCTCTTCAAACTACCAGATATTGGAGTATCTCTTATACAGTAATTCAAAGGAAATGGTGTTGAGGAAGGCCAACAAGACTGATTTAAATGGCACTGAGGTCATGCTTTTAGGAGCAGCTGTGTCAATGGCAGGCACTCTCATTTCTCATCCCATTGATACGGTTCGAACAGCACTGACAGTTCAAGTAGCTGGAACCCAGATAGGAATCTTTGAATCCACTAGAGCGATACTCAAGGACAAAGGTTTCTCAGGAGTTTACAGAGGGATCATACCAAGCATGGTTTGTTAAACTAATGTCCAGGCTTAAAACAGCACTATTTTTTTACATTGTTTTAGATCGAATGACATTGTTTTTTTAAGCAGATGCGTACCCTACCATATCTTGCTCTCAATTGTGTTGTTTACAATGAGTTGGAACAAATGTACAGAAAGAAACATGGCCCAGGGGGCAAATTAGAACCATTACCAACTGTTTGCTTTGGGTAAGTTATCCACCTTCAGCTCTGATTCATTTACAATGCCCATAATGCATCTTCTATGAGTTTAATGTGGTCTGTGAGAGGATAATGAAGAACACAACAAATGTCAATTTCTAGCTGTGCTCTAAGCAGGCCAATTCTCAGCTCTGGAAAGAGAGGATTATATCCATCTATAGGGCATTCCACTGTGGCGTGTCACAAATGCAGACACGGTTAACGTGAACATATTCTGAAAAGCCTACCCTTGAGTCTAGGTGTTCAAAAATTCTGAAAAGCCTACCCCTGATTATCAAAATTTGGCATACACGTATGAGCTCAACCTTCTAGGTGTTCTCTTTAGTATGATACTTAAGTCATCACCCCCTCTTAATATATCATCATAGCTTTCACGAATTGCACTATACACAGAGCATGTAAAAAACAAGTGATATTTTATCCTCTACTAGCCCTTACATGCATACCTTACATGTCTTTATACTTGGCTGATTTTGATTCCGTAATGCAACTTCAATACCTTGGCTGTGTGATCGAGTGTGAAGGAGTGTTAGGGCTCTATGAGAGTTAATACTCAGGTTAGTAATGAGGTAAGGTTGAATACAATCAATAGGCCTTCTTGCCTGATATAAAACCCAATGTTCAGTATTGATGTTTGCAATGTAATTTTCGAATTTGATCCTTTCAGCATCTTTCCATGTCGTCCTTAGTGGATCCATTAATCTTTCCTCAATAACTTCATCTTTCATAGCATCACTTGAAAGCTCTAGGAGATCTTTCACATCCCATATTCTGAACCATTTTTTGATGTCAACTACCAACCGGATGAGAGAATTCGACTCTCCAAGAACCAAGACAATTCACTCATTTTCTCTGACTTCGCACACACTGATTATGCCTGTTTCTCGTACAAACTGGAGGAGTTTCAAAAATCCATCTTTTTCCACTGACGAACTTTTTCATAGTTTTCTAGATGGACCTAAAGAAATTTTATTCACTTGTCTTTGTGCACCTTCAACCCATTTTGCCAGGAGTAATCCAACCATTAAACCTTATATGTACAGAATGACAGGTAATTATGTGATCAATCACAGAGATTTATGCATGGGGAAGCTGGTATATTTTTGTTTATGTAAATGTATAATACTTTGTGTATGTGCATACAAGAAGTGTATTTTGTAGATTTAATACATGTTTGATGTTTGCGTTGCTACTATTTGTATTTTACATTAGATTCTAGAAATTTACTTCTATACTTTCCATACGTATGAATGATTATCTGTTCTCTTGCACTAGAAATTATTTGTTGCCACATTTTATTTCCAAGATATATTGTTTATGTACATAATTCCCGGCCATTTCTAGTTCAAGAACATCATGGCTTAATTGTGTATCAATAGCTGTGGGGTTCTAGGATAGTAGCACACTGCCATCCAATATAATTGTGAAACCTGCTGTGTGAAAAAAGTTACTTTTCCTTTGTGTACTTGGATTTTAACTGTGCCTCAAGTTCAATGATATTTGAAGTTTACACTGGAATGGATATACTCATTCTTTGTTAGCTTATGCTTCCTGCTGTGGTGCATATGGAAGGATGTGTCTACAGGAGAAACATTTCAGGCTATTGAAAGCATATAAAATACTATTAGCTTCATTTCCCATTATCCCTCATATGTTTGAAAAGTGGAAAGAGTTGGTGTGATGGAGGACAAAACAAAACTGTAAAATACCATTTTTTTGTGATTTACAGTTTCCTGAAGTAATTACTCTGTTTTTTTTGCCTTTGTCGGATTAATGGGATATGCCATTCTATAGTTTGCAGTTTTGTAGATCTGATTATTGAATGGTACATAATTAGGCATATACGTGTGGTGTTGCAGTGTCCTTGGGGGAGCAGCCGCTCAAGTGGCCATATATCCATTAGAAACATTGCAAAGGCATTTACAGGTTTGAGCTGCCTTTCAAGTATTTTAACTTTGAATGTATTTGTGCAAACCTGAACAGAACTAGTTAGTGTGAATCTGCTGGCCACATCTATAGAGAAGATGATTAAATCTGCATGTGACCATACCAAAGCTCAAAATTGTACTGCTTGTTAATTTCCCCAAATCTTTCCTCTTCATCTAGCCTTTGATAATCAGTTTGTAATTTCATGTAGGCTCAAGCATTGCAACAATCACCAATCATGTGCCACAATATGATTGATGCTTTCCGACTCATTATACAAGATGAAGGGCTGAAGGGTCTTTATGCAGGTGAACTGAGGAAAGTTATACTAATGTAGGCATGCATAAGTTAATTCTCCTTGATATGAAATTTGATTTCTTAATTTCTTTAGCCAATATAAAGTTTCAAAAGTAGGCTTATTAATTCTTTAGAAATGGTAATAAGTCATCCTTAGTTCTCCGTCAAAAGATTTTCTTGATTTATTATGAGTTTTTTGCTAGATTTTCATTCTTGATTCACAAAATCATGGCATTGACATCAAATTTGAGAATCATTTCATTTTTCTACAAGTTTGGACCACCATTGCTCCAACAACGTCAATCTTTTCAGAGGCATGTTGGGTGCTGCCTCCATCACAGCTATGAGCAACTCACCTACATTTTGTTACCACTACCTAGAACTCGAATACACATTAGTTTCCAGGCATAACTATTGTCTGCCACGTCCAATTAAAATTTTAAGTTTGAATCATTTATTGATGAGAAAATGCCATCATATTTATTGAAAGGATATATATGCAGGGGTCTGGTATTAAAGGATTGATGTTTTTGCTGTCTAAAACATTTTCATGGTCTTGGGGAATTTGAATAGAGGATAAACATTTCTTATCGTGTAGATATTTTGCTCGTGCTCAAGCACAAATTCTGATTAGAATTTTCATAGCCTAATGAGAGCTAAAATGCTCACTCAGGGGTAGGGAGAAAAACTTGTTACTGTTGAGCAATTTCACAATATGGGATGGAAGTTATGATACTGTCGCTAAACTAATTTTCAATATCTTGTAGGACTGCTACCCAATCTACTGAAGCTTGTTCCAGCTGCTGCCATTTCTTTTATTGCATATGAAGCTCTCAACAAAACATTGGAATCCAAGGAATGGTTTGAAGCTCAGAAGAGCACCAGTATTACTAAAGGAACTTAAAGGGATGGTTGGATGAAATATTCGATTATCTTGTGTACATGATTGTATTTGAAGCCATACAGAGTTTGAAATATTCTTTTCCTGCCCCTCAGAGCTATAATTATGGGGCCTTGAATATAAAAGTACAGAAATGAAATGTATTCTACTCACTTTGTGTTCTTTTTGAGAATTTCCCAAAGATGTCCACATGGTACTAACGTTTTTGTATATGCAAACGAATTGTCGTCATTGAACGTGCTAGAGTTTGTGAGATGGTTTACTAATTGAAAAGGTGTCTTTTCACAAATGGAGATTTTGTTTACCTTCACATATAATCTTCCAGCTTTTTTGAGCTTTCGACTTGCATGGTGTGTTTCCCAAGGGAGAGCTTATAATATTTAGCTACACGATCATTGGCAATATTAGCTGTGGACATTGGATGGACAATTGATGAGAGCATTAGAGATTGGTAAATGAAAGCAAGATGAGGGGCACATTGCTTAACTCTTGTAACATATGTATGTCCTACATTGGACAAAAATATATATGAATATCTCATGAAAACCGAGGTATGTCAAACAAAAGCACATTGAATCATACATTTTGAACATGAAAGTGGGGTTACATTTTATCGCCTTGTTATGGAAGAACAATTCGATAGGCATGCATATCAAAACTGCTCTTTCTAACTCTAAATTAAACAAGATCTTTCTTTCGATTTTTTCCTCCAAAATATGAAAACACATTACATTTCATCATAGGTCATTGTCACAACAAAAAGACACTTAGAAGATCAAATTTATCATCACTTGCTCTATGTTAAACATTGTTTTAGCGTGCTCTCAATCTTGTTGCTTTCTTGAAGGACAACAACAATTGCAATTAGGGTAAAACAACATCCCACCATTTCAAATAGGAGGTTTGGTTATGAATTCAAGCAAAGAAAGAAAGAGTTTGCAATCTTCCCAAAAACTTGACTCCACATTGACAGGGTAAAGATCACAAAGCATTAACATTGTTCAATGACTATCCACATTGAAATGAATGAATAAATAAATAGGAATATAGTACAGTTTGCAACCTATATGACCACAAACCATTAACATTGTGCCATGAATATCCTAATGAATCATCCATGGAGTAGATGGGATATTTTTGTAGTGATATTCTTCTCTTTCCTTCTTAATTAGCTTTTTGTAAATAACTTTAAAAGACTTTATTTGTTGGCCGAGACACAAAGGGCTTTTTCTTTTACTCTATCTTTTACACACAACTTGGCAAACACATACCTACAAGCACGCTTAAACATACCAACATACCCAAAAACACCTAGAGAGAGCCCCAACTAATTTATAGGGTAGAAATACCAAAGATACGACCCTACGAGTTAGTGCATAAATACAAGATTTATACATGTCTTCAATTTCGCCTACAACACAATGCTACAGGCTATGTTTAAGGCAACAACACTCAAAGAAAAAGACGTAAATCTTAAATGAAAATTAAAAAATCGACTAGAAACCTTTTAAAAGGAGTTAAGCCCATTCAACAAGGAGAGAGCATGTCATGTAGAGAGACAACGAGAGGATGTGACACCTGATACACCAGCCCTTGAAGGAACCACAGAGCCTTTTTTTGGCCGAATTCATGCGTTGGTAGAGGTACAAGCAAACTACTACACCAACCAACCAACCAACCAAAGCTTTATGAAGAAAAAGTAAGAGAAACATATGCAACATACGTACACAGATGCATGAAAAATATATGTATGTATGACTATATGCATGGATGCATGGGTATATATATATGTACGTAAGAATGTACGCATGGATGGCTATGGATGATGCATGGGTATAGTATGTATGTATACATACATATATACCCATGCATGAATAATATATGTATGTGCATGGATGCATGGGTATATTATATATATATATATATATATATAGATATATATGTAATATTGTAAGTATGAATGTACGCATGGATGGCTATGGCGGATGCATGGGTATAGTATGTATGTATGAATGCATGTATGGATGGCTGCATGGGTATAAGGTATAATACCATATAGGTGGGTAAGGAGCATTAATTTCTTTCATACCAGGGATGAATCTGATTATGGCATCGATCCATCCATCCATCCTATGTATGTATGTATGTATGTATGTATGTATGTATGTATGTATGTATGTATGTATGCTCTTTCCTCTGAGTTTTCAAGATAACGTAATAACATTTCAGCTCTTCCCGACAGACACAGAGAGACAGAGACAAACAGAGACAGAGACAGAGACAGAGACAGCGAGCCATGAGTCTGTTCTCTTTGTCGATCGTTCTCCCTCTCGGTCTCCTCTTCATCTTCTCCGGAATCGTGGTCAATGCGTTGCAGGTATAAACGAACGATCTCATGCTCAACTTCATCTACATGTTGCATATTTTCGTCATGTGCGACCTTCGATGGTCGTGCTGATTAAGCATGTCACCCCTGAATTTCTCAGGAAGAATATTATGCAGCTTTTCATGTGTGGCTTATGTGCATTAATCATGCAGAATCCAACATCCTCTTGCATAAAATTGTTATAGTTTCTCATGAGTTTCTAGTTTAATTTGCATGTAAAACTGGATCTTGCTGCGCTTTGATCTCTGATCCCTTTGTAGTTCTATTTGAGCAAAGTAGGATCATTTCTGAGCTTTAATCTCTGCCTCGTATTTAGCTCCAGATTATGCACAAAACATAATATTTTCTGAGCTGTTTGGCATGTCTTATTCGTCCTTAACTTCTTTCATGGCATACCACAAGATAGTGACCCAACTACATTTGGTCTTTGTGTAAAATCGATTTGGGGATTTACTGAACTTTCTAGTGATCATCATCACATGTTCTCTTAATTCTGTCCTTCTGTTTTTGCAGGTTCTTACTTGTATTCTTTTACTTCCATTCTCTCGCAGCGCATACAGAAGAGCAAATCGCTTCCTAATGGAGCTTCTATGGTCAGAGCTCGTCTGGCTTATGGACTGGTGGGCTGAAGTAAAGGTAAAACCAAGATCTCCATGTAAGAAAAATTAAAGAAAAGCATTCCTTCCTCTACCTCTTTGATTCAATTTGCTTCATTAAAGCTCAGCCTTTCGTCCACATATTACACCCTTAAAACTCACAATAATTTCATAAGCATTTTCTCATTAAAAGTATTTACTGACATTTCTTTTATCCTGTCTTCTGCATTAAAGTTAGGAAAACTTCATTTTATCATTAACTGCAAATATTTTCATGTTTTGGCTTCCTGAATACTTGGTTGTTGATCTTCGAAAAACATGTTTCTTCATTAAAGGCATATAATTTGGTTTTCTGGCTTCCTAAGACTTTACTCTGGATTCTGCATTCAAAGGAACAGTTGTTTTCATTCAATAATAGAATATCAATTATACAAGCTTGCCCTATTCATATCTTAAATTTCAGTCATTCCCTGCAATAAAGTACAAGAATTCAGCACTGGGGGAGTTTTTAAGCATGAACTTTGAAATTTAGACAAAATTTCATGTCTGTTTTTCATTTTATGTCCAGATTCGGGTATATGTGGATAAGGAAGCATGGAAGCACATCGGTAAGACTGTCTCTCTGCATTATTCACAGTTTATTGATGGCGTTTTTCCACTTTAAGAGTCCTTTAGAACAAGATTTGTAATGTATTCCGGATTTTTCTCAGGTAAAGAACATGCTCTTGTTATATCAAATCATCGAAGTGATTTAGATTGGCTGTTTGGCTGGGTTTTAGCTCAGGTTTGCTTGTTCTGCTTTTATGTGACAATAAATTTTTGATCTAGATCGTGATATCTGAATTACTTTTTGTTTTTTGTGGCAGCGTGTAGGTTGTCTGGGTAGCACTAGAGCTGTAATGAAGAAGGCATTTAAGTATTTTCCGGTAGTTGCTTTGCTGTCCATCCTTTCGGTTTTAAAATACATGTCATTTGCTGCAACTTTTATGCTGCTATAGTGAAGTTCGTGTTATTACAATTGAATGTCAGTGGTTGTACGTTCCTTTGGAAATTTTAGCTATATATTTTTCACTTTCTGGACTATGTTTTTTTGTGCAATAAGGTCATCGGATGGTCTATGTGGTTCTCTGAGTATACGTTCTTGGAAAGGAACTGGTCAAAAGATGAGGAAACATTGAAGGTAATAAATAACGTGACAATAATTGTTGGATTTTAATTAGCATTGCAAATGAAGTCAATATCATGACATTTTTACACAGGTAGGATTCCAACGTTTAAGGGGTTTTCCACAACCTTTTTGGCTTGCACTCTTTGTGGAAGGTACACGCTTTACAGAAGATAAGCTAAAGGCAGCTCAAGAATATGCTGAATCGTCAGGCCTTCCCAAACCAAGAAATGTGCTGATACCTCGAACAAAGGTAAGTGAAATGTCCAGGGACAAAAGAGCAACATAAGTAGGATTTTCTAGTATGGCGTATGTCATGAATATAGTATTATGTCGTGAACTTTTTATGCTTTCTCTGGTCGTTTTGAATGATAATGCGCGGTTCAACAACATTATATAAAAAATCTGAGTAATAAATAGTTATTGTATCCTATAATGCTTTTGTAAAATTGTGTCTATTGTGCCACCCTTTGTTATGATTGATCGTGTCCTGAGTCCTGAAGATTGTTTAGTACTTTTATTCTTTGAAGATTGTATGCCCATTATAAGCAAATGTTCTGATTTCATTGAAATTATATTGCGGGGAAACATATTTACTTGGATACAATTGTTTGATTGAATGCAGTAAATTATTTTTTGTAAAACCGGATTCATGGTGCCAAGGTGGTTAATAAAAAGTTTAAGTGTGCTTCATCTGACATTGCAATCTCTGGAGATTGCTAATTTATTATTATTGAATGCACGTTTCTGTTTGTTTCTCTTTTACTGTTGGATTATTTTGATATCTGAAAAAAAAATTGTAATTAAAAAACCTTTTGCTGTTAAAGCACACTTTTACCCAGAGCATGGCGAAATCTTCTTCACTCTTCCTTTTCAAACCTTCTCCTGAATACACCAGAAAACAAGTAGATTTTCTTGAAATTTTGGGGTTTTTGGCTTTGCCATCTGAGTTATTCAGATTATAGTGTGCCATGCTACAAATTCTGAATTATCCATTTCAGATTTTCATGTGCCATGCTACAAATTCTGGATTATCCATTCCAGATTTTCATGTGCCATGCTGCTCCTGCAACTTCTCAAACCTCTTTCTTATTTCCTATGGTGATGTAATGAAACAATGGAATATGTGAAAGGGTGAAATATCGTATGACTTCATTTTTCTGGTCTTGAACTAGATATACTTCACAGTACAGATTGCTTGATTTTCTTCTGTTGACATGTCAGCTTTTATTGATGCAATTATTGGATGTATTGCATATGTAGGGTTTTACATCGGCAGTTACCAACCTGCGTGATTTTGTACCAGCAGTTTATGACGTGACAGTTGCTGTTCCAAAGGAATCACCTGCTCCCACAATGAAGCGGTTGCTCGGTGGTCAACCTTCTGTGGTAATATTCAAACATTCTCATGCTAAGCACACTAGTATTGATTTCAAACTATATCTGAACATGTATGAAACTTGACTTTGCCAAATCATGATATCTGTGAACCTTTCAAATCTATGTTTTGAACTTCGTGAGATTAATTTATATTATAGGAAACATTCATATGACCTTTTTATGAATGTTGCAGCAATATTTCATGTATTT
This sequence comes from Azolla caroliniana, assembly GCF_043228905.1. Taxonomy (NCBI): domain Eukaryota; kingdom Viridiplantae; phylum Streptophyta; class Polypodiopsida; order Salviniales; family Salviniaceae; genus Azolla; species Azolla caroliniana. The sequence continues at coordinate 6,189,292 of NW_028230441.1, read as the reverse complement.
GAGAGAAGCAAACATTTACAGCATTGCGACATCAATGTCATGCTTGCAAATGTGGTTATTAATAAAATGAGATAAAGAACGTTCAATTTAACAGTTTCGCATATTGTAAGCAGTTCGTGCTGGCAAAGCTACACATCATATTGTTTGCTGCTTTGTCCATTTGATTGCATATGAACTTGAAAACACAGTTTGATCATGTGAGCTTAATGGAGATTAATAATTGAAGACTGCAGAATGATTTTGAACTCCAATTGCACTGTAGGAGAGAGTCAGTTTTAAGTCAATCAGAAAAATTGTTTTAGACCAAGATAGTTGAAAGGTCTGAGACATAGCCTCAAGTAACTCCCTTCAATTATTATAATCTTGAGATCCTTGGCTCATTACTAGATAGATTAATTAGTTTTGAAGGTGCCTACTTGTGTAATCTAAAGAAAAGACTCTTCTATGTAAATGACAAAAAACTAAGAATTTCTTTAATTTGCTTGTAAAATAGTTCACAATAAACCCTTCCGCCTGCATTTCTATTGATAATGGAAATCTTTAAAATTTACGGGGAATTATGTATGTTAAATTCAATTGGTGACAGGGTGACAGTGATGGTAATTTTGAACTTCTTTCTGTTTCATAAGAGTTAATTGTATCATCTATGGAAAGGCTTTATAGCTTCTATGAAATCATGTTAATATGCTATAAAGCCTTCCTATTTATATTTTGTGATCCGTGTCTGAAAATGCAGGTCCATCTGCATGTAAGGAGATGTCTTATGTCTGATTTGCCTCGGACTGAAGAAGGTCTTGCAGAGTGGTGTAAAGATACTTTTGTTTTAAAGGTTAGTAAAACGATAACGAAATAAATGTTAAAAGCAATAATGGAATCTTATTGAAATTTTATAGTAATAGAAAGGTGAACTGTGTACAAACAATTCGTACAATCTCTTATTCTATGGATTATAATGTATAATTTGTTTCTGTTTTTTGATGATTTCATTCGGTTGAAATATTTTTGCAGGATGACTTGTTGGAAAAATACAAGTCTGAGAACACATTTGGAGAGGAACTGTACAATCCTATTCCAAGACCAGTCAAACCACTCCTGGTATGTTAATTGAGCTGCTGATTATTCTATCAAACGTCAAAACCAGCACAAATAAACTAACAGAGCTACTTATATAGGTGGTACTCGTGTGGTCATCTTTGCTGCTATATGTTGCTGGAATGCTTTTACGACCTTTGCTGTCAAGCTGGATTGGCATAGCATGGTTTACTGGAGGTCTTGGTACTGTGTTTTTCTTAATGCAGTTATTCATTATTTCCACTCAATCAGAGAGGTCAACACCTGCAAAATTTAGGACATCTAATAATGCAAGCAATAAAGTAGTCAATGGGAAGAATTAAGGTCTTTTCTGTATGTCAACTCATAGATCTATTTTTTGGTCATCAGTGTCATCCAATCTATTGTAAGACATTGATTTTCTATATTTACATTAATGGAAAGAGAAGTTTATTTTATATTTGGGTAGTCATATATTATTTCTTTGAGGCTGATTCTTCTGGACGTGTTTTTCAGTTTTTCAAGTTACTCTGGATCCATGTTTAGCTCTGAAGGTTAATGTTATTTGTGTGAAATTTATGTTGTGCATTAGATCTGGTTTTTGCACAACTAATTAGATGAATTTGCCACATTTTGCTGTGTTAAATGATAATGCGCAACAGAACCAAACAACACCAAGTATGAACCTAGCTATGAAGACGAAATCTGGACTTGCAATGCCATACCAAATGTATTGTAATGTCTAATTAGAATAGGCTGCCTAAGTAAAAGGAATTTTCTGGTAGGAAACCATTTACATGTTCTGAAAACATCCTTAAACCATAAATTGTTTGCAATAATAAGTACGAATAGTAGATATCTTGCAATTGTCTTATCATCTGCTTTGCAATCATCTTAAAATATTATACATCTCTTGAGGCAGATGCTATTTTTAGAATCTATACATATTCGTATATACCTTGACTTGCAAACAGTACATGCCTTGAAAATATATACCCTTTTAAAAAGTATATGCCTTGCAATCATCTGCCTCTAAGAAAATATAAATAGAGTTTGCAAAGTTGAATTATATCATATACTCATTGTAATCTTGGCACTTAGGCTGGGTTTATTAGATGTGGACCCTTATAAAAAGTACATCAATAATGCCTTGCAATCATCTGCAAAGATGAATTATCATATACTCTTGTAATTTTGGCACTTACGCTGGGTATTATTAGGTGGGGGCAATTTGACAACCATACATTTGAACAGATATGAAAATATGAATAGATTTTGCAAAGATGAATTATCATATACCCATTGTAGTTTTGGGATTTACGCTGGGTATTATTAGGTGGGGGCAATTTGACAACCATATATTTGAACAGATATACGAACTTCCTCAGGTTGTTCCACAGTATTATGACAGACAATTTGGAAACCACTAACATAATAACCAATTTATTATTGACCATTTTATACGTATATTATATCTTTTGCTGCTCTGATTAAAGTTGAGTGAACCTGGAAAAGGAGTTATGGAAGATGGTACAATGCATAGTAAGGCCATCATACATATACAATACATACATATAGAGCTGCCGTTCTGCACAGTATATATGTATATAGCCACCACATTGCACAACAGATGATACTCATAGACATTTCAATATATGTTACAACAAATATAAAGAACAGTACAAAGAAATATAAAGAACAAAATTTCTTTCTAGGAATAAATTTCTAAATTATTCAAAAGAAAACGAGTGACTAACATCCAATCATGCGTCAACACAAAGGATGCTATCCAGTGTGTTTTCACATTTGATATTGACCGCTGAAGGGTAGCAAACTGATGGTTGACAAATTCATGCAGATTCCACTTCCAAGTGATACAAAGATATCATTTTTGTCAGGCTATATTTTTATATCTTGCTGCAAAATTTCTATATCTTCGGAAGTACAAGATCTGGACGAATACATACTTCTTGTGTTATGATCGGATGAATACAGCTCGAGTACTTTGAGATGAGAAAGCAGCAAAACACATCACATTCTGGTTAATGAGGTTAAGACTTTTGAATAAAAGAAGAGGCATCCTAACAATTGCTTCAGTAAAATTAAAAATGTAGTGTATCTGGTTGATCAACCTAGCAAATTTGGATCCAGACCATCCACTCTGCCTTTCTCCGTTCTTATTCATTCACTGTGTATGGTATAGATCTTCTTAGAAGTACCTTGTCATCATATACTGTAACCATCCTGTTTGTCATAGCTAAGGTTGTTGCACCATTGCAAATGCAAATTGATGCATGAAAATACCTTCTGGAACATTACCAGCCAGATTTCGCAGGGGTCCATGTTACACCTCTGTACCACCACACAATTTTCATCAGTGAACTTTCAGAGGTTCAATGCCCCTTTAACAATGCATGTAAGCAGATTTTTTAAACATACTTCTCTTCAGCTTCATTCTTCAGATTTGTAATCTCCACTTCAAGATTTGCACATGCATTCTCAATATCAATATTCTTTTGGCAGAGCTCCTTCCATTGAGAACTAAGGTGATTAAGCTCCAAGCCAGCAGCTTGCTAAAAAAGATATATATACATATATAGCTTATTATGTGTGGAAAAGAAACATGACCCAAAAAGATATAATCAAAAGAAACTCATATTAGAGATAAACCTGGTTTAGCTTTCGCTCTCTATTCAGCTCCTCAATTTGTTTGTTGTAGTCACCAACCATTCTCTGTAGTCTAAAAATGTACATTCAAGCCCCAATGCATTGATTATTATGATTGGCCAACTTGACTCCTGGCCTGGACTAAATGCTAAGGTATCTTCACTCAAGAATAAAAAACATACCGAACATGAAATTTAGAGGGGAATACTAGACTTCTGAAATGATTTGGAAGCTTGCACACACCACACTTTTGTATTGGGTGAAAACTAGTAATTATATTACATTGTACTACTAGAATGAGAAAACGTATCGTCAGAATTCTGCTAACCAATAACAATCATGAAGAGATTGTGTTGAGGATCACTAGAAGATAATGCCACTAAACAGACAGTCTGTACAGACTACATTATTCAGGTCTTTCCATCTAATTCTTAGTGTTAAGTACCTAGTCCAGAATCAGATGAAGAACCTCATAAAGGAGCTCAGAAAAGTGAACAATAATGCATCACCCTAATGGGTCTTCCCAAAGTGATATTAAGTAAAGTTAGCCCGTAGAGGACTTAAAACAGGTCCTATGGCTGGCAACCTTGTATTTTAAGTCCATAAGAAAACTCCAAACGAAGAGTTTAAACTTCAGAGGTCTCAATTCCAAAATAGCAAGTGAACTTTACTCTACCCCAATGTTAGTTTAATACAAGAAAGGATAATAGATTTGAGTGCAGATTCCATAGAAGAAAGGGCTGCTGTGTGCCAAAACCTGTGATGACAATCAAATATAAAAGATGATCTGCCTTAGCCAAATAGTATTGATTGCAGAGGCGAAAGTGCTGAATTGCATGCCATATTTGGTGGTGGTCCATGCCTGATTCTTAACAAAGATTAGGTGCTATAAAAGACAGAAAACAGCCCTATTGATCCACTATAGCTTCAATAAACAATGTTGGCCTTAAATATCTGCCTATGTGACTAATTTGAAAGAAACGGGTTAGTGCACACCTCTAGCACATAAAAGTGCACAACAAGCAGCGAAGGATATTTTCGAGGATAATATCATTTAATATATCTACAATGGAATCTTATGTGTATAAGATGGAACTAGATCCCTCCAGTAACCCTGCTGCAGTATGGACCCAAGATACAGAGACCATGGACACAGGAATGGCAAAAGCAACATGTTGATGACAAAAGGAACTCTTCATTACTATTGAGAATTTTAAATGAGGCAAGAGGAATTAAGGCTTCTTAAGCCTTTCTACACACATTGCTGTATTATATGGAAAAATAGCAACGAAGTCGTATTTTGATGTGACTAAAACTTCTGATAATTTTGATTATCGAGAGAAGTAGTATTTTAATGTTTTCTTTTTTAGAAGCTAGTAAACTATTATTCTTCCTAGCTTTAGGTAATCAATAATGGAAACAAAGAAACAATTGACAATGTCTAGAAATAGTTTCGGAAATGAAGGGATTTGAGGACGGAGATAAGTTGAAGTGGTTTGGATTTATGGAAAAACATATTTCCAGGTCTTCAGAAATCATCCTTCAATGGAGCTTTTCTTTGAGCATTTCCTCGTAAAAGCGTTTTTGCATAAATTTGATACCAAAATCACTTTTTCACATCTAACAATTACACGTCTTCAGCAGTTCCACGTCTAGCCTTTATTTCTAAAAATAAATAACATTTATGAAACGCTGATATTTTCTTAGCTGCCATGTGGCACCTTTTTAAATTAAAAAGTACTCTGTGATCGTGAAAGAAACAACACACAAAGGCACACGATAGCAATTGTTGTCAGTTAATGAAATGATTAAAACACTGGTTTCGTTAATTCATTACAACAATGCCAATCATAAATTACATTTGCACACACTACAGGATGAGCAGATAGTTTATGTAGTTTTGACCTTGCAATCTACCCTGAAGAATTCATCATCTAATATTTTTACTTGTTGCTTTCTAAATGGGTTAACAATGAAGAATGTATTGTCCTGACATTTTCGTTCCGCATAACGGCTTACGGAACAATGCCACTGTTTTTTTACCTTGATTTGATTTAATATCTTTCAGTGGGAACAGCAGACAGTATTCCAATCTTAATGAGGGCTATGAAAATCCAATTCTCATTGAGCAAGCTACATTAGCCATTAAAGCCACCAATGGGAACATTCTCAGGCATGAGTTGGAGACTTTCTTTTCAGGCAACATGTACCAAGTAGTTCTAGACATTGAAGTATGGACCTTGTTTCTTAAAAGTTTCAACTCTAATCAGCAGAAAACCAATAAGTTTTTCTGGACAAGCTACCAAATAATGCAAGTGAAATCCTAGATACAATGAAAATAATGCAAAGAATCAAGATGAATTCCTATCTCAGCTTGTGAAGTTGTCGGAAAATTATATAGGAGATTACTAGCAGAATTTGTGTCGCCCTTTGCCATGGAGAACTTTGAGCATAGCCACGGCAATTATTGATTTTACCTGCTCTAGAGAACATATGATAACAGTAACAATCTTCTATTCTAATGAATACCAGTTGCCAGTTCAGATTATGGAATCAAAATTATCTGGAGTGTGTAAGGTTTTGAACTAGAATGTATGGCAAGGAAAAGGACAAATACTACTGTAGAACACTTTATAAAACTTTATAAATAGCAGAAGTTCAGTAACAATGAATAATGAATTGAGAAGAGTGACCTTGCTAAAAAGGCTTCTAGATGTTGATTATGAACTTTCCATGCCTGGCTGCCATATTTCAGCATTAGGTCCAAATTTTCCATTCTAAAAGCAGCAAACACAAAATCAACAGCTGAATTAAGAATTTGAACAAAATCAAATATGCCTACAAATACTTTTTGTTTTTCATATCAAATTTTCACAGGGTCAGAACTCCTTATGAATCTGCAAATATCTAAATTGTGTGTCAAGAACAATTCAGCAATTGATCAAGCTTTACCAGTCAGAACTCTAAAAGCAGCAGATACAATAAAGTTTCCAAGGGAACAGCTACATCTAGACACATTTAAATTTTACATCATTTGAAATTGATTCTTCTAATCCATATGCATGTGTAAAGAATATAATTCAAAGAAGAGATATGAATAAAACATAAATACGGCATTAAAAACCAAAGCATGAGCAATAGACCACTGAATGATATAAACTTTCCTCAAAATAACTACTTGAGCTTCAAAAAATGCTGAAGCATTTCACTCTGGTCTACATTTACCATGGTACTATTCAATAGTAACATGGAAATGTTGTTTTTTAAGCAGAATTACAATAAGTTCACTACAAATAATTAATGTCTCAGCCTCGATTATATGTGATTCTCTTGTTTGAATAGTTGCACAGGCTGAAATTACCTGGTACAGGAATGGAGGACAGAGATATATAAAAGTGTGGGAAGCAAATGGGTGGAAACACACATATGGAAGTAAAAAGGCGCAAACATGCAATATACATGTAATGTGGGAAAGGAAAAAGCTCAGGATTGCAAATTGTCAAGTGAGTTATATTGCGATTTTTGCTAATTTCAACAAGTGAATTGTAAGACAAACATACGCATATGTTGTTTTTATATCTTTAAGGAGAGGTTCTGGTGATCTTATTAGGTGTGGATCATACCCATCTTTTGTTACCTGGGTTCAGTTCTTCAATGGCTCTGTAGATATCATAATACAACCAGCTTGTCGCTAGACCAATCAGTTTTGAACTGGTTGCACCTATGCATGATGGCTTAGGTTCCTGTTCCTATTCACTCACTGACCTCCAATAAATGAGGAATCATACACTGCCTCTTCAAATTATCGTCAGACAATGTTAAAGATAAGGGGAATCATTCACTGCATCTTCAAATTATCATCAGAAGATGTTAAAAGATATGACTACCCTTCAAACGATTTTCAGAAAATCATGCTGATAACTTCAAAGAATAGCCAAACCATGTCACAAGAATTGTTTCATGGTTTCATTTCAGGTCGGATTTTGTTTCAAAGATTACGAGTATAAGGCACTATGTGTGATATGTATACGCCATATTAAGGGACTGAGTTTTTCATAAGAAATTTCAGATTTTCACTGATGGTTATTTCTTTTGGAAAGTTTGACGTTATAAATATAAAGAGAAGTCTAAATTATCAACTATCTGGGATCATGGGAAATCAACCACCACGCGAGATGAATGATGCACTACACATGAAGGCTGGTTCTTTATGCATGGCAATAACCTGTTATAATGGTTTGTGGATGGTGAAAATCTAGTGACCTTTTAAATAAGAATCAATTTTCTACACAATTATATCTAAATATTTATATTGTCAGCGTGTACATATAATACTTAGGAATTTTGTTATATGCAAGGTGATGTTGAGCATGAGCAGACTACAAATATGATGGTATTGATGAAAAACAATGTTCGCAAACCCATTTGAGGTGATTTCGTGGATCTGGATAATCTCTATGGATAACAGGAACAAAGTTAAAACTCAGAATCTGAAAGTTATGTGGATTGAAATATTTAATATTAGTAGGACAATAAATTCAATAAGAAAAAAGTTTCAAGACAAACCAGCTACAACTAATGCAAAGAAGTGACTAAATTTGGAAGACTTCTTATTCCCCCTGCAGTAGCAAGGTTAAGAAAAAAAACCTCTTTTGAAATATTGACAGAAGTACAGAATATGAATATGAACACACAATAGTTTGAAGACTGTATGCTTATAGGATGAGGTCTGTCAACTTTCCAGGTTTTGAAGAGTCATTAAAGCAACAAAACTTTTAAATATTGTTACAAGTACCACACCATAATTAAAAAGTGCCAGACTCAGTAAGAATTGCAGATGAAAGAAATCGCATTGCCATATTGTTCCTACTACGACAGTGTATTTTTACAAGGGAAGCCACACCTTAATATCTGATGTTGAAGCTGGCTTTCTGCATTATGAAGGGCGTGCTTCCATGCATTGATGTCATTCCGCCTGTTCAATGGAGGTGGCTCTAATCCATATCGTGACATGTCAAGCACCGTACCTGGCTTTCCAGCACGTACACGTTCATATTCCTTACCGAGCATAGGGCAGTTCTGATACAGTAACAAAGACGTCTCAGAATTAGCCAAAGATAGATCTGCAATCATCTATTCTGGCTTCTCATAAATTTCATACAGCATTTAAAATTCCATGGATTGTTAACTATTATGTGGAAACCAAAAAGAAATCATGAAATAAAGGATACAGAACACTGAAGAAATTTTGAGCAATTTTGGAACCGAAAAATGCACGACTTATTGAGATCATATCTTTGGTCCTGAAACCTTATATTTTTAAATTTGAACTGGATCTTTATAGTCTCTCTTTTGAAATACTATCCAATTACTACACAAATGAGAGCAGAAACAGTGTCTACAACATGAGAAAAACATCTCTGGATTCATATTTAGCAAACTGACAAACGCGAAAACTACATAAAAGCGAAAATTTCAAATGTTACTTTTGTGAAAGAAAGCTAGACATAAAGCATTAACATTTATGAGAAAACAAATCAGAAATGGGGAGCACAAGAATTAGACTCTCAAAGAAAACTACGCATAAGAGAAAATTTTATCACACAAAAAACCACATACAACGAGAAACTGAAATTGTTTTGCGAAGGAGAGCGATCATAAAAGCAGAGTGCAAGGGAAAAGAACCATATACATACAAGTGAGAAGCTCGGCGCTAAGGAAAAACCAAAACATATTTCATACAAATGAAATGCTTAAACAACTTTCCCAAATGGAAGCTACGAGAATAGCTAACAGGCAAAGAACGAAAGGCAAAAGTGGACTCGCGTTCAAAGTTAAAAGAAATGCGCAAAAAATCTAAAAGCAACAGGAGGCATACGGCGAAATCGAACTTGGGGACAGGGGGCAGTTGAGCGAGGAAATCGGCGGGGCGCTTGGAACTGCGGCGCATCTCTTCTTCGATGAGTTTGTCTACCTCAGCTTTCACCATGGGATCAGCATAATCATGGTCGATGTAAGGAAGGGCGTCTATGTCGGGGTTCTCTAGTACGCCAGAGCTCCATGGCGATGGTGTTCCTTTGAGCATCAGAATGTCACCCATGTCTACACAAAGAAAGCAGAGACAGAGAGGGATCGACTTCGCTCTTTCTGTGTGTGCAAGAAGAAAGCTTCCCCCTTCCCCCAAGCCGCGGCGAATGCGAATGGAGAAGGAAGGAAGAGAGAGAGAGAGAAGCTTGAGTTGAGGTGTGTATGTATTCTTTACACAGAAAGGAAAAACAACAAACAAATTGTAGGGAGCCGATGGAGCCGACTGAGCCGACCACTCAACTCACTCTCTACTTACAAGTTACTACTACTAGGCTACTAACCTCCTCTTGGTTTCATGGTATATGTAAGTTAATAAGTGTGGAGCTAGTTTCTGGTGGGCCGCCCTCTGCTTGAAGGTATGTTCGTGATCACGGACCCAACCTGACCGGATCGGATCCTATCGGAACATATATGTTCGTCCCAACACTCACAATCCAGTTGTCATCATGTGCATCCCACTGCATTCCTTCCGGATGCCATCTCCTAACTTTGTCGCTCGCATGCCACCTCCCCAGTTGCCCTTTGGGTAGCCCTGTGCCCCCCCCCCCCAATGCTTGGCTTGGTTTCACATAAGCTTTTCTACCGCTTTCAAGGTCGTCCTCGTCAGAAATTATCCTCTGCAAATCACATACCGACTTCCGTTCTTCACGTGGGTTGCAAAGGTTTTCCTCTAGGTGGGTCTTCGGTTTTATTATGGTGGGTGGGCTTGCTTTCAATATTATTATGAGGGAATTTGTTGTACAAGTCAAATCACCTACTTTGTTGTTCGTGTGGTTCACCTGTTCTCCTTAGTGGACACGGATTTATGTTTGCCTTGGTTTCACTACCAAGCTTTTGGAGGCAATGTACTCCCCTTTATGAACCATTGGGAAGTTTCTCCCTCGTGAGTGTTTTAGTGAAGGTTGAATACATGACAATACAATACGTGATTATGTTGTTACTTCTCTTTTGTTCTTTGATTTTTCCTCTAACTCCTTGAAACCTTGGCTCGTTCAAACCTATATACCAGTTTCATTTTATGTAACTAAAATCATTTGCCTTTAGGAAGAGACTATTATTCTTTATGATCTCAAACCAATGCCATGAAAAATTTTAAGATGGGTATGATTTCATGAAACTTAGTTCTATTACAAAGCATAAGCTTTACAACAATGTTGTAAAAATGGGTATGCATTATATTGTTACGTCTCTTATCTCATGTTATGTCTCTTATCATGTAAATGTCTTATTCTTTGTAGACCCTCCCTTGCCGAAGTAAGTGTTCACTAGGGAATCACGGAGAAAATGATTACAACTCAAACAATACATAGTTTGTTGACTCCATCACACGAGGACAAAGCACAAAATTTCACCTCTTACACCATTCTCACACGTTCATTGCATGACAATTGTTGTACAAAGCTTTTTATACAACAAAGTCATGATTGAATTTGTAAGAAGGTGGCCTTGTTTTCTTGGGGACTTAACAATTGTCTTACACCTTAACAATTGGCTTCTTTCTTTGAATATCGCATAATCTCCCCTAGAGATTACATTCGCCTTGGTAGTGCCAAAAAAATGATACTTATCACTGGATGATGTTATCTTTGAATATTATCTAATATTTCTGCTTGATTACATTAATTGTTCCACATCCTACCACGAAACAATGTTGTCCTTGTCGTTCAACAATGCCAACTCATTTGACAATGAAACATAAGTCTTCGATCCATGTTGCAATAACTCAAAGTAGAAAAAAAGACGCAAATCACACCAAAGACCATATTTGATGGAAAAATATAATATTATCTTACAAAGGACAATACGTTAGTATAATGTTCACCTTGTTTTATTTTAATATGGAAGGATGGGTTGGCTTTCTAGCTTGAATTACAAAGTTGTAGAGCATGAACTTTTTGAAATACGAGTTCGGGGATAAGTAGTTATGGTCAATTTATGAAAGATGCATTTTTTTAGTTAAAACATATATAACTTGGTTTCGTGTTCAACATATGGTTTGAGTTTCTGTGATTGCCACATGTGTCCACTAAACTACTCGATGACGAGGTTTCTTTTCTCCCATGGAAGGAGTACCCTCTTCAAAAGCTCTTATGTTGGCCAAGATTGAAGAGGTGCATTGTACCCATATTCACAATCTCTTAATATTTGAAGTTAACTGGTGAAGTAAAATCCCAGATTGTGGATGTGCCATAAATCAAGTGAATCACTTAACCTTTAAACCTATTTGTGATTTGTGTGAAGTGAATCAATACTATAGTCCTAGTGATAATAATGCATAAATACACAAATAAAATTCCAATCATCGAGTTGACATGTGTTGAAAGCTTTGTGAAGCAAGACTAATCTGGCTGATCTTATTTAAATTATGGCATATCTCGTTTGTTTTGGTTGTAAAAACTAATGTTTGGTATACTTAATCCTCAGATGGGGCCTAAAGATATGTCGATGGACTAGCGACTACGCACTACAACAATGTGTGAACATGAGGCTGAATGTCTATTTGTTTGTCATGTTAACATGTGACTGTGGCATCCAACTACCAAACCACATGTTACAAATGGCTTGTTATTGATTAGCTTGGGTTCAAGTCTACATTATCCGACATAATCCTGGGTTCATCACTCAAACAATGCGTGTTATTGTCTGACCTTGAGAAGCCGAAACAAGCAGGTTAACCAAACATCTCGTGCAACCAACAAGTTTGTGTGATGGTAGATGAGCTAGAGATTCCGACCAAGAGGGTGTCGCGAAAGGGTTCAGAAAAGGAGAGTGAACGAATACATATGTAAACGAATGATTCTTCGCATATTCCAACACATTGTTATGTGGGCCTTTTATTAAGGGAAACCCAAACCAAATTATATAACATGTAAAGAGGCGTTTGTTGTCTCCTGCTTCTCCGCTTGTTATTTTGAAGAGAAGAAGAAGAAGAAGAAGAAGAAGAAGAAGAAGAAACAGGGGTAATACGAGAAAAAGAAGAAGAGAAGAAAGAACGAACAAAACAAAACCCTAGCCATATCCTTCACAGAGAAGAAGAAAAGAAGAAGAAGAAGAAGCAGAGAAATCTTTGTCCGATCATTATCAGCGAAGAAGAGGAGGAGAAAGAGATTCAGTAAATTAGCCATGGCCGCCTCCCCTTGCAGGTTCGTTGCTCTTCTGCTTCTCTGCATCCTCCAATCTTCACGCATGCTCCCTTCTTTGGCAAGATTAAGCCGCAAAAGCCCCATCGTCAACAGCAACATCATCAAGAATACTTCCAGCGCTGTGCAGGCCGAGCTTCATGGCCACGGGTTCCCTGTGGGACTTATCCCTGCAACCGTGCTTTCATACGATCTCGATGAAAGCAGTGGAAGCTTCGAGGTGAAGCTGCTAGCACCTTGCCACTTCACCATACCTGGGGACAGACCATACCCTGTGTCTTATGCCACATCCATCTCGGGAACCATAAAAAAAGGTTATATGCATGATCTAAATGGAGTCTCTGTGAGAGCTATGTATAAATGGTGGACGATCTCGGCTATCCGATCGTCGGCATCCAATGGTCAGGTGGCATTCGAGATTGGTCCTATCTCAGTCAACTATCCTGCTTCAAACTTTGATGATATTCCCGAGTGTGAAAAGGCTACTGGATCTCGATCTTCTGCATGAAGAAAAAGTTATCAATCAAATCAATACCAGGTACACGTAAATGTTATGCAATCTCATTGTAGCGTGTCGGAGAATTTATATCCCATGAATCAAACCATGAGTACATATCCCCATGAATCGATCCATGAAGACGGCATACTCCCATGAGTCGATCCATGTGTAGGTGTGTGTTACCATGGATAGAATATGAACCAGTAAGAAATTGGGGTGAAATTCTCATTATCAAATGGCGACTTTTGAGGTTTTAGGGGAACTATTTCATTAAAAACGTTTTTTTATGATGCAGACCATTTGATACAATACTCTTGGGTTTGTTACAAGTGTACCATGTGATCTGGATGTATTACTATCATTTGGTAATATGTACATACGTCTTTTATAAAACATCCTGCTGGTAAAGACCATCTGAATGACAATACTTTTGGGTTTGTTACACAAGTATCATGTGATCTGGATGTATTATTATTATCATTTGGTAATGTGTACATACGTCTTTTACAAAACATCCTCCTGGTAAAGACCATCCAAAGAACTTTATGCCATCTTGATGTAATATATCCTTTCTAGGAATATACTACATGTGCAAGTTATATAGTTTTGCTTTATCGCTTTAGCCATGTTTTTCGGAAAACTGTGCTTATGCTTCCACAAAACATAATTTTTACCAGATAGATTCATCTGAAACATGTTAGTTTGCTGTATGTATGTAATCAGTATACTGTGATGTAATATATGCATATAGCATACCACTTATATATGATATGATTTGTACGTCTCCTGAAACTCAAATGCATCATTGTTTACAAGCTACAATCTTTTTATATTGATTTGTGCATTCATCGGCTTTGTCGAGTGTTCATTTCATATTTTTGGGCACTACATGAGAAAATACGTTGAAAGCTATGAAAGTTTGGGAATGTTTGTTAGGGCTCCTAATTCGAAGAGTAATATGCACATATCAGCTCCCATATAATATATGGTGAAGAATTTGCATGAGCTTGGTTGGGAGGAGTGCTAGTTTCTCATGGTACTCAATTTGTCGGCATTTAGGATTTCTAATTGGTATGAATGTTTCAAATGTGAGCCTCATTTACTGGATATCTTGAAGGATTGAGTACAAATTCATGTATTGGAAGTCACAAGCATGGCCACTTCATGTCGGAGTTAAAGTTGTGAAATCAATAACATATTATTTGCAACTTACCATGGTCTATGAAGGCTATCTCAATAGTTTGGCAACTTCAATTATTTTTCTTTGTTGGAGAAGGGAGGAGATTTTGGGCCTTGGTTGGGTGGCATGGAAACATTGTGTACTCCAAAAAGATTTGGCGGGATAGGAATTTTAAACTTACATGAACATGTGGGGGCACAGAGAGTCTCATTGCTTCGATGTATGTTTGAGGGAAACGAACAATGGACAGACATGGTAGCTTATTTTATTTGAAGATTGTGATCAAATGAGGAGAAACAAAGATGACATTGTGAATAATAATAGTCTAAAGATGGCACAATTTTGGTTGATGATAATAGAGGGTGTTGGGTTACATTCAGAGGCATATTGCATTAGAGATAGATTGCAAATTTTGCGCAAGGATCGATCTCAGCGAACATTATGTTGGGAAGGCAAGTTCTCATTCAAAATTCAATTTCATGGGATGGCAAGGGTTGTATTGATTTTAACACACAATGTTATGGTGGCTAGCCAAAGAAGAACGTTGTTTCGAACAACTATAACTAGATATGGTATTATTTAAAGTTATATAGACTTGCTTAGTTAAATATTCAAGGATTATCTACATTGCAAAGTTCAATCACCCCTTTAGTTAATTCTTCACGTAAAAGTGATTGGTCATTTGCAAGACATTATAACCTTCCCAAAGTCAAAACAAGTCAAGTCTATCACAAATTAATCTATGTAAATAAGTGGATGGTGGAGAGGCTTGCAAGAGGATGGGGAATTTCAATGTCCATTGTGTCGTGGCAACATGTTTTAGAAATGGAAATGGTTTGGCATTGTTTTCTTTTGCTTATAGCTAAAGTGTTCATTTGGATGGTTATGGTTGGGAGAAACTCCCTTGGAGACGACTCTTAGGTAGAGGAATGTTGCTTATGGATTGTGTGTTATTTTGAATGGTGTTATGTCACTATAACACAATACACATGTTTTATGACTTTGTTTGATGTCTAGATCTATCTAAACATTAATACCTAAAGATTGCTTTCCAAAGCTCGAATTGATGTTGGTTATGTAATTCTTTTTTATAGCCTTCCATTTCTTGAGAGATGGGCTTATGACATTTTTGGAGGATGCAATATGGTCTTACACTTTGTTTGATGTCTAGATCTATCTAAACATTAATACCTAAAGATTGCTTTCCAAAGCTCGAATTGATGTTGGTTATGTAATTCTTTTTTATAGCCTTCCATTTCTTGAGAGATGGGCTTATGACATTTTTGGAGGATGCAATATGGTCTTACATTTGACACACTTTCAAAAGTGCAAAGCATTTTAGGCGATTGAAGGGTAGTTTTCTTTGTCAGTTCTTGATGTTAGAAATGTGGCGGTTGTTGTCACATGAGGAAGGTTCAAATATAAATATAAATATATAATGTGTGTTAGAGAGAGGGAGAGAGAGAGAGAGAGAGAGAGAGTGTGTGTGTGTGTGTTAGGCACCATATTCAAATAATGTGTTGGCCCCTTCGCCAAGTCGTCTCATAGGTGTACATGAGAGCATAGAGATCCTTTTTGGTACCTTCTTGTTTAGGTCATTGACAATTGTAGGACATTTCTATCCCATGATTAATTAATAAGAGAGAGATAGAGAGAGGTATCGTTGAAGCATTTTTCACATGCAAATTTACAATCAATATATTTGCACCTTTTTTTATATGGAATATAGACAGATAGATTTGATTATTGTTGTCCTCGGAGGTCAAATATGACTTGTGCAACGAGCAAAGTTGTGTGGCAAGATACTCGATGCTCAGGAGTTTGCCAATCGAGACCGTGGCCATTACGGATGCAAGACAGAACTACGTGGGAGGGATCGGAATCAAGACCAAGGATGTCAAATGTGCGGAAAGCAAAGAAAGAAAGGCGAAGAATAGAAGGAGAGCAATCAAAACTGGGGCATCGTATGATCGTGATCACGATCGGAGGTCAAATACGACCTGTCGGATGAGCAAAGTTGCATAGTGAGACACTCGATGCTTGGGAACTTTACAATTGAGAGCGTGCCTGTGACGAATGCAAGAGAGAATTGTATGGGAGGGATTGTGGTCACAATTGGGGATGGGAAATGTGCAGAAAGCAAGAGAAAGAAAGGCGAAAAATAGAAGGAGGGCAGTCGAAGGTGGGGGGGCATCTTATGAATGTGCGACACGCCCGGCCAACGAACTCTTCGTTTAGTTGAGGGTTACGACGAGGGGAGGAGTGTCTCCTCGTCACTCGGTGGTGGTGGGCCTGTCTACGGGCGGGCGGCCAACTCGGTCTAGTTTGAAATGGTGTGGCAGTGGGTGGGTGGCCCCCCCCTCCCCCGGGTTTGGTCTGATTTGGCATGGTGGTGGGCGGGGGCGGTTGGTCGATGGGCGTGGTGGCTAATAGCTATCAATTTCAATCCCAAGAAGAAACTCCCCCCAAAGAAAGAAACTTCGTTGAGAAGCTTCTTATACCCCCCCCTCCCCCCACCCAAAAAGAAGAAGAAGAAAAGAAGAAGCCCCACTCAACACACACACACACTCGTCTATTTTAACATTTCCTCTTCTTATCTGCTCGCTCGCGCTGTTTTTACCCTCTTCTCTCTTCCTCCTGCTTCTTCTTTCTCTTCAGCAATTCCTTCTTCTTCTTCTTCGCCTTCCTCCTCCCCCCCCCCCCCCCCCCCCCCCTCGCTCTCTTGTCTGCGAGACTGCTACAGCTCTACTACTCTCTTTCTTGCGATTCTTCGGCCATGGCTAGCCTTGCCTTCCCTTTCCACCTGCCTGCTTCTCTCCCTCCCAACTCCTTGCGCACTTATACGACCCGCATCAGAAGAAGCTCGTCCCTAGTGCTCTCCGTGCAGTCTCCACATTCTCCTTCTCCTTCTCCTTCTCCTTCTCCTTCTTCTTCTTTGGCAGCTGCTCAGGCTGCCTCCAAGTCTTCTTCTTCGTCTTCCTCAACTTCTTCCGCTTCTGCCCCGCCAAAGGATCCTTCTTCTTCCTCCTCGCGTGGCTCTGGCCTCAAGAAGCCACTCGATATCTCTCCAGCTCTTCAACACTTCCTCGAACTCCCCAAGGCCTCTCGCGCAGACACCATGAAGCTCGTCTGGGACTACATCAAAGGTCACGACTTGCAGGTAAGAGAACTTACAAACCTTCACGATTTCTGCGTGTTTAAACATAACGTTTTTTGTTACGTGTTGCTGTCTTCTTTTGTGAGTTGAGGCGTTCTTTCTCCAAGTTTCTCTTTCTGTTAACAGAAAAACACTTGTGGATATTCCGTTAAGCCTTGAATGTGGAGGAGTCCATTTTGTTAGGTTAATCAAGAAATAAAGAAATAGCGAATAGGATGGAAAACAGTTTATATGTTGTCATATCTTGAATGTGGAGGAGTCCATTTTGTTAGGTTAATCAACAAATAGCGAATAGGATGGAACAGCTTATATGTTGTCATACGATGCATCATCTTTATTGCTTGGTCAAAATTTTGGAGTAGCTGATGCATGTACTTGGGCTTTATTTTCTTCTTGTGAAATAGGCGAGCTAGAGCTTGTGTTAAGATATTATTCTGGCTTAACTTTTATTTTACTAAGAAGGCAAGGCAGTAGTTTGTAAACATATGTTTCACAACACTTGCAAGTTTTTTAGCAATTATTGCCAAGTGAATGTATTGTATATAAATATATTAACCAGGACTCTAGTTAACAAATTGAGTATCCAAGTTTCACGCCTGGCTAACTATTTCAAAGCATTTTCAGTGATTCATCTTGTTTGAAGTAGTATGGGCCAATTCAATTCAATATTTTATTTAATACTTCATTTTACCATTTGGATTGCTACAAAAGATGTATATGAGCCTTGCCAAATGGAATGTACATGCTTGATATGTTGACAAGTTATGACTTATGTATCACTGTCAGTTGTATCCACACAGACTTCTTATGTATTAAAAATAATCTCATGTCCTGTATAGTCTGCAGTTTTTTGTGCTAACCCTCTGTGTTCACTTTTCAAGGAAACCAGTGATAATATAGCTACTATTGCTGTAAATTTGGCTATCAATTCTAATGCTTTTGTTTCTGACAGCATCCAGATGATCGACGGCGCATTGTCTGTGATGAGAAACTGAAAGCTTTGTTGGGCAAGGATGAATGTAACTTTCTGGAGCTTGCCAAGCTATTGAATCCGCACTTTTTGAAGAGCAGTTAAAATTGAGGTAAGGTTTCCAACTTCCTCCCCCCCATCTTAATTTACAGGCTTTACTGCTTTATCATGTGTTCTATGCTGGACAATTCTATTGTGGAAATTGAATTAAGCAACTTTCTTCCAAGGTGGAAATTTATTTATACTCTGTGGAAAACAGATGCTTTTGAAACTATGATTAATCTATTCTTTTTGCTTTTATCTTCATTGTAGGAATTTGCTATACACAGTAATGGACATTAGAGAGACATTTTTCACTGCGTCGACATACTTGCATTTGGTTTTGAGACTACACTAAACAACAGCAGTTTTGCATAGGAAGTCCCCAGAAGTAGATCTTCAATGAAAGTAGTTATGTGGTAAAGGTCCACAAGCCAAATGTTTTGATAAAATCTTCTACACAGATTTGGGATGTGGGCTACTATCTTCAAACAAAATTTCCTGGATAATGTGTAAGGAAGTGTTGACTTTCGCCATTTTGGGCCCAGCTGTACTTATATCGGAGTGGCTGATTTTGGTTGGGTTCATTGCAATGAATGCTGCTATCAAGTTTTAGTTGGAGCTATCTAGGTGGTTTTTCAAATAATATGTTTAAATTTATCAAATGCCTGAATTTTTTATCTTGTTATTATGAAGTTCCTTCTTTCCAGATGTTTTACCTCATTTTTCTCATAGTTATGGGTTAACTTGCGAGAAGTTAGTTATTGAATATGTTAATATATGTTCTGAAGCTTCATGGTGCAATGCAGTCTTTTGGTTTTTGCAAGTTGACTCAATGCAGACTTTACTTAGCATGTTAGCCATAGCCATAGGACAGCTGAAAAGATATGGTAATTGTGATTGCGTTTTTTAATTATTTGACATGTTTGGGCGATTTACCAATGCTCAAATTTCGTCATAGGAGATATGAATGGTTGAACTTAGTGGTTTTTTGGAGTAAGTTGGGGTGCACTGTGCCTTAATACAATAACTACTGTTCTTGTTGAAATGATACTCTTATTCATCATGACATGCTAATAAGACAAAACCAAGTTACTTGACCCATGTGACAAGTTGATGCTAATGGTAATATAAATAAATTAAGCCTCAAGTTTTCATTTCTTTTTCCTGATATTCAAACCTGTTAACATGTACATTAATTTTGGCCAAGGAAGAAAAGAAAGGAAAATTCATATCAAAATTAAAGGACCTACAATAATTTGGAGTGGCACGATCCTGATTATATGTCTAGAAGTTGAAGACTATGCAGCTATCACTTACTCTGATCCCATTTTGATGCAGTGCCAGTCTACGTTTGAGTTATTGTATTCATCTCTCTTGATTATAAGTAAATCTCTGTGTGAACTCTCATGCATGTTCTTACAGGTTCATGGCCCTTGTTGGTAAAGGTGAAAAAATGTAGAAAATGAAAGTACAACACGTGATCTCATTTGGCAATTCAAGCTATAGTGAATATGGTTTTAACATTGAAAATCTACTCTAATACAGGAGATATGATAAATATATATTATTTATATTTGAAGATTGTACGAATGTTGTGGTGAGATTGTTCAAGAAGAACATCTTAAGAGTGATCTTGATACTGCTTGACAGTCTCTTACATACACCATAACAGGATATAGATGCAAGCAGTGTATCAACGCAGAGTACTGGTCAACAATGTTAAAAATTTGCATCCAAGCTGCACTATTACGAATATTGACAACTGTCATTGGATGAAATAACATAATTCAAATGTCCAATGTCAATTCCAACACATCAATTGGCGCACAACAGAGTCATGAGAGAATGAACTAATCGAAAAATAGACTAATCCGATGTTACAAGTTTGAGTCATTCCGCAGGGTTCTAAAATTTCCAAGTTCTTTTCGTGTTTGTGAAAGTTGAAATTACAATGTAGAGTTCAGCAAATTAAATATTGAATTGACAACGCTTGACTGATGTATATGGGTCAAGGAGCGTAGATTTTGCAACCATGACCATAGTGCTTGAATTCCTTGGTTTAATTTTAATAATAAAAATAGTGCTGACTATATCAACCAAGATTGACGTTACAAACCCAAACAACAGTAACTATGAAATGGCAAAAACTCCATCAAAGCATATTGATGTTGGAAGTAACCTATAATAAATATCAGATGACCAAAGTGCTAGTAATCCTCCCTCAATCCAAGTCTAATAATATTCTTGATGCATGAACGACAGAAACTTGTGTACACAGAAAAAAGAAAAAATTGTAAAAAGAACTCAAAAAGGATTTTAGCTTTACATTCATAGATGGGTTTGTGAGTGTATGTTTCCTCGATAATTGCATCAAAATATTAATTTTCCACTTTTACATGAGACGCAACTCAATGAAGTAAAGTCGGTCCTTGAGAAGAGACAAAAGTGTCAAAAGAATTCTTTATGATTTTTATCATGAAAACCAATTAAACATTTTTGGCTCCTTAAAAAAGAACTATTTTTCAAAGAGGGTAGGCAAAAGACTAGTTCTTTTTTGTCTGTCTTCCCAAAGTTGTTGGGCAGAGAGGGGGGGGGGGGGGGGGGGGGGGGGGGGGAGAGAGGGGGGTTCACTTGGTTCCTTTTTTAACATCAAAACGAATTGCTCCTTATTAAAACTACCTACCTTAATATCACTGGCCTTTGAGAGCTTCTTTTCTTCCTTTATTTCGGTTGAACTATTATGAGTTTACTATTCATTCACTTTGGTTCTCTTTAAAAGCTACAACAAAGAAAAGATACGGTCGTTAGGGCTTTCTTTTCCTTTATCTTTGTGTAAACTTTGTTAGCGTCAGTAAGTAAAGGTTTCGCTTTGTTGTCATGCCTGTGGACTATGAGAAAGTAGACCTATCACAAATCAATGAACAATGAACTTGGGAGCTTTCCTTGTCTTGCTTGGGGACTATGAGAGAGTGATCAGTTCAGAGATTTTGGAGCTTTTGTTCTGTTGCTTGTGGAGTACGAAATTCACTTGGTTCTCTTCTAAAGCTATAAAAATTCAATGACCTTGGAGGTACCTAAAAGAGCTACCTAAGTAAAGAATGAAATGGCAAACGCCCCCTTCTGACTATATACTAAGCTGGAGAGGTAATATGAGAAGCTGGGTCAGATGAGGATGGGATATCTCCCCCTACCCTACAACCTTCAAGCATAAACATTACCTCTGTCATAGATGGTCTGTCTGTTGGATCAGGAGCTGTGCAGAGAAGAGCCACCTTCACAGCTAACAAGAACTCTTCCCACTCTGATGACTCTGGATCGAGCTCCAGAAGGCTTGGATCAAAAAGCTCATCCATTTGACCTGTCTGAAGTTGTCGCTTTACCCATTTCACTATATCTTCATCTTGTCTACTAAAAATCACAGGGCTTTGTCCTGTAAGCAATTCAAGAAGCACAATTCCAAAGCTATACACGTCACCTTCTCGCGTTGGATGACCTACAAGACTGGCTTCAGGAGAGACATAGCCCAACGAACCCGATTGTAGTACAGCTCCTGAAGAGCTACTAGCTACAGACAAATCTATGGCTGGGTTGATGACATTAATCTGCCTTTCATGGATGTATCCTGCTAACCTCTCAAGGCCGAAATCAGACAGATGGGCTTCGAAATCTGCATCAAATTGTACATTGTGTGGCTTCACATCCCCATGAATGATTGGCGGATTGCATTGAGAATGAAGAAATGAGAGACCTCGAGCGACACCCAATGCAATAAGATGTCGCATCGGCCAATTCAATACATGGCCTCCTTGTTGTGCTGCCTCTTGTAGGAGGGCAGACAAGTTACCATTAGGCATATAATCGTACACAAGAAGCTTCACATCTCCAGAGACATAGTAACCTCTCAGCACTGCAAGGTTCCTATGCTTTACTCGACCCAACATCTCTGCCTCTCGTCTAAATGTCTCTTCTTCGATGCCTCCTTCTGGTAACTTCCGAACAGAGAACACACTTCCATCTTGTAGGTAAGCCTTGAAAATGATGCCATACCTTGTTCTGCTCAGAACATGTTCCTCATTGAATTGTCCTGTGGCTTGTAGAACATCTGCATATGTTATGGGACTGTAGAACATCACAAGCTTCTGCTCTGCTGTCTCATCAGATGTGACAACAGTTTGCTTTTTATTGCTTCGGGTATAACATAGTACTAGCCATAGAATGCATACAAATGCAGATAATGCAACCACTCCAGCACCTATGGCAATGTAGATAATAGCATGTTTTCCGAGCCTAGTGTTTTTCTTGGTCCGAGGGCAAGTGACATTGAGTGGTGCTCCACAAAGCGAAGGATCGTCAGAAAATGAAGATGCATTGAAGCTCCTGCTCAGGGATGAAGGGATCTGACCTTCCAAGAGATTATCAGAGAGATTTAACTGCTTTAAGCTACTGATTGTTGCTAGTGAAGCTGGGATAGAGCCTGTAAGTCGGTTGGATGAGAGATCCAAGATTTGTAGCTTAGTCAGGTTTCCAATATCTGTTGGTATACTACCATTCAACCTGTTTTCTCGAAGATCAAGTATTGTTAGTTCTTTTAAATCTTGAATAGCTGAAGGTATTTCACTTGACAAGTTATTAGAACTGAGATCCAGTTGTTGTAATGCCGTGCAGTTGAATAATTGTGGAGGAATTGAACCGCTGAGATTGTTTGATCCCAAATTGAGGTTTTGCAGCTTCTGTAGCTTGCCTAGTTCCATTGGAATTGAGCCATTTAGTTTATTGTTTCTTCCTTCCAAGATCAGTAAACCGGAACAATTGCCTAAGTCTGGAGGAATGCTTCCTTGTAAGAGATTATCAGAGAACGAGAACTGCACTAATCTCTGTAGCATACCCATACTGACAGGAATATTTCCAGTCAGGCTATTAGAGCTGAAATCAAGTAATTCTGCTGTGGAAAGGCTGCTAAATGCTGCAGGGATGGATCCTGTAAGCTGATTTCTAGCGAGAGAGAGGATTCTCAAATTCGGTAATCCACCAAATTCCACAGGGATTGAGCCAGAAAGACTCTGCTTGCTTAGATCAAGAATTCGCAAGGACAAAAGTTTTCCCAGATGTGGGGGTATAGATCCATAAAAACTGTTTCCTGATAAATTGAGTACTTGCAGTGATGAAAAGGACCCTAAGAACAAAGGGATGGTTCCTGAGAGTTTGTTGTGACCGAGATCGAGGGTTTGTAAATTAATAAGCTCCAGCAATTGCTCAGGAATGCTCCCATTTAGAGAATTAGAAGAAAGGGAGAGGCTCGTTAGACCTTTCCAAGAGAGAACAAAAGTTGGAACATCACCAGACAGGTTGTTCCTGCTCAAATCAAGCGACTGAAGGTTTATTAATCTGCTAAGTTCAATCGAAATTGTTCCTGAGAGAAAATTTCCCGCTAAAGAGAGGACACGTAGTTGTGTCAGTGATCCCAAAGCTGATGGAGAGAATGACGAAAACTTGTTGCTTTCTAGGTCCACCACTTGAAGATTAGAAGAGTATAAAAGACTAGGCGGAATGTCTCCTGTCAATGCATTTCCAGACAAATTAATGAATTGCAACTGCCTGAGATTGTTACCAAGGGAATAAGGAATAGGTCCACTCAGAGTGTTCTTCGACAGAGACAGATATACAAGGTTAGAAAGGTTTCCCAAAGACGGAGGAATAGCACCACTGAGATCGTTGTTCCCAAAATCCAACTGTTGTAAACCACTTAATCCAAAGAATGGTGAAAGGAACCCCGTAAGGTCATTGTTACTGAGATTGAGCAGCAAAAGTGAAGTACTGTTGAAAAGAGAAGATGGGATGGGACCACTGAACCTGTTTCCTGCTAAAGAGAGAATAGTTAACCTTGCTAGGGAACCTAAACTTGCAAGGATAGATCCTGTAAATGAATTGCGTTGTAAGATGAGTACGGAGAGCTTCGAACAGTTTGCAATGGCAGATGGGACACTTCCATAGAGAGCATTAGAATCCAAGTCAAGTGTGGAAAGGTTGGAGAGTAATGCCCACTCAGGTGGGATGGAGCCTTGAAATTGATTGAAAGAGAAGTTTACCGATGACAAATTTTGACAAGATGAGATTGATGATGGAAGATCTCCACTGAATCTGTTGCTTGAAAGATCGATGCTTCTGAGTGAAGAAAGCTGTGAGATCTGCCATGGAATGTTGCCAAACAGAGAATTGTCATGAAGGTCAAGGTACTGTAGCTCTAACAAGTCAAACAAATGAACAGGTAACTGGCCAGAGAAGTGATTATGCTGCAGATAGATTGCTCTTAGATGAACACAACTACTCAGAGCAGCAGGAATAGAGCCATTAAAACGATTCTGACGCAGACTGAGCTTGCGAAGCTCACCAAGCTTTCCTATCTCTTCTGAAAATCATTAATTTAGGATTGGACTGCTTAAATTAGTACGGTGGCCATGGCATACTTGAGAGTACTAACAAAAGAAGACAAAGCAAATTTAGTACCTGAAAGGGAGCCAGTGAGGCCTAATCCTGGCAGACGAAGCTCATTAACTCTTCCATTTGAACCACAGATAACACCTCTCCAGTTACAGAAAGAATTTGATGAATTTACTTGCAGATTCCATGACTGTAATGCTCCTTCAGGATCAAACAATGATGCTTTGATGCCTAACAATGCAGATGCATCTGCTTCCAGGCTGCTTCCATTAACTGCTGCACAGTTTGAGCTTAATAGTGCCACAATTATTATGTAACGAAGAAGAACCCATAGCTTCTGGTACAGTATCGGCCTTTCTCTGGTGCTAATTCGTTCTGCATTGTCATGGTCGCTGGAGTTATACATGGTATTAGTCTTAGTGGACACTTGGTTCTTAATTATCTCCCTGCACAAGGTTTCATCTTAGCAGCAGAAGAAGCTGCTTGATAAACGTTCCCTTTAGTACTACTATAACATCTGTTTCTATTTCCCTCCATAATTTCCCTGTAATTATTTCTGAGGCTCCATATTTAGACATTGAGCTATGCACATTATCCATCACCACTATTTCTTTGGAAACCTGCACATGGAGATAGCAGATCAGAAGAGATTCTCAGCATCCAAAGTTTAATCAAACAAAAAGAAAATAACTATAGTTTTCAAGACATGGACAGTGCAGCTATCGAAGACATAAAAATTTTGCAGCAGAAATGGAAGTAAATAAGGTTGAGAAAGCAGCATTATGATGAATGGAAACAACGATATACGTTCAGTTCTTCACCTCAGCATTATATTGGAAACAAAGATATGTCAGCGTACAGTGGATTATCCATGTCAATGAACTGAACATAATCTTTGTTTCCAACATCATGCCCCTTCATTAACTTCATTGAAGAGAGAAATGTTAGAGAAATCACTAGTAGAGACTATACCTCTGGAAGATCAATCACCAATTAATAGAACGTATTCCGCAGGTAGAAAGAGCAGAAGCAGATCTGTGGATTCAGAAGAAGAAGTGGTGGTGGTGGAAGTAGTGGTAGTGGTAGTGGTAGTAGCAGAACCAGAAGCAGAAGTAGTAGAAGTAAAAGTAAAAGTAAAAGAAATTAGCCTGAACAATGGAGACTTCTTCTGTGAAGCATTCTTCTTTAGTAAAGCTTCTTTCTCGTTCTCTGCTGAGAGTTTCTTCTTTAAAGCCCTCTTCTCTGACGAAACTCTCTTGATATCTGAAGAATCCTCCTTCTTTGAAGTTTCATAAAGACTTTCTTCCCCTCTGATGATCAATCCTCCTGCTTCTCTGATAATTGAAACCTTCTCTGATGATGATTAAAATGCTCTTGATCTCTCACGACGTTCTCTTCTCTAAACCTTCATAAAGCTTCCTTCTTCCCTTAAGGTTCATAAAGATTCCTTCTTCGCTAGAGCTCTCTGCAGCCTTATTCTGTGTCTGTCAAATCTTCCTTCTCTGAGGCACAGCGAAGCTTTCGTTTCTGGTCAAGCTTTCTTCTGACTTGATCAATCATTCCTCTTCATCATCTTCATCTTCATCTTCATCATCATCATCATCATCATCTTCTTCTTCTTCTTCTTCTTCTTCTTCTTCTGCTTCTTCTTCTTCTTTTGCTTCAGATTCTTCTTTTTCTTCCTCCTCGTCAGCTACTTCTTACTCCTCCGCAGCTTCAGCTTCAGCTTCGCTCCTCCTTCTTCTCCAGCTTCAGCGTCTTCTGAGATTTCGTTTAAACGCCAATTCCACTGTGTAAATCTCGAGCTTTTCATAAAACCTCGATGGCCTCATTACTATTGTATTTATGTCATCAAGTCTTCCTTTTTGGTTTTTGTTATTTTCTACGATAACGTCGGACATGCCAAGAGAGGGGGGTGTGTGTCTTTCGCTTCATTAAGTTTTTTTCTTTCTTTCTTTTATATAATAATTTTACCTTTCATGATGAAGAAGGGGTTGGGGTTACCTCCCCCTTCCCTTTCCACACTTGCAATTTGTCCGCCTCCTTTTATCTCTTTACTTTTTTACCCTTCGCTAACACTCTACTACATACTTCCGCACGAGGGCCAAGCCAGAACCTCCCGGGATCTGTCTCCTTCTCGTCCACGAAGAAGAAACCGATTTGTCCGTTTGCTCTGCTTCGGCCCGATTGTTTAGTGTGTGTCTCGAATCGTAGACAAAATGCTAGGCAAGCTAGAAACCGAAAAATGTAATACTGCCCCTGTCTGTCAGGCCAGGCCAATCTCCTTTCCCTAGATCATTGAAATGATTGAGGAACTCACGCAACAAAATTTGATGAAAAGAAACAGAAATTAGGGAATGGAAGCTAGCGAGTGAACAACACAATGTAGAGATAGCGACCCCAAAGAGCTATATTAGCTTTTACCTCTCTTCTGACCATAGGAAAAAAGCACGTAATGTCAACGCTTGTCGAATTATAGATGTGGATTAGATCAAGCTAGAAACTATATTAGCTTTTACCTTTCTTTTGATGGAGAGAGGTATCCTGATAAATTGGCTATTACATTTCTTTTGATGGGGAGAGGTAGTCCCCATAAATTGGCTATTAAATTTATATTGATGCTCAAAGGTATCCCGATAAATTACCTCTTACATTTCTTTAGGATATGTGGGGACCGGGGGTGACTTGACATATTATCATTTACCTTTCTTTTGATTGATTCAATTAAATATACAAGGAGTTCATGGGTGCATTGGTGTATTTCCCTATATGTGTATATAATATACAATATGTACATATATGCACATATGCACGATATTCAACATACATGCATACATACTGTTACGTACATAGATTTTATGAATATAGATACTACACGTGCATATTGTTTTTTCCTATACATACATATATGTATATAGCTTGCTATACGCATGTATGTTTATTTATACATTCAATATACAAACATATTTGTGTGTGCATAGATAACATACATATATATACATTTTAATTAAACACGTACATGGAGTAATGCATTTGAGTTGGAAGGGCTGAACTTTAGCAGCCATTCTTTTGTGAAGGACAAATTTCACTTTTACATTTCTTTTTGAAGCCTCGTTATTATTTTCATCCTTCTGGACAAAGGCGATGCCTCTTTTGAA
Organism: Azolla caroliniana; assembly: GCF_043228905.1. Classification (NCBI taxonomy): domain Eukaryota; kingdom Viridiplantae; phylum Streptophyta; class Polypodiopsida; order Salviniales; family Salviniaceae; genus Azolla; species Azolla caroliniana. The sequence continues at coordinate 6,160,904 of NW_028230441.1, read as the reverse complement.
GAGTACAACACCCTTCACTTCGGAAGCCTTGTGTACATAGGATAATTGCATAAAGGTGCCTTGTCTTTTATGTTGCGAATAAATTTAAGAGTTTTTTGAATCGTCACACCAGAGGGCTCACAAGACTTGATACTATATGTGTAATTCTGAATCTTCAAGGCTCGCAAAGACTTGATAGAGTGCATGTGATGTTGAATCCCCCAAGCAAGCACAAGAATTGATTTTTGAAGCTTCGAGGCTCACAAGACTTAATAGAGTATGTGTAATTACAAACTTCAGGGCACGATTCATAAAATGGGATGTAAATACTTCCATGATAATGTATGTGAACCCATTGTCACTCTAAAATTCAGTTGTATGAGCCCTAAAATGTTTAATGCTTAGCAATATTCTTTCATATTCTAAAAGCAAAATATCCAGGGAGGGAACACAACATCTCTAAGTCTCACGAGACTAGATGGACTATGTGTAATATTGGATCTTCAAGGTTCGATTCAAAACACAACTTAAAAAACAAGGTTCAAACCATTATTGTTTAGGAAAGTCTTTAAGTAACATTCACATGGGTAGCAAGTACTCAATGGTAACTTTGCAACTCCAATTTCAATGGATTAAAAATATATGAATTTTTAAAAGAAGTTGATTATAATATTAGCCCCACTTTGCAGGGCCACACAACCTTATGGGTTGTGCCCACATAAAATACAAGGTATTTCTCCATCTCCAAACATTTGTTAAGGTGGAGGAGCTTTGATGTGACCCACCAATATGCCCCCACATGGACTCATGAGAGATAGATATGAGGATAACATGGTTTCCTCTTTTTTATTCATCAAATGATTCAACAATGCATGCAAATGTTCTACAAAGGAATATGTGATAACATAGGATCAAGCCCTAGGGACAAGGAAGACACAACCATGTAGCCTAATGTGAATGCAAGGGGAAGAAGGCTAAGGGTGCATATGAATTAGTGAATGCACTAGAGAGGTGAAACGACAAAAGCGAATCCAAGAGAAACAATGTGTGAATTATTTGTCCTTGCTCTAAGGGAAACACATGAATTGACAAGTGACAAACAATCTCTCATTGTCTCATCATAATGGGAAGGCCCTCTAAAAGAAGACGAGAAGAGTGTTAAAGAGGATATATTAGCCTTTAGGAGTGGATGATTATGATGCCAAAGGCATGTTAGAAACACAATGGAGTTTTCATAACAAAAATAAGATAGGGATGTAAGGGTATTATCCTTCTGTCATTCTTTCCAAACTCAAGTATTATGGAATATGTGGAGCCATTTGAGTTCTCTTTTTGTTACCTTGTTAACCCATGTGGAGCCATTTAAGGCATTCTTTACAGCCAAATCAAGCATTAGCTTTATTTATGATGTCGTCAATGATAATGGACGTGTTCTAAGTTTGATTCAACATGCAACAATAGGTCACAATCGTGATAATGGATTTGTGCTAAGCATATCTAGTCAAGAGTTATTGAACAAGTATAATCATTCACCATGTATCACTAGTGGAGGGATCAAGTAGTTTTTGTGATTGTCAATTAAAGAAAGAGATGTTCCATAAGAATCTTGGGGAATGCACCTATTGACTCATAACGTCTACATACGATTTCTTCCACCTCCTTGGGTTCAAGGACACAATGATTCTCTCTTGAAAAATCAATTGGATTTGAGGAATGGTGGAAGGAAAGACTTATTACACTTTAGAATTTAGGTTTATTGCTTACAACAATGTTTATTAATTATACTTCCAATAAGATACCACCTTGAGAAAAGTAGAACGAGTTATTCTCTTTGTTCAATATGATATTACAGATACAAATATTCACTTGTATGGATTTGTCCATAAACAACAACCTTTATCCATCAACTCAAATGGCAATATTCTCCTGTGTTTTCAAACACGTTATTGGGGAACCCATGTTGGTTGTTTGATCTATTGCCCAATAAGTTTCAAGACAATTCCATTTTCCATTGGCTAATATTGTGGGCATTTTGGACATCTGGGGTTGGCTAGAAATGTGTAGTCTTTAGATGGTTTCCTATTGTTGACTTATGTTTCATTGAGTTCTCTCTTAGTCTCTCTTTATGATTGTCTCCAATTTGCCGAGACCTCTCTATGAATATTTCACCTTCATTTTGAGTGTTTTTGTAGCATTGAAAGGTTATATTGTTTTTATGGGTTTGTCACCTCACATTGAGGTTCCCCACAAGCAATACTTGTTCATGCTGGAAAAAACTCCTTGCAAAATTCTCTTAGCAAAAGAGGAACTATATTTCTCGCAAAAATGTCTGCGATTGTAGAGCCAGATCAAAACAGGTCAATTTTGGAAATATAAAACCACCCATGAGTTGTTCTAGCACTCGTTTGTTAATACCTCAAGATCTTGCCTCAAAAGAATTCGATCCTTGTCGATTAGCAATGGGCCCGGTTTGGTTTCGGTTTGGTTCAGTTTCTTTGCCTTGAAACCAAACCAAACCATTTATATAAAACAAAAACCAAACCAAACCGATTAGGAACTCTCAAGCGATTTAAACCAAAACCGTTTATGGAAAAGTTGAAACAAAATTGAACCATTGAATAAAAAAATTTAACCTGTTACATAACCACTTAAGTCAAACTAAATAAACAAAAATACATTAAATTAAATAAAAATTTAAGTTATATTTATTAAATCAATAAAAAAGCATTAGTTAAAAACCATTAAATGAAATAATCATTTAAGTTAAATTAATTAAATCAATAAAAAACCACTAATTAAACCATTAAATTAATAAACCATTATGGGGGGGGGGGCAGACGAAGTTCACCAAAAAACTATAAACCTCTAAACCTGTAAACCAAACCTAAAAACATAAACTTGAGTTTTAGAACCAAACCAAACTAAAACCGAACCATTTATTTCTAACCCAAACCATTATTATTTTTTGGAACCGATAAATTGTTAAACCAGGGCTTAACGGTTCGTTTGGTTTGAGCTGAAACTGGGTCCATTGCTATTGTCGATCCTCTTGTTGCGAATGGAAAAATACAAAACATTATTGTTGATCACTCCATACTTTAATATCATAATAGTGTATTTCTAATTTGAATCCACATCACCACTCATGATATGAAGAGATTAAGAATCACACATGGCGATGAGGTATTATCTATAAAGAATCAAATGTTTGTATACTCTTGGTACAAAGTGGATTGAGGATGCTTATCTATCTATAACTAGTAAATATTATAGAGGAGAAATGGAGGTGTTTGACTAGATTTCTTTGCGAGATGCCTTTTTAGTAGGGGGGGAGCCGTCACATCACAATGTCATCAATCTCACATTCCTAAGCCTTGAGTGTTATATATTCAAAATGATTGAACTATATATTTGCATTTTTTATGACATAGGCACGTTAGACCATGAACATGTAAGAATGGTGTTTATTTCACGAATTGTGCCTCATAAAAATAAGTGAATGATAATTATATTGATAATTGGCTGGATACTTGAGCTTTGAATTATCAATTTTCTTTCTCAATCATTCATTTATTGTTTTGTCAAAAAAGGTACACAATCAAAATTCAAATTAATATAGATAAAGAATTTCAAATTAGACAAGTTAAAGAATGTATGCAAGACATCATAAAACTTTATTACATAATCTTGGGATATTTCATTTATACAATAAATTAGTATTATCAGTCAACCTTAAACCATATTTTCCAAATTTCATTTGGGCATTCCCTTGAAATCAAAATAATAAAGTCGCATAGGGCCCACATTTATGAAGAATGCATTGTGTACACTGTACTACATATACACCTAGAGAGACAAACAATGATCACAAATAGGTTTGAATGTTTTTGAGATAAGGGAAATTTAGCCCACACGAAGAATTTTAATGTGTATCCACATTGACGAAGATATTTGAAACGAGGCATATACTAACAATTGTATTTTAAATTATTGATAAATGAGAAAAAATGGACCAACCTTTATAAAAGCTCCCTGAATTTTCTAATGCTCATCTACCATTTCAACGAGAAGTTTAATGTCTAGAATTGGAGACGGACTCTTTACAACGTGTGTGTTTTGAGAGAGGGAGAGAAAGAGTTTTGGAAGGGCAAATACATTGTATTACAGACAATGTTTAGAATACACGAGGACAATATTTCACCATATTGTATGAATGAAGTGCAAAAAAGAGGATAATGTTTGGAAACAAAGAGCACACCAATCAATTGTAACATTCATCTTTGCCTATTTTCCATGGGAGTATGATTCAAAATACATTTTCGTACCATGTTTTCATTCTAACATATAAAATGAAAAGGGGCTCTCTAAAATAAATGAATAAATTATATCACATAACATGGTTTCCCGTAGTGTAATATGCTAGACTTTATTTTAAATTGACAAGAAATCACAAGGCTAAAAAGGAAGCAACATTATGATCCTACATCTTCTGTTAGGTGCCAAAAGATAAAGGAAATAAGGAGATAATTTTTATGATCTTTCCAAGTTAAATAAATGCTTCAAAACAATGGTTGTTCCAGTAAAAAAAGAAGTTATAATCTTAGTATGAACCATACGTGCACTCACATCGAGTATGTTTTGATCTTTCGAGTATGGTAAACACACTCGAAGTACGGTAAATACCATACTTTTGTACTCATTATTTCCAAAAAGTAAACCATTTTTTAAGGGAAAAAAGTGAGAAAAAAATTTTGAACGTAAAAAAAAAGACATAAGTATGTTTTCATAACATACGCTGCTACGCATTTGTTTGCAAATGTATGAAAACAAATGTTTGAGGAAAAGAATGCAAATATTACGTTCTATGGTTATAACGTAAAATGGAGATATATGAAATGATAATATTTGTGTGCATGAAGGGGACCTTGTTGCTCATAGAAAATGTTTCCTTTCAACATAAGAAAAATAACTCCCAAGGATTCACCATGACCAAGATTTTAGTATATCTTTGGTTTCAAAATATTGGATTTAGATCACTTTTTATACTGTTGCCTATATAGGCCATGCCATGCTAGTCCCTTTTTTGAGGAACGTATTTTTTCTAATCCAAAATTGAAATTTGGCCCCTTTCATTTCCCCCAATTCTTTATTGAATTTCTGGTCCGGTTTTGAAGGATCATATTTTTTTGTCAATCTTGTGTTGAAGTTTAGATACTTTTACCAACAAATACAATTTTTTAAAATCCTACACTAGTTTAAATTTGGACCATTGTTGAACATTTTCAATACAAATATACTTATTGTACGCTAGTTCAAATTAAATACATTGTTGAACATGTTCATCACAAAAGTATACTTAATGTATAGTGAACAATTATATCATTGATTGACGTAACCTAGGTTCTCTTACATTAAAAAACATTCACGACTACTATCTCTCTCTCTCTCTCTCTCTCTCTCTCTCTAAACTCACCATTTATTTAAAGACACAAACTCTACCTTGACATCATTGTCCTCGAACCATTACTCGTTTGTGATAGTGTCAAAAGTTTGATCAAAGAGGCAAGCAAACGATAGATGTTTCCTTGAGGTAGAATGAACATTGGTACATACAAGTGTTTGGTGTATGATGGGAAGTTCAATGTGTCAATCTTGGTGATGATTCAACATACATCTCACAAGAGAGTTCAAAGAGAGATAGACAACAATGTGTAAATAAGACATGTTTGTTCTTTCAATAATATCTTACTCTCTTAAAGTTTTGCACCATCAGAATCTTCCCATTGAGTGATGAGTGTCTCCAAAACGTTTGCCTCATAGATTGCCATCGGATTCCTGTAGATGTTAAAAAGAGATCTATTTATCTCATTTCGTTTCATGATATCCCACAACACTTTTGGTTCTATGAGGCATAAACACCTCAATCCATGGAGTGTGTTGAGCTTTTAAAATTCGGTCATGAATTAAACTATGCAAAACTACAAATATACTTGAATATTAAAAACTTTCCAATTGCTTATTCGGAAAACATAATACCATTTTAACTCTCCAAACTTGGAAGAACATAAAAGAAAGAATGAGACGCCTCTTCTTGTTTGAAGCGATGTACATATATTGGTAAGAAGTGGCAAAACATGTGTACAAAGATGACAATCAACATTAATAACAACTACCACTTAAAGAGGGAAGTTAGAGAGTAATAATGTGTTTGTGATTCAAAGATCCTCATTTTTTTCGAAGAGTGCTAAAGAATAAAGGAGCTAAAATATCTTGTTTTCTGACACATTTTCTAGAGGGAGTGGTCCTGTGAGGAAACTAAGATAAGAACGAGCAAACCGTTGTTCTTGCACAAACTATGGAAATGTAGCAAATTCTCACTTGGAACAAGGCACAACAAGGATGGGGGATGAGCTATACTCTTCTAAACACAATAATTTCTTTTTATCCACATACACTTTATTGTGTTACCTATCATTCACACACTTGAAAAGTTAATACAAAATATTCATTTGTACCAAACCACAAAATTGTGGCTTAATAGCTTAATGGTTTGTAAATCTCTTGAAACCATTTGGTTTATGCTTGGAAAATCCTTAAACAGTTTCGGGTTTGGTTTGGTTTAATTTTCAAAGTTTCTTTTTCCCAACAAACAAAACTCCTTTATTAGTTATAAATTTTTACAACTAAGAATGTTGTATACAAATACCAAAAGTGACTCAATGGTTCCATCTTATATGGAGGTTCATTGACTCTAAGGGAGAGAACGATATTGTTAGATGAAGGATAATCGTTGTCTTTCGGCTCCATCGGATCCACCTGCGATGCCATCGTATTGGCTCTTTAGCGTAACTACAACGTCACTCTATATCTCCTGCAATACTGTTGCATGGTGCATAGTTTGATTGGAGAAGACCCGCCTATAACATTGTTTCTAGAGAGTCCATAGTGTTATTGGGATGACGACTTAAGCTTTGGCATTGATGGGAGTTCAGTGAATATTGTTGGTGGTGGAAAATGAGATCTCTTGTGCCTTTATCACCAACGCCATTCCCTCCTCTTGATGTTCGTATATGTCAATTGGGGCCTGCCATGATGACCAATATACATTCCCCCACTTTAATGTGCCTTGCACATAGCATAATTGCAATAATCAGCCAACCCCCCACCATATTCGATGAGTCTTTGGGCAATCCCATAAAGCATGTCCGATTGATTCTATTGCATTGGGGCACGCTACACAATTAAGAGAGTTAAGGATCCTACGTTGCCATGCTCGAACCGGTAGTGACCTATATTTAAAATGTGGTAATTCACCTAGCATGTTGATGTTTCCATAATTGTTGCCAAAACTTTGCAATAGTTGTATTGGGAACATGATATGTGTTCCATATCTTTGCAGCAACCAGTTTTCGGTGGGTTTGAGCAACTAGGATGTGGCGACCCAATCTGGTCGTGAATTGGAAGAAGAGGATGACTTTGCTACCTTGGCTTGCATAAAGATCGTGCCACATCAGGGTCCCAACTGACCTTACATAGCCAATGTGTGTTTTCATGAGCACATATATGCCATTTTGGTTGTACTTTGATCTGATCAAGATCTACAATCCACTTATAGCCTATATATGTGAGCACTGGAATTACCATGTCCGTTGTTGTTGGTTCTTCATTTTCTGGCAGCTCATGGCCTTGGATTCTATTCGGTGTTTCCCTACCTCTTGGAATCAAAGAACACTCCTCCTTGTTCCCTATCCACTTCTCCATTGTTGTCCTTTGACTAGCAACTTCCCCAAACAATACGATGTTCACATGTTCAAATCTCATAGTCCATCTGCCCCAGATGCCATGAAGTATGTTGACTTCATCTTGTAATGATGGTGACATAAACCCCCTCAACATTCTATACTCTTTGTTGGACCTTATGTAATGCTTCCCCATGACAACCCCTTACTTGATCCAATTAGTTTACCGAATTCATCTTAGATACATGGGTTCCACATGATGCGTTGATTTAGTCAGGCAGGTTCGGAGCTAGCACTTGAGCCCTCATCTTATGTCACACCACACAATTTTTCTATGTTTTAAAACGGTTTAGTTTAAAATAATTTAAATTTGAGACTCCAAGCCAAGACAAATTGTTGTCAATTGCTAACTATGAGAATATAAATCTATTATTATGAAGTTCCCATAATCACCTCATTGAGAAATTGCATACAAATGCACAAAGTTTACTTCATACAACATAGACGTATGTATAAAGGTTTTTCGTTCTAGTTACGAATGCTCAGAGTTTTGTTCAATATAGTCATACCCTCGTGCTTTTCTTGTTGCAAATTTGGTATAAGGAGATGGAATCATGGATGATTTAGTTTTTCATGCAATGCTAAAAAAATGACCACATGGAGCTAATGTGATAAAATTTTCTGATAGATGTGACATTTGGTACGTATTGAATTGTCCACTTTAAAAATTATGAACTCTACAACGAACAAAAATAAAAGAAGGAAATTCTAGTAGTACGTACATGGCATCTTTATAAAGTTTTTTATGATCATATTGTCCAAAATGCAAAGGCTAGCATCTTATTACAGATAAAAAACAACCCTCGTATTCAAGGGCAATATATATATATATATATATATATTTATATTTATACTACACCATAGTTTCCATTACCAATCCAAAAACCATATACAAGACATATAATAATACAATGAAGTGGCGAGTAAGATATCCCCCATTATGTCATACTTGACACCAACCTCCACCTATGGAGGAAACAACCATCGCGGGGGTACATATTGCATCTCAATTTTGTCATTTCTCTCCACAAAAACTAACAAATCCTTCCATTTGCCTTTAAAGGATTGTTGTTTCATAAAAATCATATCTTCATTGCACGTGAAGGAGTCATATTGACCTTTTAAAATTGAGATAAGCATCGACCAAATTTCCTTCACACAATGAACATGATTTTGCTTTATTTGCTTAAACACATTTTTGCATCGATCTATCCAAATATTCCATAGAACCATCGATGATATCGTAGCCCATACTATAGCATCCACATTCAACCGATTTGAGCTTGAGTATGGTATGTCCTTAACTTGCCTCCCCCAAGTTTGAAGGGTATATAATATCTTTTCCCTTTCATAATTATGCTTATCCACATTTACGTCCATCCAAAAGACATTTCCCCATGTAATCACATTAGGTCCATATGCAATGTCAATGAGGCGCAACATACGTTTCCAAACAAAACATGCAGATGTTAGCCCTCTCAAGTAACGGAGTTGATGGATGTGTTGAGGGCAAAGCAACCATATTTTTCTCCTTGAAAGATTAAGGACATAAACCAACATTCACATTGGCGAATACAACCAACAACTAGATGATCAGGGTAGAGAGTCCTGTTGTTGTCCCCCTCTTGAGGCCAGGTTCTCAGGCATTACTCACCCGTCCGCCACTGGAAACATCATGAAGATGCTTCCCGTTTGACTTGCATGTGTTAGGCATGCCGCCGGGTCGTGAAGAGGCTAACAGAACAGGATGACATTATCTGTTTGGCTGTGCAGAATTCTGTTGTTGTTGAAATGAGCTCTTAATCCAAGTGAAGCCCACAAAAAGAGCAAGTTTTTGTTCCCTCTTCCCTATGCATCCATTCCTAGACTGGAAGTGCATAGTGGACACATAACCATCTAAATGTAATGATTTTGCGAGGAATTTGTAGAGCCCACAACCATTTCCAAAATGCCAATACTGAATGCATAGGAATATTATTATTTAACCATACCTTAACTGTAGCCAACATAACTAGATTCCTCCTTTGTTGGAATTCCCTACCTAGTTTTACAAAGTAGTCAAAGAAAGAAACCATCTTACCATTAGGTTCTCTCCACCATCATTCCGTCGGATCCCACTCTAACTCCAATAAGGGCTTACAATCACAAACCCAAATATCCCAGAAAGTGTTTACTTTTTCAGGATGGGGATCAATAATACATACTTTCCCTGTTTTTGCTACCACCCTAATTGGCTTCCTTTCCACTAAATTGAGAAGATCATCCTCCATAGAGACCCAATGCAATTTTCCCTCCGAAACTATTATAAATGCTAAGAAGGATTCATTAGATGTATAAGCTCTTGCTCCAATCAAGACATTAAAAGAAGAGAATGCCCCATACCATACATGGTTTGAATTAAAAGAAGAAGGCAAAATCCTATTACAAGTGTTACTTATCGCGTGGAACATTAACGTACCACCTCTTATTGATTTCCAAACTTATTCCTTAACATCCCTAGAGGATTAATTAAAGTTTAACCAAGTACCAACATTAACCGCAAATGCCTCATCAACCACCACCCAATTTAATCTTGTCCTTCTTCCCAACACATTACCATAATCATCCTTAATCAAGGGGTTCCAGCAAATTGGTTGCCTTTTCCACTCGTCCTCCCATATAGGATGTTTTGTTTATGCACAAGATTAGGCAACAAACTTTTCCAAGCTCTTAACAAAGAGTTAAAAAATTTCTCGGAAGTAAAAATAGAAGTCAAAGGCATATCCTCATGCACAAACTACCACCTCACATTTCGCTTCCAATGTCCACCTCTACATGGAACCAATTCCTTCATATGTTCATGAAGTAGCAACTTCCATGGTTCATTCCCTAGCAGCATACTTCTCACAACAAATTTCCCAAGTAATGCTCTACATTGTAACATTGGGCCTATCAAACCTAATCCGCCCTCGTGAGGAGGAGATATTATTACCTTCCACACAACTTTGGATCTTGCATTTGCATCAGATGCACCCCATAAGAAATTGCGGACAAGCCTCTATACCCAAGAGAGAACAGATCTTGAAAACAACCAAGATGAGAGGATATACCACATCGAAGATAGAAGCACTTGATTAGCAATCACAATTCTTCTAGCCAATGATAAATGTCTCGAAGACCAAGACAACAATTTCCTGTTCAATGACATCAACAAGGGGGCAATAAGTTGATCATGACTCATGTCAAGGGCAATATATTAAAATTAACCCTTGCTAATATCGAATATATTGATTGAGCAATGGCCAAAGGTAATGTTCATTAATGGTAATCCACCCTCTATAGAATTATAAGACTAGTTTACATAAAAGCAATTGCTTCGAAGATATTGTGCTCGTAGAGCTCAATTACATAAGTTGTCAAATGAACTATCCTTTCAACATATGTAAAAGTTGTAATACTCCATGGACAATAACATCAAAATGTACTACCTTACATAATGGAGATGGCAAAGCTCTAGGTCATTGAATGAAGAACTCTTCATAACGATGATAGTTTTTTCCCAATTAACAACGCTTGAAGTTGTGACACAATAATCCAAATGGTTTTCGCAATTGGGCATGTAAGGAATTCGTTCTTGCCATCCTCCTCGATCACTATATGCAAAGCATGTCCGATCTAAAATGTGTCATCATTTTAAATCCACCATCAAAGACAACCAAAAAAATACTTTCAAATGTAATGAAAATTTAGTTTGTCACCTTGTGTCAAACACTTAACACCACCATCATATACATTGAGGAATGTGACATGTGATCGACACCTTAACCATGGCGAAGCTCTATCTTCAATAGGCACACACCCACACACACATTCTCTCTTCAAGCTTCACATGCTTCATCCTAGTTCCTAAACGAAATAGACACACTTATCTATTTCTTTTTATGCTTCTTTTTGGATGTTTTCAGTTTCAAACACTTCTCCCTCACACCAATGCAAATGACTTAATAACATTCAACTTGTTTGGTGTGATGGAAAAGACAACTATGGCCATTCCCCAACAAAATGGAAAATGCAAAAGAGAGAGATAAACTCAGAACCTCGAATGGAAGTTATTCATGTAATGAATAATGTTGACCTTGCATTATACTTATTGCATCGAGAACCAACACTTCTACCTCATGCATCTAAACCATTAGGTAAGTCGAGAAATGTGTATTACGCAGATAAAGGCTCTAACTAAACCCTTGCTAATTTGAACCCAAACCAAATTGTTTACAAATTTCAAAACTTTAAGAGAATTGAACCAAACAATTAAATTGTTTTTTGTGGTCTTGTTTTTTGCTCAAATTAAGTCAACCGAAACATTCTCGATTGCTACCATAGTCTCAAATTCATGTATTTGATGGAAAAAATCAATTGTGTTTATTGAGCGAAACTTTGAGCATTTGTAACTATATAAAAAAAATGTTTTGAATGTGTGTATGTTAAATGAAGTAAACTTTGTGCATTTTAATTTTCTATGCCACACGAGATGTAAACAAATGGCCTTTGTTTGAAGATGGATACATATAATATAGTTACCCTTTTATAAACCCCATTAGATCTTATAAACAAAATAAAATGGTTGTATAAAAAATGTTATGGAGAAAAAATTCAAGCATATTGGTTTATTTATGTTAGACAAGAAGAACTAAAATAAACCCATCTCACGAAAATCTGCTTAGGTATGTGTAACTTTGTGAAATTCATATTTATGATGACCATGCCATACAATATATACAAACCCAAAGAATACCAATATGCATCATATAAAGGTGGAGGATATATAGAAACAATGCATTACATGTTATTTGCACATTGAATTAACATGCACAAACAAATAATTTTGATCAACCATCACGGAATCCTATTTGAAAACATTGAAAAGAACACAAATTGCTATCTATGGGCCAATAAAATTCCGAAATTCACAAATATAGTGTTTTTAACTTTTTTGATGAAGACAAAAAAAATAGAAATGAGATATATAGTTATACTAAGTGAGAGTTTCATGAACATTTACGGTCTTTGGCATGGATTCTTGGTGCCAAAAACAAGATTTGAAGTTAAATACGTTGAATTAACCAAGATAAAATCTCAAATATTATTATGTCATCATTGCAATTGAGCATCAATGGCATGAAATAGGAGGTAAACCCTAAAAGATCGTTTAGAGGGGGAATATTCAAAGGCAATAAGCACAACTTCCTACAAAGAATATTAATCGTGATTGAAATGATCTTGTCATGGAACATTCTGAGGATTGAAAACAAAGAGAGATAATAAGTAAACAAAGAATCTGCTATATTAACCGATGACTTTTAAAAGAGTACTCAATGAAGTGGACTCTTGACATGAGAAGGCTCCCAACTAGTGTTGAACCAAAATGGTTTGATAAGAGTGTGAGACTATGACGGTCTAGATCTCACCATTCTTATGGTTGAGATCAATCCATGCGTCACATATTCATGTATATTCCAGTAGACAGACGCACAATTGCTCCACGTGTTAGGGGTGTGCGTGTGTGTCTTATTAATGTACACATAGTCACATATTATTTTGGAATGTAGATTTTGCATATCCATATGAATATACAAGTTTACATGGCAATATACACATAGTATGAAAGCACATACATCTAATTCCACACTAAGTGCCAATGTGTACATTGCAAGGAGAAATTTGTTAAGAGCCATCTTACATACTTGACACTATCAAACATGATGAAGTCAATGATGTCGAGTCCATCTTCCTTGGTTTAGGACCCCTGTGCCCATGATAATGTCATTCACACTCTTTTCATGGATACTTGCACTAATAATTGTGACATGATAGACAATATTGTCATGGGTGTTGTCAAGTGCCTTGATCCAAATTTATTTCTTTACATTTAGGTGGTGCAAAGTGGTTATTGACAAAACAAAATTGCTCCCACGACCATTTCTAATGACTTCAGTTTTCTTGAAGAAAAAGAATCTGGTCGAGACTCTCCCTATGACATTTGTTGCGTCAATTCCTTCTCTCCTAGGCCTACTAACTCTTCATATGAGCTATTAAACTCTTTTTTTTTAAAAAAAAAAAAGATACACCTTAGTAAATTACTTGAGAAATGTACATATAGAAAACAGAGGGAGACATTTCATCTCACCTCTATTGTAATACAAAACCTAATACCAACATCTGATGATACAGATGATATCACAATAGGAACAAATGGAACACCATCTACAAGCTATGCAATAAAAAAGGAGGAATGGAATAATTCCACTTCATACCAGGAGACGTATCTGAAAATAAGTGAAGCCCTCGCCACCGTTTCTTAAAGTCCACTTGACGTTGCCTTTGAGCATCAGTTGTACCCTGCACATCATCATATTGTCCACGTATGGTGTGGACAAATAACCACCAGAATTCAATAAGCATATTATTGAGATGTATGTGAGCATTATTAAAAACAACATCGCATCTCGTTTTCCATATTGTCCACAGCGCTAGTGACGTAACAGTACGCCAAATAACCAGATTTTCAGTTCTAAACCGAGGAATAACAGATGGAAATGAAGTGAGATAGATGTACCCATTGGAAAAGTAAAAAACATGAGAAGCATGCATACGTTCGTAATTCATAACATCTCCATGAAGGACACCCCATAATACTGCACCCCATGAGAAAGTAGAACGAGCATAGTGGTTTCTTAGTAATAAAAACAACTTACTCCAGAATTGCTTGATTTTGGGACACATCCAAAACAAATGCAAAATAGATTCCGTAGATTCACCACAATGCATTCCACAAGCATATTGCTGATTTTGCCTCAACCAATCACCAACAGGAAGAGCATAATGTATCAACAACCAACGAAAACAAATAACTTTTTTCGGCAACTGCATACTCCACAACCATTTCCAAAATTTTGTAAGTTGTAGTTCATTCACATTATTTGCAATCCAATGCTTCATGGCAGCCGGGCATTTATACTTTGATTGCAATAATAAATTTCTACCTAACTTAACTGAATACTGAAAGAACTCTAAGTGTTTACCATTTCCATTAGCATTCGGTTTTTTCCATTGATAATCAGCTGGATCCCAATCCAAATTATAAAGCGGCTTTTTTTGAAAAACCCACAACGAACAAAACCGTAAGCATTCTTGAAATGGTGGATCCAAGAGCCATTTTTTTCCCCATCTTGCAACTACTCGAATCGCTGAAACATTGGCGGATATCCACACATCTGATTCAGAAAATACATGCCACAACCTACCATCATCATCCACATTAAAGTATATTACATCACCCATAGTGTTAGTTACTTTAGCTCCTAAAATCACTTTTAGAGGAGAGAAATAACCAAACCAAATCTGATTGCTAGAGGGGGACCATGAAGCCATAAATTGTCCCAATGCCACTTGCATATTATCGCACATAATAGCACTTCCTCGAACTGAAGGCCTCGACAAAGGTTGTAACTGTTGATTCATAACATAGCATCCCCATGCTTGAACATTACCTGCTATTGATGCATCCATAGAAGCCCAATTCAACCGAGGACGGCTACCAAGCAGAAAACCCCTTGAATCTGAAAAGAGAAAGTTCCAGATCAAGGGTTGTCTCAACAAGTCATCCGTTGTCGAAGGTACCTTCCGAATTAGAAACTTTTTGACAACTGACCAACTTGTGAGAATTCCATTAAAAAACCTATCTTCTAATAAGGTTGTTTTAAACAAATGAAAATTCTGAATAAAACCCCATCTTAAAGATGGTTGCCACTTTCCTCCTATTGATGGGCACATAGTAGACAACCTATGCATCATCAAACGACTCCAAACACCTTGCATTGGCAGCATAGCTCTGCACACAAATTTAGAAAGCAAAGCCTTACACTGTGCATCTGGATCTACCAGCCCCATCCCACCATTTTGTCGTGGAGCAATCAATACTGCCCAAGCTACTTTAGGCCTTTTACCTTGACCTGTTTTCCCTCCCCAAATGTAGTTACGAATGAGGCGTTGCACCTGTAAAATACATGATCTAGCAAACAATGTAGTTGAAGCAACATACCAAATAGTCGCTAACAACACTTGGTTAGCTACAAGTATACGACCTGCAAGTGACAGGTTAACCGAATCCCAAAGCAACAATTTTCTTCTTAATTTTACAAGTAGAGGAGCAACTAACATATCTGCAGTAACATGAAGTCCCACTTGACAGCCTAAGTAACGAGTAGTGGTTCCATTAGGAACCCACTTGAATTCCTGCGAAGGCATCCAATTAGGCAAGGAATTTTGTGACACCCAAAAGCCAAGAGATTTATGCCAATTTATCTTTGCTCCAGAGGCCAAACAAAATTCCTCCACTACTTCTTGCAATTTACTTAAATTTTCATCATTACCTTGAACATAAATTGCAGTATCATCTGCAAATTCTGCATCCAACATTTGTTGTTGCGTGGCAGGCAAAGGCAAACCCTTCAAAGCAACTTGAGAGGAGTTTAAATACATTGAGAATGTTTCCATAACTAGCAAAAACAGGAATGGGGCCAATGGACAACCTTGACGAACCGAACGCGAGATAGAAAATTTTCTAGTTTGCCCACCGGCGACCAACACTGAACTAAAGGCCTCACGATACAAGGAAGCTACAGCCCTAATCCACTGCGCAGGAAAACCTAATCTCAATAATGAACCTTCCATGAAGTCCCAATCAACTCTATCATATGCCTTCTCAAAATCTAATAAAAGTACCGCTAGATCTTCTTTAGTTTTCATTCCCATCCCTGTTAATTCCCAAAACAAAAAAATATTGTCAAAAATACTACGTTCTTGCATAAATCCCGTCTGTGAGTCATGCACAATCTCTGAAAGAAAAGGTTGTAATCTCAAAGCCAATAACTTAGCATAGATTTTGTAAATTGTATTCAATAAAGTAATGGGCCGCCAACCCTTCACCTCATCCGTAACAACCTCACCTTTCGGAATGAGGCATATTAATCCCTCTTTCCACTTTTGTGGCATAATACCTGTATTGAACATTTCTTGAAATGCTGGCAATAGATCTTCGGCAATCAAGTCCCAATATGTAATGAAAAAATCTCTTCCCATTCCATCTACTCCCGGGGACACATCTGGCCCAACACCTTTAATAGCTTGTAATATTTCAAAGGATGAAAATGGACGAAGAAGCTGAAGAGATATCCGAGATGTTACCTTAACCACAGTAACAGCCCATACTTTTTGGCGCATTTGTTGAGTTTCAACACTTGGAGTATCTGCTGATAACAACGACTCATAATAAGTGGCAACAATGTTACTCATTTCATCTTTATCCATAGTAACTGTACCATCAGATCTTTTCAATTGTACAATCTGAATTTTATTTCTTTTAGGCGTAACATGTTGGAAAAAGAATTTTGACATGGTGTCTCCTTTTGTACACCATCTTGCTGCAGATGCATGAAGAAAAAATTGAGCACGTTTTTGCTGCAGAAAAGAAATAAGCATCATAACATTCTGTAATTCACAATGAATATATTGAGAATGAGGCTGTTTTTCTTGCAAAATTTGAAGAGAAGCCAAACCTCTCTTAGCATTCAGCAATTTTCTAGTGTAGCTACTTTGTTTTAACTTAACTTGTTGTATAAAGAAGTTGGAAACTGCGAGAAGAGCATTCTGTAATTTTTGACAATTAGAATCCCCTACAGCCATTCTCCAAATTGACAAAACTGTATTCTGCAAACTCATATCATCAACAATAAACCTTGGCACATACAATCGAGAAATAGAAGTATGGCTGTTCATACAGAATTTGAGCATAATCGGGGCATGATCTGAGAACGAAGTGCCTGATATAATACCCACATATCCTCCACGATCCCAAAAAAAAGAATCTGCATAAAACCTATCTATTCTCGACAGATTAAGAGCAACACTTCCTCGATTGGAACGTGAGTATAACAAGGAATCGGGCATGCGAGAGAAGGTTGGAATATGCCACAAATCAGTAACTTCATATTTGAAAATTAACTTTTCCCACTCACGCAATTCTAAACCCGATATAGTAGTAGAAGATCCACCTAATCTATCACTAGGGCTTTCAATCATGTTCCAATCACCACACATGCACCAATGTTGTGCCACAGGAAGATCTTGCAATAACTTATTCCACAAACGAATTCTTCCAGTAACAGAATTCGGAGCATATACATTCAAAAAACCAATCAATTTTCCGGAGATAAGAATAAGCATATATTGAACTCTACCACCAAACAATACTCCTTTAGCTTGTACATTAGACTGCCATTGCATTTTAAGTGCGATACAAAGGCCACCTTGAGTACCAGATGGTCCAAAAGCCTGAACCCATTCATAAATCCAATTACCACGTAGTAAATTTCTATTTGATGCTATCCTTTGTGAATTAAGATGGTGTTCTTGAAAGCATAACATATCAAGTTGACCTATTGAAGGTAAAGATAATTCTTGATTCAAGTAACATCTTACTCTATTACAACGACTCGTACCTAACCCTTGAAGGTTCCAAGATAAAATATTAAAATAATACATATCAAGATTGAGATGGAGAAGACCTCTTATCAGTCAAAACCACTTGTCTCTCCTTTTGAGATGAAGTTACTGCTCTTGTTATTCTTTTTTCCACACGGAAATCCTTGACTAACACACGATGGTCTTTATATACCCTATTTTTGCTATTCCCAAGCGCTTCTATAGTATCCTTTGCAGATGCAAAAACATACGGTGATTGCCCCACACCTGTCTGCAAAACATCTGAATATGATCGAGCATTTACCTTTGCATCATTATGTTGAAACGATGTTATCATTTTCTGAACTGACGCCTTAACTTTCGTCGGATCTTGTTCTAGCATTGAGTCAATGACTGGAACAATTTCCAAAGAGGAAACGGAAACCGGCATAACTACATCTTTTTGCAAAGCGTCCATACTACATTCAGGCAACACTAAGGGAGGAGGAATGGCTGGTATGATCTCCAAAGATGGAGCAGAAATCGACATTCCTAAATCTTGCCTCAACGTGTCCATACTACCTTCCGATAGTGCAAATTGAGGGACATTGGAACAACTCATATCAACACCTTTTCCCTTACCCACTTTATCTAACAATATATCAAAACCCTTTACTTGTTGAGTTTCATGAGGCACCAGTGAAGTGACCACATTATTATTTTGCTTATGCATAGCTACAATAGGCTTCCCATGGACAATCAAACAATCTTTTGCTAAATGACCAATTTTTTTACAAGAAAAACATTGGTTGGGCAACCCAAAGTAAAGCACTTTCTGAATTTTTTGAAACATATTACCTTGCAGTTTTGGAAGGCGAATCCAATTAGGTAACACTACATCTTTCTTGCAAAGTAACTTGACCGACGGAGCTCCTCCTTTTACTACAATATCCTTGAATGTAGATGAGTTAACATGTAAAACTCTACCTATTGCTGCCCCAATTTTGTGAAGAACCTCCCTCCACTCCTTGTCTAAACCTGGAAAAACAGCAGTACACGTAAAGTATCCCGTTGCCTCCACCTGTAGGGCTGCCGTATCAAAACCATGGGTCCATGGGAAAAAAAGAACCCATGCACCTGAGATTTCTACCGAGTGGATGGAAAGGATATTGCAAACGGAAGAATGATCTTCAAACTCCAATTGATAGCAACCTCGACCCATCAATTGAATATCAGTTATCTTATCCAATTTTTCCTTTAAGGCTGCCTGGAGAAGATGACGAAGATCCCCTCTACTCGGTCGTTTTCCCAGGACTTGGGCAACAACAGAGCACCGCTCCAATCGTTTAACTTCATTGAGAACAGTGAGCTCATCTTCCGGTGCCAATTGGACATCTATAGTACCGTCAATCGTAGGAGAAGCAGGGGCCGATTCGCTGGATCGCTCCTTGGGCGTTGACGAAGACGGTGTATACATCGACTCTCTTCTAGTCCTGAGTTTGTAAGACTCCCTACTTCCTAATTAATCGTTCTCTCTTCTCTTCCAAATCTTTCTCCTTACTTTTCCCCAATCACCACCACCACTAATTTCATCTGCTTCGATGGATACAAAGTTAATATAGGCAGAAATCAAACCTGTTGGTAGAGATGTTGTAGCGCAGCAGAACGAATTTGTAGCCCAGTGGTTGCTTCCCTTCCTCTGTTGTGGCGGCCGTGAAGCTCAGACATAGGGGAGGGTCGCCGAATATGGTCGCTGGGTCTGATGCAGAGGGATATTGCTTTCCTTCCTCAAGACTTTCGACAGAGCAGACAGAATCATTCCAAAAGAGCTATTAAACTCTTAAGAGGCTTTGGTCATTAATTCATTAGTTGTTAGTTGAAATTCTATTTAAGAACCTTACCCTTCAATAACTTGAACATTAAAATGTCAAACAAAACAACAGAAGCTGAGTGGTGCAAAGTCATGCAATCACAGTTAGAATTTGAAAATAATCCTTAAAAAATATAAGGAAAACATGTTTCTCTTGTTTGGGGCTACTTGTCCAGCTCAAATTGATGATTAATCACACTAGTAATGCTATAATCAAAAAGACAATGATTAAGATAATTTCTTGAGCACATGATTATCCTCAATAGTATGATATCATAAAGGAGGTCTAGAAATACAATCATGAGTTTCAATAGAAGATTTAAAGATAGTGAAGTCAATCCAAAGAAAATTGAGTTAACACACCGAGTAAGAGTCAACAATAAGCTTGGCTCAAGCTTGAACTGAGCCGTTAAACTGTTTTGAGGTTTGGTTTGGTTTGGTTTAGGCTTGAGCCTCCTTAACTTATTTGAGCTCGGTTTGGTAAGGCTCAAGACGAACCGCCTTAATCGGTTTAAGAACCGGTTTGGTTCAAGTTTGAAAACTCTCAAACCGGTTAAGCCGAAGCCGAACCATTGTCGATTCCTAACATTGGGTGCAAATGAGTTTGCATTTGAGAACTAAGGATTTCATTTCCATAAAAGTTATTCTGAACAAGGGGGAGGCTTTGGAGTATAATTAAAGGCCTTACTGTCAAACTTTCTCACGATGTTCTAGGAGAATTCATTGTTGCATAAGTGTTTGGGCACATATTAAGACGTTTTGTTTCTAGGGGGGCATCTTCTAAAAAATACAATGTGTCACAAACCGACAAAATGATGACATACGCAATATCAATGCATGCCATATGAAGCATTTTTATTGAATTTGAGAATACAATGGAAAAGAGGCAATGAAACTAAGTTCTAAAAAGATGTGGTTGCTTGCCACTTCCAAATGTCTAAAGAACTATAGATCTTAAACGTGCAACACATTGTGAACAAAACGGCCCATATGTTTGACTAAGGAAGAAGGATAAGTAAGATGAAAGGAGAGAAATGAAAAGAAATTATTAGAGAATAGTAACTACATATGAGAGAAGGAATGAAACACATAATCAACACATAGTGTTACATGGTTGGTTGGAAAGGCGAAACAAAGATAAAATTCTTCAAATGATTTGAAGCATTTGATGGATAAGAAAAGGAAAACATGACTTCTTATTTTAAATATCTACTAATAAAAGGGCAAGCCCCTTTTTTGTCATGCATAGCCATATAACTAGCAAGAGTGTATCCAGAACTAATGTACGACACTTTAGAATGATGTTAAACCATAACAAAAAAATAAGAGGACAACTCAACAATCAACTTGCAATTAATTGTATTCAATCTTATTCCTTAAGTTCCATGATTAGCGGTGTAGATAAGATGTCCCATCCCTAAGAGAAACAAAGCTTGAACCATATCATCCTTAAGTCGTTTTGGAGGAGACTATGGGCATTGGATATGCCAGAAAAAATAAAGGCTTGGTTGTGGCTTCTTAGCCACAAGGCGATACTTGTAGGCGAGTGGTTGAGCTCCTGTGGTGGTGAGGCTAGCTATAAGTTATGTGGACAGGCTTTGGAATCAATCTCTCACTGTTTTTGGAATTGTACAAAAGGCGATTAACATTTGGAGTAGAAGCCTTCGAATCGTGGCAGCCTGTGGTGTGAAAGGGAACGTTGTGTGGGGCTCAATACAAGGATTGTCCCTAAAAGGGGAAAGTGGAATTACCAAGCACCTAGGTGGTTGTTTCCACCGATGGCTCCCAATATTGTACATGAGTTGTAATTATGTATGTATAGCTGACACAAACGTGCGTTAGTATAGTCATGTTACCCGGATAATGTTGTTAGAAAAGAGTTAGTTGGGAGCTGTAGAGTCGGGGTAAAATAGGGTTTATTTCAATTTTGCTTGAGTTAAGGATCGGTTGAGTTTTTTTGCTGTTTTTGTTTGATAGTTTTGGAGTTTTTTCTCCAAGTTGTATATGTTGATCCCATTGTGGATTTGGACAAACTTTGTTGTATTCTATTTGCTAACTAATGCAAAGTAGTGGATTTTTGGGGGAAAAAAAATAGTAAATGTTTTCATTGTTTTTTTCAACTCTTATTTGAAACATTTATCATATAGACATAGGTCCCAAGATTTAGAGCCTCTTTTATTATTATTATTAATCTAGGAAGTTCATGAACTCTAGGTAGGTTGATCTTTGAAATTTTATTCATAAACTAATAACAGGTCTACATTGTGAATCCAAGAATACAATTATTCTTAAGGCAAGACTTAGAAAATGCAGATGTAACGTGTTTCGGAGGCAAAATTTTCTTCTACTACTTTGATTAGAAAATGTGTCAACCGGAGAGGCGTGTGCACGTTGAGATACCTTTAGTGGGAACGTGCAACAAAGGGGAAACTTCTTATTAACTAAAACACACACAAACTTCTTACACACAAAAAAACATAGAATAGTAACGCTAGTGAGTGTTACGTATCTCTATAAAAAATAGTAACGCTATATGGCATGTAAGAGTTAGACCTTTGCCCGAGGGGCTGGTGGTGGTTGGTGTTCAGATTGTAGTTCCATGGCCAAACCCAAAAACCCTCATAATTCTACTACTACTACTACTACTACTACTACTCCTCCTCCTAGGCCATTTTCTTGCTCTTCCCTTCACTTCAAGATATGGGCAATTGCATTGCTCAGCTTTGCCACTTCTCTATTTATAGTGTCTCGCTTGCTCATCAACACTAATGGCAGATCAAGCTGGCCAACCGATTGCCTTCTCCAAACCCTAATTGACTTCAATGGCAGAGACACCGACAGCAGCAGCAGCGAGGGAAGAGCCGGTGGCGCGGCGCAAATGAATGGCCGAGTCTCTCGTCTCGCGGGCGGTGGCCTGGTCATTGGCAAAAGAGATGATTCGAGGGGAATGTTTGCGGGTGATCTACGCCAGATGGAGGGGGCTTGGAACAAGCTGTGCTTCGGGGAGCCGCCGGCCCACGAGAGGCTGCGGCTGGCGGTGTTCGTGAAGAAGTGGCCGGTGGGCGGGGTGCCGGGAGGCCTGGAGAGGCACGCGCTCACACTTCACAAGGTTCTGGCCACGCGAGGTCACGTGGTGCATGTCTACACTATGTACCCCCAAGAAAGCAGCAGCAATAGCAATAGCAATAGCAATAGCAATAGCAATAGCAATAGCAATGGCACGACCATTGTGGAGGGGAGCTTGTTCCTCCACTTCTTCCCTCCGACGCTTAGCAATAGCTTCGACTACGCCAAAGCGCAGGCGGCGTTCATGGAGCAGGACGGAAGGGAGGCGTTCGACGCGGTGCACACGGAGAGCGTGGCGCTGCCTCACTGGCGCGCGGGGGGTATCAAGGAGCCGTTGGTGGCGACGTGGCATGGCATCGCCTACGAGATCGCGCACACGGACATCGTGATGGATCTGGTGAGGAAGCCAGGGGAGGAGCGGAGCCCGGATCTGTTGAGAGCTCTGAGCAGCAGGCTCATCCGCGTGGCAGACGAGGTGCGCTTCTTCCCTGTGTACCATCACCATGTGGCCACCAGCGACTACGTGAGCGACGTCCTGCAGACCATCTACGAGCTTCCCGGGCCCACTGTCCACACCATCCTGAATGGCGTCAACACCTCCGAGTTTTACCCCGACCCGGCCAAAGGCGCGTCCTTCCGGTCCCGCCACCGCGTGCCCGAGAATGCCGGCCTTGTTCTCGGCGCCGCCGGCCGCCTCGTCCGAGACAAAGGCCACGAGCTCCTCTTCGACGCCTTCAAGAACCTCCTGGCCTCTCCCACACATCCCGACGTCTATTTACTCGTCGCGGGCCAAGGCCCTTGGGGCAAGAGATACGAGTCGCTCGCCCCTCGCGTCCGCGTCCTCGGCAGCCTTCCTCCCTCCCAGCTCGCCGAATTCTACAATGCCATCGATATCTTCGTCAACCCCACCATGCGCGCCCAAGGCCTCGACATTACCCTCCTCGAGGCCATGCAATGCGCCAAGCCACTGCTCGCAACGCGGTTCTCGAGCATCACGCGGAGCGTGATCGTGGGCCCCGAGTTGGGCTACACATTCTCGCCCAATGTGCCCGCACTCTCAGCGGCCTTGAAGGCTGTCCTAGCCGATGGTCGAGACGTCCTCCGACGCAAGGGTGATGCGTGCAAAGCGTATGCTTCGCACATGTTCGACGCACAGAAGATGGCGTCGTCCTACGAACGCCTCTTTCTTTGTCTCCACGATCCGTTCTATTGCCATTATCCCCTCGCTTTCGACCAATCTTCTTGTAATATAACCACATCGACATCTACTACGCGGCCAACCTAGCAAGTTGAGCTTGTCCTTGGAAGGCCGTGCTAATATGTTTATCAGCATGCCTTACGGAGACTTTTTTCACAACTTTTGTTTGTGGAACACACAAGACAACAAAGGGCCATTTTTACGAGCAAAAACACTTGTTCCCATGCCCAAGACTAAGACATTTTTACTAGCAAAAACACTTGTTTCAATGCTCACGCGGGCGTAAAAATGTAATGCCAATTTTGTAAAGCCATTTATTCAAAATAAATTTGTCAAATTAAACTTTGAAGAGTTTACATCATTTAGAGCAACATATGCATGTTTAAACTTAAGACATGGAAAACTATTTAAACTTTAAATCCAGAAGCCTATATCATCACTACTTGATTTTGAAGTATGATTAGGAAGAGCTCCTCATTAACAAGATCCAAACTATGTACATTATAACAATTCATGACTACCATGTTTCTCAAACTAGAACTATATTGACGAGCTTTTATCCTAACACACCATGAAACCCTATAGTTTACATGACTTGCTTTATGAATATAACCCCATGATATTTACATATTTAAAATTCAGAAATTTGGTAAGGTACATTTGTAAATCTGTAATCAACAAGACTTAGTTCAGAACATCGAAACTTTTCATTTATTAGTAAATAAAATTGTGTTAATTACGAAAAGAAATATAGATAACTCAATACATCGTTGGGATCTCAATCAAGATATTACAGACTTTGAGAAGTCAGGTGATGAAAAGACCGACATAAAAGGCAATTTCATGCTTTACCAACTCACATAATTGGAACTCCTTGAGCGATTATATCCATGCAGTTTCGAACAATGAGAACTGTCTAAGTAAACTAATTTTCAATTATGCATCTAATGCAAAGGTATAGTCACCGTATAAGCATATGCCAAACATGCCATAACCCCCAAGCAACTAGTATGCATGAACTCAAGTAAAAACACAAGATTATTGAAGCTGAAAATGTTACTAGTACATTGAAATGCATGAAAACATGATAGAAATGAACATTGTAATATGCATAAACTTAAAACTATAGAATGCAACATTGAAATCTAGCACCTTTGCAAACCAAAAGGTTACCGGTTGGAATTACATTGTCATGTTATTTAAAATTTATCTCATGTAAGCCAAGCATCTTATAACATTGAATTTTTTGACATGTCTTTACTTCAAGAAGATGCTAACAAATTTCCTCTTCTTAAACATTGGGTTTTAGACTTTTCACACGATTTTGATTGGATGGCATACTTTCTTTGATTATGTTGGCTTCTTCACTTTCTATAAATATGATCGTTTTGTTTGACGAGGAGCTTATAAAAACCCCATCAAAATCAAGATTTAATTGCATGGTTTCAAAGAGAGGCCACTTGTGACTGGGAACAACTAGTCATAGATTGTTCCGAAAAGAAAAAAGAAGATAGGTTCTAACTTTTTGTCAATTGTAGCATGTGAAATCGGGCAATTAACATAGTCACTCCTGCTTACCATATAATGTGAAACCTAGACAAATACGCAAGGTATTCACATAATATCTAAAAGGAAATGTAAGCTACAAAAACCTAAACTCAATGAATCATCTCATTGCACCATCTTGGTCATTACCCATAAGTATACGAATGATGAATTTGACGTGTAATTGATGATGAAACAATGTCATGATTACTAAATCATCTAGTGGCTTATTTGAATTTGGTTGAAGAGAAAAGTCGTGGATGAGAGTAAAAAACATTAATTCAACGATGATGTCAGTATGGCGTATCAAGGTGCACACCACAGAGAGCACATCTAATGACCAACAAAGTTCTACCTCCACATTGATGTCATAAGCCAAGGGATTTGAAATGTTGTATACCCTATTAGTAGTGAACCTGACAAGAGTGGTTGTCAATCACTCTTGAGTTGCCAGTTTCACAACCCTAACTTGCGAGTACTGTCATTCACAATTCCTTACAGTAACCTTGTTTAAGACACTAAATAAGTATTGAGATTAATTTAAAGAGTAAAGATACACATGTAAAGGCGAAGACACATATTATATAGTAGTGTCATCCTTGTCTCAATTAATACAAGAGTTTACAAAACACACACAAGAAAGAGGAGTGATTAAGGTATAGTTGAACAACGTTTAGTCATAGTCAATCTACTCGCTTGCGTGAAACTTTACGAAAGGAGGGGAAGAAAGGTCAAGCTTAAGTTATATGAAGATTTCAACTGAAGAGGAGGAAGAAGAGCTACAAAATCCATCAAAGTAACTTTTACAGCTTTCTACAATTAGGTTTGACCCGGTTCACATTGGGATGACCCTTTGGCCTAGGCTTTGCAAGAAGTTTTGTTCTATTCCCTGTTTTCTTTAATATTTGGTTGAGCTCAGTGTTGAAGTTGTGTAACAAATAATTAGAATAGAGCACAAATGCAACAAGGAATGTGAGACAATAGACAAGTCACAAGATATTGAGAGAGAATGATTGAATGGAACGTACGATTCTGTAACTAATGTTGTTAATCTTGATTGGGATCAAGATAGACAACCTTATTTATATATGTTCTTGAAAACTACATGCAAGCAAAGAATATTATGAAAATATGCATGCATGCTCTTGAAGTTTCTATAATTTTCTAAGGATTTCTAAAATGAAGAAGTTACTCAAAGTATACATAATACAAGTATTTTACAATAATCACGTTATGTATAGAGATACATTGACTATGAGACTTGGTTATGACATGGAAGGTTTGGACTCTGGAGTTTGATTCTTGTCTATTACAAGAAGATGTTGATGTCTTCTTGAATTGTGTCACATACGATGGTTTCTTAACACTCACTTATCATGGATGATAAGGTGAACGTTGTGTTATTACAACAAATCCTCACCCTTAATATCCAAGTCCCCCGATGGAAGTGTCCTCGATGGCCTAGAAGGTTGTAACATTCACTCTTTCTTATGTAAAGACGTAGGGCTCCCCATTCATGAGATGTTAAGGATAATCTCAAAGCCAAAGTGATTACATAGTTTAGGTCCTTACTTCAAATTGTCATTTGCTTTTGTCACATATGTACACATCTCGTACATGAACGCCGTTGTGAAAGAAACTAATAACTTGTTATTCAAGAATCTCTTTATGAGCCTTTGGTGGAGCACCTTGCAATCATCATAATGTTCTATCGGAACGTGTTTTAGTTTAACCTTCCTTGCTCTCACTCTTGTCACTTTATTTATAGACAACCAATTTGCATCACTTATCATTCTGTAAATAAGGACTATAGGGTTTATGTTAGAGAATGAACAACCATATATGACATTAAAGTCCTCCTTGGTCTCACAAAACTTGCAATAAATTAATAATTGAAGACGCTAGATAGGGAGGAAGCAACCACCTTTATTCAAACGTAAATAAATCTATGATTTGCATACATATGCATATGTTTGTTAGCCCTAAAACTATGCTTTTGCATATATAATTCTAAGTTCTAACCCTAAATGTATGTATGTTAACCCTAGTTAGAATATTAGTCAAATTTGGCAAGTTCTTACCTTGTCTTATATACGGCTTAAATCTACGTATGTTTACCCTAAATGTACATTTTTGCATATCCAAATCTAACCCTAAGAGTATGTGTGTTAGCACAACTCAAAATATTGAATCAAAATTTGCAAGTTTTCACATGGTTAACTATGAAGATAAGACTTAAATGCACATATGTTAACCCTAGTTATATGTTTTGCATATATGATTCTAACCCTAAATGAATATATATTAACCCTACACTGAATCTTAATCAAAATTGGCAAGTTCTTACATAGTAGACTATGAATTCATCTAAAATGTAAGGCTTAAATATACCTATGTTAACCCTAAGTGTATGTTTTGCATGTCCATCCCAACTCTAAACGATTGTATGTAACCCTACGTTGAATCTTAATCATATTCGGCAAGCTCTTATGTGGTCGTTTGCAAATGCATGTAATATATCAAGCTCAAATGTATGTGTATTAAGTCTAAGTGTATATACATCTAATTTGTCACTAATCGGAATCGTAATAAAATCCTAGGAATCGTAATAAAATCCTACCTAGTTGATTTCTTATTTACTCTTAACGATTTTGCCCTAATCAGCAGGAAAACACAACATATGAGAAGTTAGTTTGGGGGGAAAAAAAGGTTAGTTTGGTGGGTCCTTTTGAAGGAAGATTAGTGTTTTTTAGAATCTGAGAAGAAGAGGACTATCATTTCTAAATTCCCCCAAAACAAAAGCAATGCATCCTCTGCTTCTCCTCCACCATAGCTATCCTCCGCCTCTGTTGCGTCGCCCTCACTCCTCACTCCATCTGAAGAGCTTCTTCGTTTCTGAGATCATACGAGCAACGCCAAATCATGAGCCCAGATATCGTCGACTTATTGTAATGACGCAGTCCACCGAGGATGACAAAGTCCAGACAACTGATGAATATCCTGTTGGATTCCCATCTTACAAGAAAGGTACATGTTACATACATGCATTTCTGTTCGAATTTTGGATAATCAGCGAATACCTTTTGCACTCCTCGAGTTCTTAAATTGTACAGTAAATCATGCATGTGTTAGGATACTGTTAGGATTTGTCAAATTTGTAAATTAAGTTAAATAAGGATTTTTGGTATTCTATTTTCTAGAAATTTTAACCTTATGAATGCTTTTCTGACAACAATGCCAAATCAATATGGATCGAGCCCCAACATCAAGTTTCTACATTTTGGCTGCTCAATATGATAGTAAATACGTATTTTTATGAATGTTATTTTACAGAACGTCAAGATGTTCAGCTCAATGTGTAACTAAAAGATTATCATGTTTAAACTGATGCCTTCAAACATGATGTGATTTGGCGTGCACAATCTCACATTTCGATTTGGCATTCTAAGGCTTAATATTGAGTTACACTACGATATTTTCAGCTACCACATGGACATAAATATGATGCTTATGGGTTTTCTTACCTGGTTGGTTTTTGAAGACATATTACAGAATTGGCCAACCATAGGTGGAACATTGCTGGGGCTAGGTTTTCTCCTTGGCCCAATTTTAGATGGTATACACTCAAATGTGGATTTGCAAACATATGGAAATGGAGCAATCAGCATTGGACCTCTCAAGACTGATGTGGTGGTATGCATCTGAAATAATTCATGGTACAACATAGCTGATATTTTGTCAATTTTAACCATTCAATTTTATGTGCTCTACTCACATGAATCAGGCTCCAAACCTTTTTTTGAACATGATTTCGGCACTTGTCGACTTGGTTATATTTTTTAACATGCCAAGCATCAAACTTACTGGATCATCTCTCACCAGATGTATTGCAATAATATTTATTATTAATCAGATATAATTGAGGCTACACATTTTTTCCTTTTCAAACTTATGATATACAACACTCGCCATTGTTATTTCAATGAAAGATAGTTTTTTTATTTGTTTAGAATTTAAAGTCCTTTTTACGGGATATAATTGCATCAAACTTACTGAATTATCTCTCACCAGATGTATTGTGATAATATATATTCTTAATCAGATATAATTGAGGCTACCCATTATTTCCCTTTTCAATCTTATGATATACAACACTAGCGATTGTTATTATGTTGAAAATATACCTTCTTTATTTGTGTAAGATTTAAAATTCTTTTTATTTCTGCCCTATTGAATAGGAACAATATATTTCTCTTTAATTTTATTGGAATGGATACAGGTTCCGCCTCTCTTGGCAGTCTTTTATTCCGTTGTTGGTTTATTGCAACTTGCATTGGACAAATGGATTGCACCTAAGAATTGGAAATCAAAATCAAATTTGGGACGTGTACTCCTTTCCCTCATGTAAGTACTCTGTGCAATGAGCGAAGGCTTATATTGAAAATCAATGCATCTTTTTTCTGTGTATAGGATGAACAAATTTAATGTGACAAAGCAAGATGAACAAACTTAATGCGTTTGTTCATTCATTAGCAGTGGGTATAGTATGGCCTACAGAAACACAAGTTGTAGGATTGAGAATGGAAAAAGAAAAATTATTAATTGGATTATAAGCAACGCAATAGGAAGCCCTAAGTCTAGGGTCTGATTATGACATGAGGACGAAACATCCTTTCTCAAACAACTATGTAATGTTTCGAGAACAATCTTTCCATGTTCACCTTTCATCAACTTGTAATCTTTTGGCGACCTGAACGATCACATTCTGCTTTGCTTCATGTTTATTATGGATGCTTTTAGCAAGTCTGTGTTGGAATCGTCACATTATTTTCTCTCAAAGAAAGGTTAGATTGTGCAATAAGGGACTTTGCTCCTGCATCCACTCTTTCTAGATTTAGTCATGGTTGACACCTTTTGTTCTTATGCCTGAGGTTTACCACAGTCTATTGATGTAATTGTTAAGAAGCTATGGACCTAGTCTCTATCGAGAAATAAATAAAAATTTGCATTCTTTTTCTTTTTTTTCTCCTTACACTGTTATAGACTTCTGGTGATCATACTTGAGGCAAGTGCGGAGATGTACAAAGCTGGAACTCCATACAATATTGAAGCATATATTCTCTTTGCACTGGCAGAGATAAACTGGGTCTTGTGTGATGGAACATGGTGGGGTTTTGGACTTGCTGCAGTTGTGGGAGTAATCTGTCCTCTTAGTGAAATTCCTCTCATGAGGCAAGTACACATCAGTTGGTATTTAAGATAGTAGAAAAATGGTTGCATACGTATTCAGTTTTTAAAAATCTCTCACAATTTTTGCATATTCTCATGAGTCTTGGCTTAAATGAAATGAATAACATATAAAACATGCTAAAAGTTCATAAAGTACTACCATGATATACTTAAGAATGAAAATCCAAGGGTAATCCAATTTTCGAGTTACTTGTTTATTTAGGCTCTTATGAATGAGAAGATACCATATCTCATTAGCTTTTTGGAATCTCCTTAAAGGTAAGTAGGACAGTACCAGACATATTGTCATTACAACAAATGAAAAGAAAAACAAAACTGTGAAATCATTTCCTATATGATATAATTGATGATATATGAACATTGTATAACAATAGCATCATTTGGAAAGAAATTATCTATCTGCTACAAGTATGAAAGAAAATAATGAAAAGCACATATATCCTGGTTTTTTCATGATTACAATAGTGATTTTTTGTTTTTACTGAGAGTAATCTTGGTATTTATTGGGGAATGGTTTTGCAGACTCTTTGACCTTTGGCATTACACAAAGCCTAACATTGAAATTATGGGAGAGGTTTGTTTTAATTATGCGTGAGAATGCTTCTCTAATGTTTTTGTATGTTCTTCATATATCTTATATTTCTCTTGTGTGGTGTGGGAAACAGGGATCGGTGACTTGGGTCCTTGCTTGTTACTTCTCGTATGTGCCATTCATCGCAAATTTAGCTCGTTGGTTGAGTTCACAAAATGCAATGCCAGAAAAAGTGGGAGCAGAATCGAAGGTTCCATAGAAAATAGTATGTAAATTCCTTATATGTTTTTTGAAGTCCAATATAGAAGCATTAACATGTGTATTTAGAATTTATAAAGACATCGCTTTCTTGCACTGGAGCTGGAAGTCATTTCCTCTGTATCTATTCATGTACAAAAGCATTAATCATTGCAAAAAAAATAATGATGTGAAAAGATTACAATCGCTCAGTGAAATGTGCAAGATGAATGTCCATGCTGACAACAATTAGTTGTATGGCTTGTGTAGCTAATTCATGTGTCCATTTCTCTTGCATGCATTTTTCTTGTTACAAAACCTTCATTTGTATGTAGAATCCTATTGGAAAAATATATTTATATTTGATTTCAGACTCATGTTTGAAATGTAGATTTGTTTTTTTTTTTTTTGGGGGGGGGGGGGGGTTCATTTTAGAGCATGAGCCATATATTAGAAATGAACAATGCATATTGATGCCATTGGCAAAGCACCTTGCCTACACAGTTTTTAACTAGGAAAGCATACCCCCCCTTAAATTACCAGAACCTAATGACCAATAACATGTTGAGGTATGCACAGGCCTCTTCTTCTCAGTGTCTTTTTCTGTTCTTTCTACATTACTATTTATCTCTTAAAGATTTGCACCATCATTTACTTCCTGATGATTGATGAGCTGTTTTCATCTATTTTTTTGCTTTGAGATTGGTAACTCATTTATTTCGATCATGTCTTGACCCTGTGATGTAGCAAGCATCTTCATCCATAGTTAGATCTTCTTTTACATTTTTAAAAACCTTGTTGTATCTGCTGAGCCACACGATATGGAAATACTTTAATCTAAGTATCTGCCAAACAACAAGGGGATCAGAAATCCTTGATATCTTCCAATGTTGGTAAGTGGGCCCTTAAAAGTTGTCACTCATCTTCTGGAGTATTGGGATCAATTAGTTCAATGCCATTGTCCTTCCTTCAACATAGAAGGACATTCAAAATTACCCTCCCAATTGTGCTAATTGCTAACAAACAGGAAATTGTTTCCAAAGAAATGACTAAGAAACATGTGGGAAGCTTTTTATCAATGCATAGGCCTAAACCATTGTGCTAAAACTATGTTAAGGAATGGATGTTGCTTTACCACAAGGGCTCTATTTGGTTTTTTGCTTTATTTAAATCAAATGTTTAGCTATTTGGGGTAGATCTATGGAATCACAAAAAACAAGATGTGGAAATCATTAGAACTAGAAATCCCCCATTGAAGGAAGATATGCTATCTTTTATCCGGGTTACAAGTAATAGGCAGTGTTTCTAGAGGAGGTTCACTAGAATCCTATCTCGTCCCTATCACACTAGAGTTTATGTCAAACTTACTGGGATGAATCATAGAATTATAGAAGTTAAGAAAATTTAGCGAGTTGGTAAAGGCTCCCAAAATTTGTAGGTTTAGTTTAGTGAGTTGGGTGCTCTCATGAGGGGTCTTGCATAGCAATCCCATGGTGTCTCAAGACCCAATGATAAAAAATAATATGGTCATTGGAAAGATCAAGACTTTTGTCTATTGGAAAAACATAGATGTAATTAAGTTCAATAATAAGATGGAACTTAAGGGGTGAAAGCCCTACATTAATGTCTCTCTTATGCTTATTCACTTGTTTGAAAACTTGAATCAACAAAACCCGACTACAAAAAGAGAGAATTGACCACACAAAGCCACATTACATGTATCTTTTTTATTAGCTAATGTGCATGAGGAGACTCAAATCAAACCCCTCAATACCACCCAATGGGTGTTTAAATGTCTAAGGGCACTTGGCCATGCATGTTTGTGGAATGGGTGTCCCTTTCATCTCCCATGTGTCCTTGTACATTTTTTATGCTCAAGTTTTTCTAGATCTATCCAAACTAGACATCAATGTAGAACTAGAATTGTTACCTGTAGACATTAAGAAAAGGTTTCATAGGGGAGGGGGGAACTTGACTCAACACGAAACCTTGCAAGTTCCAATAAATAAATGTTCCTATCTAGAAGCGTAGGGAATTGAGAGTGGAAATGAAATCACATGAGAATCAAAAAAACTCTAGGGGCTAGTTGTCTACTTAAACTACACATTTCAAATTTCATTTGCTTACATGAGGATATTCACTTCAAATTAATGTCCAAACATCACAAAAAAGTGTGTACAAATATTCCATATTTAGGACTTGCATTCTCTTACTAATGCATAGGGATTCAACATAAAAGCATTTATGATATATGAGTTGCCAAATGTCATATCCCTAAACCACGGTCCACAATTGAGAACTTTCTCTTAGAAATATTTCGAGAACATGAGAAACAAAATCTCATCTTTCAAAGATGTACATATATTGGAACAAGGCAAGCAAAATATGAAGAAAGTCTAACCCATATATTAAGTAAAGATAAAAAAGGTGAAAAACACGAAGACAACTTGTTCGCTCATTATTATTTTGCTTCACATAAAACAATGAAGTGCGTGTAAGTACTTAATACATGTAAGGGCATTATCTAAATAGTTAATTTATAGTCATCATCATCAAGTACATATAGGTAGTTATTGCATTGTTATACAGAATAATAGTACATGTAAGAGTATTATCTATGTTCTTAATGTGTTGACATCCTCGTGCATCGACTTGTTCATTTATATGCAATATATTCTTTTACAAACAAATCCAAAACATTTAATAGTTTCCGATTTTCAAGCCAACATTAAATCAAGCTTTCTTTGCCAAATACGTGCATTGTTGACAATATATCGTACGTTGCGCACCAATGGATTAGGTTCAATGCTATATTTGTTTTCACGAGGTCAAGTTACTTAAAGCTCTTGAAATTTTTATAAGCAAAAAGGGAGGGAGGGGGTTGGGTAAATTCATAGACTACTATCAAAACTACCAAATATGAAGCTACAACAATACAATTAGATGCAAGGTAATTTCTTATGAATGAACAATATGTTTTTATTATGGTAAAAGGCACCAAACTAGTGGATTCATTCCATGGGGAAAGGGTCTTAGGCTACAAAAAGCAATTAGGTAGACTATTGTTACAAAACCATGCATTTGTACCTTTTAACCTCCTTCCTACATCGGTGAACTTTACTTGGGATTTGCAATTGTTTCTTACTCATGGTTCACCAAGCATCACTAGCAACTCCATCTAAAACCCTCATCTTCCCTTGGTAGTGATATGTCTTAGTCCATGGCTAATTTCCACAACCCACAACACTAAAAGTGTCAACATATGGAACTTTTCGTCTTGTTACTCTAATATCACCTCTTTAGTGCAATTAGTATTGCAACAATAATCATTTCTATTGTATCTTTTCATATAAACAAGTGAAAACAAATTCTCATCAAATAAATAAATGACCAATTTGTGGGCAAGGTATTGTATTTAATGATTGTTTTATTCTTCATCTGTGAATCCAATTGCATAACCTAAAGCCACGAGGAGTAACCCATTGTTCTCTCCCTCTCAAGTGTCATGCTACCCATGTATTTCCAATTAATATTTATTTTTAGACCAAACCATATAATAACGCCTAAAAAGGCATAGATAGCCTTAAGCTTGGTGAAAAGACCACAATAATCCTTTATTAGTTTCAACTTTCAAATCGGTGCCATAGTGTGAAAATAGGGTTTATGTTGGAATTATCAAGTATGTATAGTGGCAAGGCATTCTATTTAGTGATTATTTTATTCTTCATCCATCAATCCAATTGCATAACCTAAAGCCACCGAGGAGTGACCCAATGTTCTCTCCCTCTCAAGTGTCATGCTACCAATGTATTTCCAATTAATATTTATTTTTAGACCGAACCTTATAATAACGCCTAAAAAGGCATGCATAGCCTTCAGTTTGTTGAAAAGACCACAAACATCCTTTATTAGTTTCAAATCGGTGCCATAGTGTGAAAATAGGGTTTATGTTGGCAAATTCTTTTGCTATAAAGTCATGTAATAATCAAGATTACAAACTTTAAATCTTTGTTTGTTTATGCTCAACACCACGCATATCACGGATCTAGATATAATGTAAAAACGTTTCATTGAACTTTGATAAAGTTTCTACATCAATATCAACCCTTTGTCTTCAATTGTCCTACATATGAAAACAATTCTTCTTAGCATCTTCATCTTGACAAATTCTTCAAGTTCATCATTGAGAACACATGTTGACAACAATTGCCAAAATTCAATAACTTGATCAAAAGTGATGGTAGTTGCGACAAGTCAAAATTTTAATGTATGGCTTGAAGAACTAATCGTGTTTGTGGTTTTCTTTTTCACTTCAAAAGATGTTTGTAGTTTGATGAAACTAGCACATTTTTCAAAATTTTCTGACAATGGCATGCACGATGAGCTGTATTAATATGAAGTTATAGTCATTGTGAAGTGCAAAAACATAAGGTAACTTATTCTTATATTTATAAATTATGTGATATGCTTGATTGTATAAATGTTCATTTTCAACAATGACAAAACAAAAGATTAATTCAAAGAACATGTTTGGTTTTCTCATATATTATTTTTTCCCTTTGTAGATTTCTATCAATGTGACTTTTTTATGCGCTTGCCACCCAAGTTTCATGAAATTGTGGATACACAATTATTTATTATATTTCGTCACTCATATCTTTATTTTGATTGTGTGTTTGTTTAGCACTTTGTCATTAAATCCATGATGTGCAAAGTGGTCTCTTTATTATTATGTGCTTTTTTTGGCACCTTTTGCATTCAATCTTCGATTTGCAAAGTGAAGATGTTCCGATACACACAATTTCAGGGAATCTTTTATAATTATTACGAAGGAAAAATGTACAAGAAAATCTCCATGACATGTATTTTTTGGTACAAGGAAAGGTTATAACATGAAGGTAAAAATGAGACATTATTGTTATGAAATGCTTGCGTTATACAATTTGGAAAGGAATTAATGCACGGATTACTGTTTTAATTCAGCTTCTTGCAACAAGCTTTGAAGAGCTTCAAAAAGTTGAGTAATAAGATATTATCACATTATAAATCACTTGTTATTACGAGCATGCACATGATAAAATGCTTGTAGGTCCTAGCAGGATTTAAGGACATATATATATACACACACACACACATAAAATTATGATACATATAGATTTGATTCTGTGGCTCTTTGGATGGCAAATCTTAAGAGAACCTGTGATCTCATAAGATTTCCTATTGGGGAATATAAACAATAGCAATATTATG
The DNA here is from genome assembly GCF_043228905.1 of Azolla caroliniana. Lineage (NCBI taxonomy): Eukaryota > Viridiplantae > Streptophyta > Polypodiopsida > Salviniales > Salviniaceae > Azolla > Azolla caroliniana. Next base: position 6,123,678 of record NW_028230441.1, on the reverse strand, counting down.
ACAACAACCATGTGGAACTAAAGAAAACATTATGCTACATGCTTATCATTATTCTACACCAATATAAGTATTACTTAACGTTAAGATAAACCATGCACGATAACAATGATCATCATATGGTATATATGGACAACAAGGTGTACCGGGGTATTTTCAGCACACAATCGCCCCCTAGCTGAATTGATTAAGCTAATTTGGCACATATTAATAACTACACTAAGAGCTCAATATCAGCGGATTGATGGTACTAATGATGCTGCAGAACTAATGAGGCTGAATTTTCGAAAGCGATGGTGTACTACACCAATGACCGCAACAAATGGAATGGATATACTATGGAAGTATGAAGTACCCAAATGGTTGTTCCCCCTCCCCTTAGATGAACAAGGGGTGTGAAAGACATGGCATGTGGGATAGTGAATGTAGGTGATGTGCATGAAAGGATGGCTAGAGCCATATGTGAAAGTGTAAGTCAAATAAGCAAGATCTCTTGTGTAGGATAGGATAGTCTTGGCTCCGCCTTCCTGAGAAAGGGATCTCTTGCCACATCTATATCCAAAGACTACTTGTTTTAGTCCACAAAATTTTTATGTTACATTCTTGAATCCTCGTATCAAATGCCAAGGATAGTCAAAGAGACATTAGTTATGACATCAAGCCTTGAGTAAAAACTTGAGTAAAGTGCTTGTATATGTGTTCCTATCAATGTCTACATCTTTTTTTGCTTGGCATACAACCTACTTATTTATAAACCCCAAGCTTTATAATCATTAGACAATCACTTTGACAACAACATTCCTATAATCTTTTATTTTTGATCATATTGAAAAGCTTAGAATTATCTTTGGCCTTATCATGTCTCCATCATGTACATAGTACACTTATTTAACTATGGCATGATGAAAATTGCAAAGTAGCTTGTATTCTACTAGGATTCTATCAACTTGTCAAGAAATCAATAATTCTATCCACTTTTCCATATAAATTGTATGACTTCATAGTTGGATTTCTTACTTTTTATGTGGAAACTTTATGGCTTTGATGAATAAACAAAATCAAGCATGTGGCATAGCTTAGAATTGATTTTTATTGGAAATAGAATCCATAGTAATCCACTATCAATTCAAACCAAATGTCTCTATGAACAAAGTAATAAATATTTCTATCTTCTGAACCATTGAAGAAATTGCTTCTCTATGTGTTAATTGCATCCTCTTAAAATGAAGCATTCATGAGGTTATGTGAGGCGTGTTTACACAGGAGTGCATGTTGTACATAATGTCGAGCTTGAATCTCAACAATGAATTATTACATTGTATGTAATCTAACGATTTCCTCTTGAATAATCTTAAACCTCTCACTAGTTGTTGAGTGCTACTAATTAAATGGTACATCGAGGCCATAGTAAATATGGAAAAACGAATGCTTGTAGCACTTTAAGTTGAGTTGCAACAATCGTTGTTGAAACTTCTAATACAAATTTTATTCTTGCTTGAAGTAATATCAAAGTTGAATTTTGAGAGGGGTACATATTACACCAATAAATAGATAGATTTTTAACATCCATTGAAGACCAATGCCTTACAAAGTTCAATTTAAGAGTAACAATGAGATGACTACATAGCTAATTATAACACCAATCATGAACACAACTAATTATGTTGGGATTTCGGTCCCTCCGGATGGGATGTCCGGATGACGAAGACCCCGGTTACGGAGCCGGATGACGAAGACCCCGGTTACGGAGCCGGATGATGAAGACCCCGGTTACGGAGCCGGATGACGAAGACCCCGGTTACGGAGCCGGATGACGAAGACCCCGGTTACGGAGCCGGATGACGAAGACCCCGGTTACAGAGCCGGATGACGAAGACCCCGGCTACGGAGCCGGATGATGAATGTACCCGGAGAGAGATCCGGATGCGGGGACATATTTGTGAATATGTTTGCCACGGGCCCTTGAGGCTATATTTGTAAATAGCCCGAAAGTCATATGTGTATAAATATGACTTAGGGCAAACAGTTTTGTTGCTGCTCATTTTCTGTCTTCACTTAGAGGGAGCGAAGTGATAGCAGCCGAGAGAGAGAGAGAGAGAGAGAAACGAGGAGGTCGTTGCCTCTGTGTATTACCGCCGCCTGTGGCGAAGACAGTGAGCTCAAGGTTGTTGCCTTGAAGCTTCACCATTGTCCATCTCTGTTCATAGTGATAGTTGGAGTTTGAGGACTCCCGTGGTTTTTCCCATTTAGGGTTTTCCACGTAAAACATCCTGCGTACCTTTCTTTCTATTGTTTTCGTGCATTGTTGTATTTCCCGTTTTCTGTAAATCGATCCTGTTCCTCGGTTGTGGCCGAGCACTGTCGAACAACAAGTGGTATCAGAGCAACGGTAAAACAGAAAATGGAAGGCGGCGGCAGCGGGCAGCCGGGGATGATGGTGCTGAATGCGCAGAACTACGCCGACTGGAAGATAAAGATGGAGGACCTGCTCATTGTTCGGGATCTGTATGAACCGATCGACAGGTCGGAAATACCCAAGGGGGTACTTGAGACGGAATGGAGGCTTCTGAACCGGAAAGCCGTTGCAACCATTCGGCAATACGTCGACGTGAGCGTTCTACAACATGTGGCGAACGACACCAACGCATATGAGATGTGGCGGAAGCTGTCGGGCCTCTACGAGAGGAAGAATGCGTTGAACCGGACCTCCCTGATGAGGAAGATAGTGAACCTCAAGTACCGGGATGGCGAGAGTATGGTGGAACACGTAAGCACGTTCATGGGATTCGTGAACCAGCTTGCGGCGATCAAGTTCCCGTTGGAGGATGCAATGCAAGCCATCATCCTGATGTGTACATTGCCGGAAAGCTGGGAGAACTTGGTGGTGACCCTCAGCACCTCCTGCACCGAAGATAACTTGTCCCTACAAACGGTAAAGACAAGTATTTTGAACGAAGAAGCGCGTCGAAGAGATAAAGAACCGGCCTCCGACTCGAAGGCGCTGCTTACCGAATCGGAACGGGGAAGACAATGGAACCGGAGTCCGCAAAGACGGGAGAAGTCGGGGACCCGGTCGCAGTCAAGAGGAAGACCCACATGCTTCCACTGTGGGAAGCCGGGGCACTTCCGGAAGAATTGTCGGCATTACCGAAAGGACAACGGAGCCGTCGACACCGATTCGAAGAAGTCACCGGAGAGAAACGGTGCATACCGGGGAGCCACGGACCGGAGAGGTTCGGATCGGCGAGGGCAGGACCGGAAAGGAACAACGGCACTCGCGGCAAGTGAGGAAGAAATCATGCTCATCACCGAAGAAGGCGAACTAAACGTTGCCGGCGATGAGACGACCTGGGTGGTCGATTCCGGAGCATCGTTCCACCTGACCCCGGAGAGAAGATACTTCTCATCCTACACAGCCGGTGAGCATGGCTGTGTCCGGATGGGAAATGAAGGTACGTGCCGGATTGCCGGCATAGGAGACGTGTGGCTGATGACATCAACCGGATGCAAAATGCTGCTGAAGGATGTCCGACACGTTCCGGAGGTTCGATTGAACCTGATTTCGGCCGGGAGGCTAGACGATGAAGGCTACACAGGTAGCATCCGGAACGGCGAAATGAAGTTCAGCAAGGGGAGCCTGATAGTGGCTCGGGCCCGGAAGGTCAACACACTGTACCTGATGAATTCCCGGCTATGTCCGGAGGAGCTGAACGTGGTAGCCGACACTGCCGGTGAGCTGTGGCACAAGAGACTGTGCCACATGAGTGAGAAGGGGATGAAGAGGCTTGCAGAAGACAACCTTATTCCAGTGAAGCATGTGCACCTGGAGAAGTGCACCGACTGCCTGGCCGGTAAGCAAAACCGGACCTCCTTCCACTCAAGGCCACCGACGAGACGTAGTGCACCATTGGAGCTGGTGCACACTGACGTGTGTCAAGTAGAAACGAAGTCACATGGCGGAGCCCAGTACTTCGTGACATTCATTGATGACCACAGCCGGAAGCTGTGGACGGCACCGTTGAAGTCAAAAGATCAAGTGTTGGGCGTCTTCAAAGAACTCCACGCGAGAGTGGAAAGGGAATCCGGCAAGAAGCTGAAAGCGATACGAGCGGATAACGGAGGGGAATACCGGGGGCAGTTCCAGGAGTACTGTCGCTCGAAGGGAATCCGACTCGAGTTTACTGTGCCGAAGACGCCGGAACTGAACGGGCTGGCCGAGAGGATGAACCGGACCATAATGGAGAGGGTCCGGAGTATGCTGGCGCATGCAAAATTACCCAAGGGGTTTTGGGCTGAGGCAATGTCGACGGCGACATACGTGATAAACAGATCGCCCTCAGTACCTTTGGACGGAGACACGCCGCAGAAAGTGTGGACCGGTAAGGAAGTGTCCTACCGGCATCTGAAGGTGTTCGGGTGTCTCGCTTACGTGCATGTGGCAAAGGACCGGAGAGGAAAGCTAGATCCAAAGACCCGGCCATGCATATTCCTCGGTTACGGCGACGACGAGTGTGGCTACCGAGTATGGGACCCGGTCGACAAGAAGATATTCAGGAGTCGAGACATCATCTTCATGGAGGACAAGACACTCGCCGACTTGGAGTCGGAGAAGAAGATGAAGAGCTCCAAGTCGACCGGTGAGGATCAACTCTACGAGGAGCAGTCCCGACCGGCAAGGGACCGGTTAGCACTCGAGGATCCGGCCGAAGACGGTGAAGAAACAGAACCGGCCGAAGAAGATGAAAATGATACCGGAACCGGCCCCGATCCCGAAATGGATTCGGATGAAGGAGAATCGGAAGAACCGGTTACCGAAGCTCCGGAACGGAGATATCCTCTAAGGGAGAGAAGGGCCCCCCGGAGATTTCCGGAACCAGAGCACGTGCTGCTAACCGACGAGGGGGAGCCGGAGAGCTTTGAAGAAGCAAAGCTTGACAACCATAGCCGCAGGTGGTTAAGTGCCATGCAGGAGGAGATGGATTCCCTGCATGAGAACCACACATATGAACTTGTGGAGTTGCCAAAAGGTAAGCGGGCACTTCGAAACAAGTGGGTGTTCAAGCTGAAGCCTGGAGATGCCGGAAACCCCCCGAGATACAAAGCCAGGATCGTAGTGAAGGGGTTCCAGCAGAAGAAGGGCGTCGACTTCGACGAGATATTTGCCCCGGTAGTGAAGATGACCTCCATCCGGACGGTGCTGAGCATAGCGGCAAGCATGGACCTCGAGGTAGAACAGATGGACGTGAAGACGGCATTCCTTCACGGTGACCTCGAAGAAGAGATCTACATGCGGCAACCGGAAGGATTCGAGAAGAAAGGGAAGGAGCACCTGGTATGCCGGTTGAAGAAGAGCCTTTACGGACTAAAGCAGGCTCCCCGGCAATGGTACCGGAAGTTCGACTCTTTCATGACCGACGAAGGGTACCACAAAACGCAGTCCGATCACTGCGTGTTTGTGAAGAAGTTCGAAGGGGGAGACTCTCTAATACTCCTCCTGTACGTGGACGACATGTTGATCGTCGGACGGGACCAGGGCAAGATACGGATGCTGAAGAAAGCACTTCACCGAACCTTCTCAATGAAGGACCTGGGTCCGGCGAGGCAAATACTAGGGATGCACATCATCCGAGACCGGAAGAAGAAGCAGTTGTGGCTGTCACAGGAGAAGTACGTGACAAAGGTGCTTCACCGGTTCAACATGTCGGAAGCAAGACCAGTCGGGTCAACACTCCCGACAAACTGCAAGCTGTCCAGCAAGCAAAGCCCCAAGACAAAGGCTGAGAAGGAGGACATGATGAAAGTACCATATGCCTCTGCCGTCGGGAGCTTGATGTACGCAATGGTGTGTACCCGACCGGACATAGGATATGCAGTCGGAGTGGTGAGCCGGTACATGAGCAATCCCGGCAAAGAGCATTGGAACGCGGCCAAGTGGATACTCCGATACCTGAAGGGCACGGCAAACGTGTGCCTCCGATTCGGATCCGGTAAGCCCGAACTCGACGGCTTCACCGATTCGGATATGTCGGCTGATGCAGATACCAGCCGGTCCACATCAGGGTATGTGATGACGTATGCAGGGGGAGCTGTTTCCTGGCAGTCGAGGCTGCAGAAGACGGTTGCGTTGTCAACCACGGAGGCGGAGTACATGGCGGCTGTTGAAGCCGGCAAGGAAATAATATGGATGAAGGACTTCATTAGAGAGCTCGGTATCCGACAGGAGGAGTACCGACTCTACTGCGATAGTCAGAGTGCCATCCACCTTGCGAAGAACGCGGCCTATCACTCCCGGACGAAGCACATCCAGCGAAGATATCACTGGATCCGGGAAAGGATAGAAGACCAGGAGTTCGTGCTGACGAAGATCCACACGGACGAGAACGGCTCAGATATGCTGACCAAAGTGCTCACACCCGACAAGCTGGAAGCATGCCGGAAGAGGATCGGATTGGAGAGACATCCCATGCCGAAGTGAAGGGGGAGTTTGTTGGGATTTCGGTCCCTCCGGATGGGATGTCCGGATGACGAAGACCCCGGTTACGGAGCCGGATGATGAAGACCCCGGTTACGGAGCCGGATGATGAAGACCCCGGTTATGGAGCCGGATGATGAAGACCCCGGTTACGGAGCCGGATGACGAAGACCCCGGTTACGGAGCCGGATGACGAAGACCCCGGTTACAGAGCCGGATGACGAAGACCCCGGCTACGGAGCCGGATGATGAATGTACCCGGAGAGAGATCCGGATGCGGGGACATATTTGTGAATATGTTTGCCACGGGCCCTTGAGGCTATATTTGTAAATAGCCCGAAAGTCATATGTGTATAAATATGACTTAGGGCAAACAGTTTTGTTGCTGCTCATTTTCTGTCTTCACTTAGAGGGAGCGAAGTGATAGCAGCCGAGAGAGAGAGAGAGAGAGAGAGAGAAACGAGGAGGTCGTTGCCTCTGTGTATTACCGCCGCCTGTGGCGAAGACAGTGAGCTCAAGGTTGTTGCCTTGAAGCTTCACCATTGTCCATCTCTGTTCATAGTGATAGTTGGAGTTTGAGGACTCCCGTGGTTTTTCCCATTTAGGGTTTTCCACGTAAAACATCCTGCGTACCTTTCTTTCTATTGTTTTCGTGCATTGTTGTATTTCCCGTTTTCTGTAAATCGATCCTGTTCCTCGGTTGTGGCCGAGCACTGTCGAACAACAAGAAATTATAACACCAATCATGAACACAACTAATTATAACACCAATCATGAACATAGCTAATTATAACACCTATCATGGAAGTGCTTTCTTTTGTTTATAACATGCATGTTAAAAAAGAAAAAACAATTGAATTGAACAAAACCCAAGAACATTTCTTAGTTCTCTTGATATAGTATATACGACATAAACATGGCGCATCATCGTTAATGTCATTTTTGTTTAGTAAAAATGAATACCTTCAACAAACAAAAGCCCAAGCACAACGAGTAGTTCTTTCAATTTGGAATCATCTATTCATTAGTTTAAACATATAACGAAACCCAAATAGGATGTTATATATGAAGGCACTAAGATAAATCAAAATAGGTTTTTGCAATGCAACATTATAAAATGGGCTTACTATCCATATGTTCAACATTGACCATGAGAGAAGGACATTCAATACTTCCAAGGCTTTATTTATAATATTGGTTAGAGCTTTGCCCACTTTGTTCTTCACCTATTGAGACTCTGAGACACTAATTATGGGATTGCCCTCTCAAGCTCAGAGGGTATGGGACAGGGTGACTCGCCTCTTAGTTGCTTGCGACGTGGAAGGAACAACATCATGGAGCACACCGACTTTGATCAATCTCTTGGTTGATAGTTGGACGGATGCGGGATCCAACTCGTATGGGCTGGTGATGAAGGGCACGAGTTTATAGCTATAGGTACCTACTTACATTAAGTAGTCAGTTTGAAAGGATATGTACATAGTCTCATATTCTTGAACTTGGTCGGAGGGTGATTCCTCGCTTTATGTATAATCCATCTTGTATAGTCTTTCTGTAATAATCTCTCCTAACTAATTGGAAAGTTGCTTCTATTGTATATATTATGTTGGTTAAAGCTTTCAAGAACATAAAAAACTCATTCATCAATGGTTGAGTAATCAGGTATCCTCTCACAAGAAAGCAAATCCAACAAATTCCCTAGACATTGCCAAATTATGTATTGTAACAAGAATAAAGTGAGTGGCGATTGCAAACAATAACGACCTCAACACGCATCCTTGCCAAGTTGATTGTGCCAAAGATATCATGTTTTGTTCACTTTAGCATTCTACATTACATGAAACACCACACCACACCTCAATATGAAAGTGGGGCATGCATCCTTGCACCAAAACTAATAGATACATGAGTTGGGGAATAATTGACCAACATACATGATCATATACCTTCTATAACTATTTGCTTATTCAACTAATAATGAAGGATATATTTTCCCACTATAAATTCATATTTCATTAAGGTGGAGACGAAAATATAATACATTATTGTTGTTACTTAAAACAAACTCTTACAGATTGATAGCTGAGGCAGTTGATAGGGGGAGGTGAGAGAAGATGCTTGGTTTGGTCTCTTTGATGAGGCTGGAAGGGTTAAGTTGCTGAAGGGCGTGAGCGGATCGAGAAGAGATACAATTTTCGGGGAGAGTCAGAGTAGGGGCTCTTGGCACCCAATCCGCGTGGTGACGCAGGTTGATAACATCTGGAAGACAGACCTGGATGTTGCTAAGCTAGAACCCCATTGGAAGTTATGGGTATATGGTGGTCGTCTCCTCGCCGAACTAGAATGGGACCCAAGGGATTTCAGGTGGAAACATGATGGCAGATTTCGCCATTTCTTCGAGTACAACACTAAACTAGGCCGAACTTTTCAACTGCAACTAGACGGCCCCTTACGCAATGGTTGGCATACATTGGGCATCCCTGATGAGGTGCTCATTACCTTTTGGAAGGGTCTCTGGCGTCTCCACATGCCGGAAAAGATAAAAAAAATTTGACCTAGCAAATCGGTCATAAATTATAATGTGGTTCCCGTTGGCGAATGGTTAGGTAAATGTGGCGGCCCGTTAGGCTGCCCACTTTGCCATTCACCTATTGAGACTCTGAGGCATTGTCTGTGGGATTGCCCTCAAGCTCAAAAGGTATGGGACAGAGTGACTCGCCTCCTTGTGGCATGTGAAGTGGAAGGAACAACATCGTGGAGTGTTGCGGCATGGATTGATCACTCCGTTGATAGGTGGATAGACGCCTTCAATGCGGATAGTTGGTGCTACGTATGCATGAGAGGCAAAATCACCAAGATTCAATTTGAGAGAGGCTTGCAGTCCCCATCCCCTAGGTTCCTGGACATCTGGATGCTGATCGCAGGCTTCACCTTGTGGTATGTATGGAAAGCGTGTTGCCTAAAGGTCTTTCAGGATTTGATGCGGCCCTTGGAGGAAGTGATCATGGACATATGGTTTGTGCTTATCAACTGCCTATGAGGGCAATTGGATGAGGCTTGCAGCCATTCCAATGACGTGGTCACTGCTCGTTTGCGCTTTTGGCAGAAATGGCGGAACATGCCTATGGTGACACAAGGAGGAAGTGGCCCGAGGTGGAACTACCAGCCCCACGCTGGCTGTTTCTGTCTCATTGACCACCCTCCCTGTCGAATACATGTGTATAATGGACGTATTCACACTATCCCTTTGGGCCATTTGTGTAATTAGCATAAAGGGTAGTTGCCCTAAGTCGGTCACTATATATAGTGACCTTGTAACCTTTTTGTAAGGTTGGGTGTTGTATTATTGCTTTGTGGAATAGAAAGTCTTTTGTCTCTCTCTCTCTCTCTCTCTCTCTCTCTCTCTCTCTCTCTCTCTCTCTGTGCAACGACCTAGAAACTGTCATACGCAGGTACAGAGAAACAATCGAATGCTTCTTAATCTTCCGCATAGACGACCTCGTCTCCAACATCTGGTATCAGAGCCTGCACAGTAGTCGGTCCTTCAATCCGCTGTCGGCCGTCGTCTCAGCCTGCACAGCATTCGGTTTCCTGCGTCATTCGAAGAAGAGAGAAGAAGAAGAGAAACGAGGCTTGCATCTCATCGCGTTAGATCATCTTCGCTTGGAGTAAGCCAGCAGGTTGTACTCTGTCCCTTGTGATCGTAACCGCTCGAGGTGAAATCCCCTTGTGCAACATTGACACGATCGTGCTCCATTCGGTTAAACGGCATCCGAAGAGGTCATCAAACGCTGCTCGCCGCTCATTGTAACCACTCGGTGCAGATCGGTCTCAAGACAACAACCCAAATTCGTGCTTCATCTGGCTGATCGACATTCGGGAGGATCAGTTGGATCCGTCTCTCTCGTTGCTGCAGTCAACCGAAGCAGAATCGGTCCAGATAATCGGTTTCAATAATCGGTATTCGGCATATATATCCGAAGCGAACCGGGCTCACTCCGACTCGGCAACATTCGGGAAGACCAGTCGGTTCTGTCCCTCAAGTTACCGGAGTCAATTCGAGCAAGTTCAACAATACATATATCCGAAGCCGAACCGACTCGGGTTCAAATCCAACTAGAACGATATCGGGTGAGCCAACCGGCTGCACTCCAACAAGGTTCGTAGTCAACTCCGAACCGAGCTTCGTTAACCGAAACCAAATTTGATGGCATCAACATCCGGCTCGTCAGAAATGAGTCTACGAAAGTTCGATGGATCGAACTTCAACTTCTGGAAGGAGCAAATGCAGGACTATCTCATAGTCAAGGGGCAAATCGATCCCATCGAAAATGAAGAACCTCCAGAAGGATACAAACCAATTGAGTGGCAGAAGCTGGACAGAATCGTCCGCGCCACGATTCGGATGCACCTATCGGAATCGGTATATTTTACGGTGCAATCGTGTACGACAGCATTCGAACTGTGGAAAACACTGTCGGACACTTACGAAAAGAAGGTTGCCGCAACGAAGATGTTTCTGATCCGGCGCCTCTACAACTTGCGGATGAAAGAATCCGATTCGGTTCAAGCACACCTTAATGAGTACGAAAGCATAAGCTCCCAAATCTCATCTCAGGGGATGGCAATTGAGGATGAACTCAGAGCAATGATACTCATGAGTAGCCTTCCCTCATCATGGGAAACTTTCGTCACAACCGTGTGCAACGCGTCAACCACGGTTGTCAAATACTCCGAAGTCACGAGCGCAATCCTGACCGAAGCAGCTCGGAGAAAGTCTTTCGCCAAAGACTCAACAGACGACGCTTATGTAGTACAAGGTTCGACAGACCGATCGAACATACGAGGAAGAGATTCCTCACGGCCGCCGAACAATCAGCGAAGACGGAGCCAGTCACGGGATAACCGAATCTGCAACTATTGCAAGAAACCCGGACACATCAAAGCCGACTGCCACGCACTCAAGAACAAGAACAACAAGAAGAGTGGCCGGCATGAGGAGATCAATTACGTCAGCTTCTCAGCTGATGTACTACCAGACGACCCGAATATACTATCAATCGAAAATCCAGTCGGATCAGAAGTCCTACTCACGACTGAAGAGTCGAGCACATGGCTCTTAGATTCGGGCGCGTCATTTCACGTGACTCCTCATCGATCCCAATTTCGGCAATATACGATCCGTCACTCCGACTCAGTTCGAGTCGGCAACTCACAACACTGTGACATCATCGGAATCGGCACAGTAGAGCTCAACCTTGCAGGTGGCTCTACACTTGTACTCCACAATGTCCGACATGTACCCGAGCTCTCAAGGCCATTGATCTCAGTCGGACAACTAGATGAAGACGACATTCGTGCCGGTTTTTCTTCGGGAGGGTGGACACTCCACAGGGGGAACCTCCTGCTTGCTAGAGGACCCAAGATACACTCACTGTATCCGTTACATGTTACACTCAGAGAGGGTAACCTGTTTTTGGTGGATATTCCTGTGTCATCACTATGGCACAGAAGATTAGGACACCTCAGCAAGGCCGGCATTACGCACCTATCTAGAGCCGGATACATCCCTAAACTCTCCTTCTCCGACCATCAATTTTGCGAACATTGCCAGTATGGCAAACAAGCAGCCGCCTCACACCCGACATCAGCACCAAGAGACACGAGACCTCTCGATTTAGTCCACTCGGACGTCTGTGGCCCAATGCCGCATCAGTCTCTCGGCGGTGCCTCTTACTTCGTCAGTTTTATTGACGATTCGACTCGAAAGGTGTGGGCTTATCCGATTCGCACCAAAGATCGGGTCTTCTCGATCTTCTCCGATTGGCTCGCTATGGTGGAAAATCAAACTGACCGAAAACTGAAATGCTTTCGGACCGACAATGGGGGAGAGTTCAAATCAGAAGAATTCGTCAAATTCTGCCGACAACGCGGCATCAGACGTGAATTTACGGCACCACACAGTCCGGAGCAAAACGGGATTGCAGAACGAATGAATCGGACAATCCAAGAAAGGATAGTTTCCATGCTCCAACACTCCGGACTGTCGGATGGCTTCTGGGCAGAGGCTCTACTCACGGCAGTACACATAATCAATATGTCGCCAAGTAGACCTCTAGGACTTCAAATTCCTCAGGAACTATGGATCGGCAGTAGGCCGAATTACGACAAGCTGAGGATCTTCGGATGCGAGGCGTACGCCCTTATTCCGAAAGATGATCGCCGAAAACTTGCACCTCGGTCCAGGAAATGCATTTTCCTTGGATATGGATCAGACGGCGAAATGGGATACCGACTCTGGGACCCCGAACGCAGACAAATCGTTCGAAGTTCGGACGTTGTGTTCAACGAGTCGGCTATGAATCCATCAGTCGAAAAACCGATCGAAGTCCGAAGGGTAACATTTTCCGATGTGCCGACCCTTCAAGAAGGCCCCGCTCTTAACACACGGTCAGCTTCACGGGTAGCTGAACCTTACACTACCGACTCGGACAACTCCGACTCGGCACAGCCGAATGACTCGCTTTCGGACCATCCGACCTCGATACCCGATGCGACCAGTCCAATCATACCTCGACGATCCGAGAGACTGTCGCAACCTCCGGAGAGGTATTCTCCTGGAATTTTCTTCACCGACGCCGGCGAACCGACGTCTTACGAAGAAGCATCGACATCTGTCGATTCCGCCACCTGGCATCTGGCGATGGAGTCGGAAATGCACTCCATTCGGGCAAACAAGACTTGGGATCTGGTCGAATTACCTAAGAATCGACGTGCTCTCCCTTGCAAGTGGGTTTATCGACTTAAAGAGACGTCTGATTCGACCACCCCAAAGTACAAGGCCAGATTAGTTGCGAAGGGCTTCCGACAAGAATATGGCGTCGACTTCGACGAGATTTTCTCACCAGTGGTGAAAATGACAACCCTTCGTTTTCTACTCGGCGTAGTGGCAGCCGACAACTTGGAGCTGATTCAGCTAGATGTCAAAACCGCCTTCCTCCATGGTGATCTTGAAGAGGAAATTTATATGGAGCAGCCAAAAGGCTTCGTGGCAACTGGCCAAGAACATCTAGTCTGCCGACTCAGGAAGAGTCTATACGGCCTCAAACAGGCACCACGACAATGGTACAAGAAGTTCGACGACTTCATCCAATCGATCGGCTTCTCAAAAAGCGATGAGGACCATTGTCTTTTTACCAACACAGCTCAAGATGGATCACCCATCTTCCTCATCATTTACGTGGACGACATGCTAATCTCTGGACGCCACGCGGGCGAACTTGCTGATCTCATTCGGCAACTGCGGTTGAAGTTTGCCATGAAGGACCTCGGTCCGGCACGACACATACTCGGCATGAAGATTAGTCGGCATCGCGATAAACGACATCTTTTTTTGTCTCAGACCGACTATATCCGACGTGTCTTAGAACGCTTCAACATGCAATCAGCCAAATCTGCATCAACCCCGCTCCCCATGAATCTTCGGCTCTCTCAGCGAGACTGCCCGACATCCGGTCCGGAGGGGGAAGATATGAAGTCGGTACCGTATGCACCGGCAGTCGGCTCCCTTATGTACCTGATGGTCGCGACACGGCCTGATATTTCTCATGCCGTAGGAGTCGTTAGCAGATTTATGCACAATCCTGGCCGATCGCATTGGAACGCAGTCAAGCATGTGTTCAGATATCTGGCTGGCACAAAAGACCACGGCATTCTTTTCGGTCCGAACCGAACCTCAGGCGTAGTCGGTTACACCGACTCGGATTTCACCGGCTGTATAGACAGTCGGAAATCAACAACCGGATACTGCTTCAAATTCGGCAATGGAGCAATCTCGTGGAAGTCGAAACTTCAGGAGTGCACAACGACCTCAACGACCGAAGCAGAATATGTAGCTGCGTCCGACGCAGCAAAAGAAGCTTTGTGGCTCGGTCGGCTGGCGCACACGTTTCGACAAGTCGACCATGACTCGGCTCCAGTTGTCTATAGCGACAGTCAAGGTGTTGTTGCCTTGTCGAAAAATCCGGTTCACCACAACGCCTCCAAACATATCGACGTTCGATATCACTTCGTTCGGGACTGCGTCATTTCAGGGAAAATCGGTCTAAAGAAAATATCCACAACCGACAATGTCGCAGATGGAATGACCAAGTGTCTTTCGGCAGACCGTTTTCGGTCTCTTCGGCATCAGATGGGCGTAACGACAAACCAGTCCGGTTAGAGCCGGACACAGAGCAGGATGGTTCCCGACAACCGACATCAGTTCCTTAATGATCGGCTTCAACTGTTCCGACCCGACCAGTTCGGTCTTCTGCCTTCGGACCCTGCCGACTCGAACAAAGCTGATACGTCCGAGAACCTAAGTCTATACCTGTAATCTTAGATAACCCATGTATACGCCCATTACGGGGGAGTGTCGAATACATGTGTATAATGGACGTATTCACACTATCCCTTTGGGCCATTTGTGTAATTAGCATAAAGGGTAGTTGCCCTAAGTCGGTCACTATATATAGTGACCTTGTAACCTTTTTGTAAGGTTGGGTGTTGTATTATTGCTTTGTGGAATAGAAAGTCTTTTGTGTGTCTCTCTCTCTCTCTCTCTCTCTCTCTCTCTCTCTCTCTCTCTCTCTCTCTCTCTCTCTCTCTGTGCAACGACCTAGAAACTGTCATACGCAGGTACAGAGAAACAATCGAATGCTTCTTAATCTTCCGCATAGACGACCTCGTCTCCAACACTCCCTTCGTTGTCGGCCCCAGGAGTACTAGCCATCACCGAAGGGCGCCATTTTTAGCTATAGGTACTTACATTAAGTAGTCAGTCCGAAAGGCGATGTAACTAGTCTCATTTTCTTGAACTTGATCGGCAGGAGATTCCCCGATCTATGTGTAAGCCTCCTTGTAATAATCCTTCCTAACTAATGGGAAAGTAGCTTCATTTTGGAAAAAAAAAAAAAACAAACTCTTACACATCCTCCATTAATGATGAATATAGGTCTCCATCTCCTAAAGGACACAAGAGGTGCAACCTTATGTAGCAGGCTAACAACTTAACTAGATTGAATTTCCATGAATAAAATATCTTGCTAGAACCTAAGACAATATCATAAGAGAACCTTTGGGTTGCTTAAAAAAAGTCTTCAAATCTTCATTTATGATTTCATCCCACTTTGGGGTTTTGTCATAAAAAAGATGATTGGATACTTGACCTTTTCTTGGATTGATGCTACTAACATTGACCATGCATACCTTATCCCATCCAAAAGAGTTGCGCATGCTTGACTAATGGAGCTCTTCCTCGATATGCATCTAACTCATAACCTCATCATACCTTAAGCATTGATATCGAGGACTCCTTTCTTTTTACCGTTTTTCATTCTCCATTTCGGTGGTTCTTTAGATTCCCATTTACCATATTCTTTGCTAATGGAATGAATAGGAAATGCAATGTCACAAAGACATAATCCAATACATGGAAATATCTATGTCAATTGTTTAGTCAACCACTTTTTGGTCATTAAAGTAAAACTTTTCAAAGATAAATAGCTTGAAACCATCTTAGAATTTACATTCTTTGCAAAAACAAAGCTTTGTATGTTCATAAGTTAAGCTAGCCCCTACATGTAGTAATATATTGTTTGAATTTACCCTTTTTCTTTTGAATGTTGGGTCCCAACCTAATGTACACCATCCTTACAAGTAGGTTGCTTCCATGACCCAACAAAATTTCCCTTTGTCAATGTAGAGTTGCCTATTTCTCAAGCCATTAGTAATCTATGATATGTTGGGAATACCCTATACTAGCATCATTAAATTCACATTTGATGATAACCCACATTGGGATCTAACTTGATAGTGATGCCCACTTTTTAACAAGCTTCACTTACTCCAATATAATAATCAAGGAGAATATGGCTAGGTTCTCTAATGATATCTTAAAATTGAATGATGAAGCATTAGTGATAATGGGATATTGTGAGGGTATAATCTTCAAGAATGAGGTGTGAAAGTAACAATGTAACAACACTATGATTAAGATGGAATTTAATATAGTGAAATTGTCAAGGTATGGAAGAAATAGAAAGCTTCAACTGCAAGCAAGTAGCCATACCTTGATAATTGAGATCAGTTCAATTTGTGAAGGAACACATCTCACGCTAAAGCCCATTGTAAATGTCTTCTTGTAATCATTGTTTCATTCATCTCCCTATAGTCTATCTACCTGAGTCAACATGCTTGAATGGTGAGTGTCCTTGCGGTATGCATCTCTTCTTAGTTACTAGATTCCGAATTATGCTAACATTTACCACAATGGTAGGCATGTGAAGTGATGGCCAATTGTTGGAAACAGAACAACCATTATCCTCATATGTCTATAACCAAAGTAAGAGTGTGGTGTGGGTAGCTTGCAAGAAGAGAAAGAAGACAAACAAGGGAGTTTCTAGTCTCTATCACTATGAATTGATTGCAAATCTTAATTGCAAACTACTTTGGAATCCATATTTATGGATCCCACATTAAAATTCTGAGTGCTTAATTTTGATTGTATGGGTTTAGTCTAAATGCTCGAAATTTATCACATGCAATCCAAATAATGATAAAGTGGATTTGATTGAAGTGCTAAATTGTTATCATGTGCATGAATGTTACTTTTGGTGAATGTTTTGTAATGTGGTGGATGGTATGGAATGGACTATCTCCATGGGATGTATTAGTATGTTTGTGTTTAAATGCATGTAAAAAGTGGACTTTATGCATACAAATTCCCAATGCTATGTGATAACTCTCACCTTTAGAATGCCTTGTATTCTTCCTAGTAGGTATATTTTAGTCACAAAGATTTTGTATGTCCCACCAATTTTATCATATGGAGTAGGCAACTATATATTCTTTCCTACAATTGATAGGGGCTTTTATGTTAGATTGTATTTCACTTCATTTGGCAAGAGATAGTGGAAATTGTTATAATACACCATTGTGTTGAACAATTATCCCATTGATCGATGATGTATGCATCTCATGAAGACGTGTGAGATCTTGGGTTCCACATGGTAGAAGTCTAGGAATTTTTTTGGATGCACTCTTTCACTCCTTCCCAACAATGTTTTATGGTTTCATTTGACCTTGAATCTAAATTTTTTGGTTACATATCATGATATATGAAGCGAAATCTTATTGAAGATTGAAGACCATGATTGTTACATATCCCTCTAATTTGTGGCTAAACATTCCCCTCGCCTTTTGACATAAAAATAGGTTGTTGGTTCTTTATATCCATATCACATTAAAATGGTGGAGATTTCTCCATTAACAAAATATAACTTTACTCAAATATAGAAATTGTGATCATCATTATGCACCATGAGTTATGCTAATGTCAACTACAAAAGTTGTGAGTCGAAGCCTAAAGGGATACAAAGCGCATATGATGATTAATAAAAAAACCAAGAAACACAAAAAACCAAGTTGAATACCATGAGCAAGCATATGGATGATGCACACACTAATGTGTTGTTTTTGTTATAGTCACAATTCTACGTTAACATGAAAGGTTTTTCACTAAAGTCTTAAAGAGCCTTTACTATAAGCTTGAAAAAGGCGTGGCCCTAAAAAGGGATCACCTTTGTGATTCTTTGAAAAGGCCTTCATCCTTAGCACTCCACTCTCTTCCTAGTTTCTTCTCGCTCACATCACCCGCTTCTCTTTAAAAAAAACAATCAATTTTTATCTAGAAAAATGTAAAGCGTCTATTCATTTAGCATTTGGCTGGATGTTCAATTATCCAATAAGGCATATTGTGTCGATTAGCAACCATGTACACAACCTTCTCACATGTCTCCTTGTTAAAAAAGCAAGTCCAAACAACAGTAAAATCATATGCTAGTTATTATAGTTTAAAGTTTAAACAATGCGATGAACGTTTTTTTCTCATATATAATTAGCTTAGCCATAGGTAAAGAGGAAATGATTTTTTCTGATATGTAAAGGGAAGATGCAAGCATAAAGAGATCATGCACATTTGCCAACCACATTATTCCCACAATCTTTTATGAACTGAACCGACTAAATCTTGGTGGTTGTACATATCATATTTGTCAAACTTATTTGTCTTAACTATAGTTCATACACAAATGTACATTGTAAACACGTATTTAGGGTTGAATAAAGTATTTGAAAGATGTCTTATGGAATTGTGTTGGTTTTATAATTTTGTGCACCTACATTGGCACTAAACAGTCATCTCACTTGATAGGTATTAAGTTATTAACAAATGTAATCAATGACTTGTTCATTGAGTTCTCAAATAACAAAGGTGAAGGACGGATTTGCAAGCATGTCCTCATGATCAAAGTCTAAAGAAGAGAGATAAACTATATTTTATTGGGTATAACCAAATGATGAATATAATGTCTTCATCATCTTCTCAAATAAGATGGTGGGAAATAGGAAATTAAAATACCATGGCCAACAAAATCATTGTTTCGAAATTTAAAAATTAGAAAAACAATTTCCTCTAACAAAAAAAAGACACCCATGAATCATGATGGTTTCTAAGTTTTGGCAGAAGACAAGGGTGATACAAAGTTGACATTCCACACATAAAAATGTATGGTTGGGCTTGCAAGGTATAGGTAGAAGGAAACCTTCAAAATGGCGTGCAACACTCGTTGACATGATGGCAAATGAGTGGTTGCAAAAATGATAGCGGCCATAGTTGGGGCTTTTGAGGGTAAACAATTGAACCAAATTATTGCATCAAGTGGACAAGTACTAAGATAGAACCGAGTGGGATTTGATGTTGCTCAACATGCTACCATTATTTCTCCACACAAAGAGGTGCCCACTTTGTGCACATGATGCACACACACACACATATCTAAAGGTAGGTGTATCTATTGTTATTCCATGGTTGTATGCATTATATGAAGATACACATATCTATCCACAACGTGTATACTACTACTCACTAGGGGATGCATGTGTACATAGTTTAATCCCCGTTGGGACTATAACATGGACGATCCTAAAACCCTACATTCATTCTATGCATATATAGGGATTTTTGTATTGGAATCAAGAAGAGTTTGAAGTATAGAGTCTAGACTCAATGAGGTGATAGACGTGGACACTAAATGCCAAAACTCTCAAGGTATGAGAGAGAGAGAGAGAGAGAGAGAGAGAGAGAGAGAGAATGTGTGTGTGTGTGGTCACAAATGTGGTCTCTAAGACCAAGACAACATACATCTTATAACTTGTTAGCTTGTTCCCGAAAATGAGAAAATTAACAAATGCTAAATAAAGATAGAAAGGGACGGGGACATTTTTTGAAAGGAAAGAATTCCTACTTTCATAGAAAGGAATTAAAGTTTGAAAAGCTTGAAACTATGTATACATGCACTAAACATAATCAAATTGTTTGCATCGAAAATTCTTGATCCTTGTTGAAGAAGGGGGGAAGGTTCAAGGGAGGGGTCTCCTATCCAAAATTTGAAGCTCTTATACCTAGCAAAAAAGCAGTAAAAACAGGGTAATACTCCTAGGCCCTATATAGTATTTAGGATTGTTTTCATGGCATTTGAAATCACCAAGACAATATCACTTTCTTGTGCATCAAAAAGAGACAAGAGATAAAGCCAAGGTTGAAAATATTATGTGCATTGAAAAACACGAAAAGTATGCTATCTTGTTTTATTGAAATTAGTAGTTGTATATGTATGTCCTTGGGGTCCAATCACGGCTCCTATGCATATATGAACATTTTCTTGGTCTTAATCGAGGTTCCTAATCTCCTTGACATTGAATATGTATCTCAAAAGAGTCGTCGTATGTGATGTTAATGCACAATAACTGGGAGATTTCGTTCTGCTACTTGCAAAATTTAATGAACAAAAATTCCATAGCCCAACTACTCTTGAGTGTCAAAACGAAAAACAATACTAGATGGTAGATGGAAAATAAGGAACAGGAAATTCATTTACGGACAAGAAGTTATAAGGGGTTTACAAGATTATGGTTGAAGGCAAACCATTGTCAAGATAAAAATTGAATAAAATGAGAGAGCAAATTTTAGCAAGTCAAGGCTTTCTACTTAGGAAGGGCGGTATGTATTTGTAAGTATATATCGATAGATAGATAGATAAATATGCGATTAATTTGAAAGGGCAAAGAAGCAAAAAGAAGCAAAAAGCAGATTCGAGGTGAAAATAATCCAAGATACGCAATTTGACTGAACCATTTTCACCAAAAGGAATAAGAGTTTAACATGCAAATGAGAGAGAGCAAAGAGCCACATAGTGCAATTTGTTTGATTGATTTGTTTTTTACTTCTTCGGGGGTATTGTCTGGAATTTCCTTTAAAGTAAGTAAAAAAAAAAGAAGACTGTGAGGGGTATCGTTTGTAATTTTCCTTTTAAAGTAAAAACCTTCTTGGGGGGGGGGGGGTAGGGGTATCCTTGGCAATTTTTGCAAAACAGAAAAACCCAATCGAACAAAATTCTAAGTCTAAAGTGAGACAGAAAACAGACAGAGAAAGAGATGGACACATCTCTCTTCCTCCTCCTCTTCTTTCTTTCATTCATTCATTCTCCTGTGTATTGACGTGATTTCCTGTAATGGCGATGGCATTACGCATTCATCCTTCTCCGTTCTTCTCGTATCTCCTTTATTTCTTTTTTTTCCTCAGCACTTTCTTTGGTAATCTTCATCATCCATCCATAGGTAAGTCATAAATACGCACCCTCTGTCTGTCTCTTTCTCTGTTTCTGTTGGGTATATTTGCTGAACCCACCAGATTTCCTGCTTTTTTCTTATTTCAAATCACTTTTCCCACGATTTTGTTGATCATTTCCAGATCTCTCTGTCTAGCCTATACACACGACACCATTCCTTTTTTCTCTTTTTCCTTTATTACAGAAAATGAAAAGAGACAGTAATGCTGTCTTTGCTCATCTGGCTCCGGATTCTTACTAATCGTAACTAAACAGAGTAATAATTATTATAGAAAAGACAGAGATTAAGAGCCATTTTTTCTACTTTTTACCTACTTTCAAATATCCATTTATCTCAATATTAGTATTATATGCTCTTACTATTATCTCTAATTGGGTATACACTGACCAAAACCTTCTTTACCTTTCCTTCTAAGTTTGTATATAGACAGAAAACTATCCTTATGAGGGCATCTTCCACCTACCTCTCATCTTCAACCTCAAAACCCCATCTTTTCTTCCTCTCATTGTCGTGCAAAACTCTCATTTGTTTGTTGATGTCTTTCGTTTTTATCTGCAGCATTTCTCAGAGTAATTGAAGCTCATGGACCAACAAATCCATTAGTCCCAACATCAACAAACGAGAAATACACAGCCCAATCTATACTTCACTCTCTTATGCTTTTTTAAAGAAGCTCATGGAATCGTATGCCTCCCTTCACTGCTATATAAACATATGAATTGAGCTTTATAGATACATACACGGTGAAATGAGTGCAATGTAGCCCTAAGACCGAACAAAGCCTTCAAATAACAGCAATTGGTAATATAGACTTGTGAGGGGATGCAATAAACCACACTTTTCAGCAGCCAGCAATCGTTGACATGTAAGCTAGAAAAAATAAAAATACACTTATGGTGAAATGAATGCAAAGTCAAACTCTAAGCCTAACAATTTTGCTTTGGAATTAAGTAATTGACGGCAGGGTGGAGTCAGATGCAATATGACCACAATTGCTCTAAAATATGAAAGAGCTGCCATAGTCTAAATTCATGAGTTGTACTATGACCACAGTTGTCTAGACTCTAAACCATGAAACACCTGCGGGGGTCTAAACTCTTGACATGGGGCAAATGGCCACACTTGTCTAAAGCATAAGAAGAGCAGGCACCGTATTTTGGAGTATTCAGGTCTCATGAGATGACAAATATGATCACAGTTGTCAAAATTATGAAAGAGTATAGGCAATAATCTAGAATTCTGAGGTGGCAAATATGACCGCAAGTTTCTGAACCATGAAAGAGCTACAATGGGGCACACCTAGGTGGGCTGCCATTAATCTCATCATTGCATGCATATGTGTTGGAACTGGGAAGCTTTCAGACACACTGGCAGTCGTGAGGTCACTCGAATCAGCCATATGGGCACCGTCCGGACTCATGGTAGCGGCTGTTCTCATATTTGGATGTAAGATCTTTGTGGGAATCATCCTTGGAACCATTGGAATAAATGTATGGTATTTTCATGCGAAGCCGCCTCAGCATTACTTGCCAGCATCTCTTGCCTTCAGTGGATTCTCATTAATTGAGTCACTATCTTGTGGGTGGCTTCTCAGACATCCACTGCAGTTCAAAAATGGTCGCATTTGCTGGAAGGTTGGCCATTAAACTCTCCTTTTTTTTTGTAATACATTTTGGCTTCAGGTTCTAAAACTCAGTATGAGGTGAAAACCCACAAAAAATGATTACAAGACAGTGACCAGGAGGCCAGTGCATTTCTTAACACCAGAAACATTCACAGAAGAGGGCATTCTATATGCTTCATCTATGAGTATTTGGGACATATCAAGAACTTAAAGACTGCTTAAATGAAAACCTGAAAATCTGAAAATCTGAAAATCTCATGTGTTGGAAGTTGATTTAACCATAATTCATATATCAGTTTTGTTCAACGCTTTTGAGTTCAGTCTTCACTATTTGTTGTGATCCTTATATTTTATGGTTCTGAGTCACAAAAGCTCTTTTGTTTCAGGAATCAAGGGAAGGAACACTCACAGTTGATACATTGCATGATGCACTGTGGCTATTCATTATTGCACCATTTTCAACATTCATCGCTGGGACAGGAAACGCTATCGCCCTTTCTGCATTTCAGCTATCTAATTGGAACCGTTTCTTGTTCGTCTGGCCAACATGGGTTCTTGGTGATCTCTCGGCCATTCTTTGCTATATGCCATGTATTCTCCACTTATGGAATTACTTCCACCCTAGTGTGAATCCTTCCAGCAGCCAAGATCCATCTGGATACTTTCATGGAATCAATGGCAAATTTTGCTCTTATCAATGCCAGAGTACAGAAGAAAATAAGGTGATCTTGCACCATGCTCTTGATATTGAGAATGCCTTAGCTGACAAAACTCAATCTTTGACTAATGATAATGCTCAGAACGGGATTGATTGGCCACAAAATCACTGTCTCGGATGTCGGAACTTGGTTTATAAGAGCTCTAACATAGTGATAGCACCATCCACAAAGAATATTGTGCCATGTGGTTATTGTAACTATCATGTGCATAGAAAAGGAGCAATTTCTCAACTCAAAGTGGAGAATTCCTTACAGCAAGATTGTATTCTGAATGGAGATCATCATTTCGTAATGCCCTCTGAACCCACTCCATTTTCTATTCGAGCATCTCTCATCAGGGTTATTGAGTGTGTGTTTTTATTTGTTACTCTCATCACACTGTCACTTCTCATATTTACCACCAAATTGAGCAAGAACAGGAATCTGCAAAGAGACTCTTACCTGGTCTTTCCTGTTGTGATATGGGCATCGTTTCGATTTAATCGGGTTGGCTTGCCTCTTGCTGTTGTAATTGTTACTATAATTGCAAGTGCGGGTACATCATCTCTACATCCAAATGAGCACTCATTGCTTCAGGTGAGATAAAATGGTGCAACATTCCTCTCCTTTTCATGATAAAAAGAAGACTAGATTTATACTTCAACTTGCTATTATAGATGCAAGTTCAGCAAATGTATTAATCTTTGTCACTATTGGTAGTTTAAAAGACCAAGTTGATGCTTTTATCTATGGTTTGGAGCAGACTGGTTTCAAAATTTTGATGGAAACCAACATTTAGACAGCATTCTTTGACATTAAAATTTTTCCATCCTATAAAAGATGAACATTCTTTCTTTGTTAGATTTGGACTTCCAACAATCGAAAAACAAACTGACGCATAAATTCCGTGGATTTGTTTTCTAGAAACCGTTATGAAAGTGTAATATATATTGCAAAAAGATGTAGACAACTTGCTTTATAATGTGGTGTGAAAAATCGAACAAAAGCACTATCAAAAAGTTTATGATCCAATGATCATCACCTGTTTTCCCTATTAGGAAACATTACTATAAAAATATTGAAACAAGACTAAGACGACAAGATTTGATTAGTCTTCTTTTAACGTGAAACCCCCTCAACTTTCTTCAGTTTTTCTGCAGGTGGAAATGTTTGTTTGTGTATTGGCAACTGTGGCAATAACTCTGGCAGCAATTGTACATGATAGAAAGCTGATGGAGGGGAGGTTGAATAGTATGAACTGTACCCTCGAGTTGCAAGTATGAAACATATTCCTAGATATGTTTGACAACTATCTTATTATAGAAACATCTGGAAATATAAATCGTTTAATGCTTTGTGATTGCTTTTCAGGTTCGTGAACGGACAATGGAACTTGAGAAAGCTAATCATGAGCTACAGGTGTCACAGGCAGCAGCAGAAGAGGCAAACAAAGCTAAATCAGAATTTTTAGCAAATATGAGCCATGAGATAAGGTAGAAAGTTTGAGAGAAATCATCTCATTGAAACTAAGTCATGTAAAAGGAAATTCGCAATGTTTTAGTGTTTATTTGACATTTTACAGAACTCCGATACATGGAATTATTGGGATGTCATCACTAGCATTGGACACAGAACTCAATGATGAACAACGTGAACATCTCGAGACAGTCTCGCAGTCAGCAGATTGCCTTTTGCACATTGTAAACGCAATACTTGACTTAGCAAAGATTGAAGCTGGAAGATTGGAGCTTGAGCATGTTCCTTTCAATCTTGTTGAGACGATAGGCTCAACGATGAAGATGTTACAAGTAAGAACACGCATGCTGTTGAACTTGAGATAGATATAATCTTGTTTTTTCATCCAATTGTTCTATTTAGCTAGTTGGCTTGTTTCCAAGACTCCAAGACTACTCACAGCATTCCCACCTTGAGGAAGTTATAATTGCAGACTAAAACTACACCTTAGGAAAATGACCCCATGGGAATTTCTTTTGGAGGTTTGCAAACCAAGTCTCGCCATGGGCATAGACCTGTGCCATAAATTGTATTCGGTTCCCCATGGATGTTAATAAAATATTGATCTATCTATGAAGGGCACATGAAAAGCATATCTAAGTCAGCTATTGAATCTTGGGCGTTGATGACAATGACACTTGGATGATAAAAATTGGATTCACTGCAGGGTTGTGTTTTCCCTTTTCCTTAGTGGTCATTAACTTATTCTACATCCTCACTGTGTGGATGCACCTCAGGTAAGAGCAAAACAGAAACGGTTAAATCTATCATGGGATGTGTCTCCAGAGGTGCCTGTTCACTTGGTTGGTGATGCTGGACGATTGCAGCAGTGCATACTGAATCTTGGTATGATGTCAAATTTTTTTATTTGAATGTATATCTAGTTTGAAGCTATTTCTGATTTTGCTTCTTCATGACCATTATCATATTTCAGCATTTGGAAACCTGTTTTTCTATTGCAGTCGGCAATGCCATCAAATTCACACAAGAAGGATCTGTCTCTCTCTCAGCAGAGCTATATCGAGGTGAGATTTCAGAGGAAGCTAATGCATTGGGAAGCTCAAGGATTATTGAGAACATTCAAAATCTCCTCCAAAAGGATATTAGCCCTTTGCAAAGTGACGTTATTGGTCAAGAACATTTTTTGATAGATGAGAATGTAAGTTGTGGAGAACTGCCAGAAAAATGCACTGATAACCCAAGATGGAGTGGTGGGGTTTCTATTTCTGAATCAGCAAGAGGAACCTCTGCCATCAGATTAAGTTTGAAAGGAAGGCAACCAGAGAGTGGCCCTTTCCATGACTATGATACTGAGGAAAGTAAGAAATTGACCTTATTGTTTTCAGTTATGGACACTGGCATTGGTATCAGTGAAGAAAAACAAAATGAGGTGTTCAAAGCATTCTCACAAGCAGATAGTTCCACAACAAGGTTGTATGGTGGCACAGGTCTTGGCCTGAGTATTGTAGAGAGGTATTTGACATTACCCTCTTTTCCCCTGCATCCTGTATTTTCAAAATTCATCTGGGCCACAATTGTTGCTTTATTGCTTTGTGCTAGCAAATCTTTCCCTACTGATTTGCAAATGCCTATTTTCAATTTCTTGACAGTCTTGTGATTGTAGTGTTTGAGCCACATGTTCATCCTACAAAAAAACCATTTCCCCCCAGTAAACTGGAAGAAATACCTTATAAACGTTTGCTACCTTATATTCTGGCATTGACGAGCCTCTCTGTGAGGCGAAATGCATTTGCCCATATAAAGTTACTAGGATTTTTGGCAATTTGTCTTGCTGTTCATCACTTTTCAATCTCTTGATTTTTTATTATAGATTTTGGTATTTTTTTATCTAACTTTTTTGATGTTGTGTTAATTAACTTGTTTGTTTAATTAATAAGTCTCTAACTCTTTATCCTTTGTTGTGTTAATTAGTTTTTTCTCCATTCTCATTCCCATAAGGTTATCTTTTTCAATTCCTTTTATGGGCTAGGGATTAGGAACTAATTCCCACTATATCCTTAACTCTATAACTATCCCTAATCCCAATCTTCTCACTATCTTCAATCCTACAATCCTAATATCCTAACTCTTTAAAACCCTCAAATGTTTCTTAAAATGTTTTTTAAACCATTCTCATTTACATTAGGCTCATTGGAGTATCTCTCAAGTTTTTAAATAAACTTTGTATCTCAGCACCCTACTCAGGGTAGCTTAGAACCCCTTTCTATTGGTGATATGGTGCACGTCTATTGAAAATTAATATTAGTATCAGGTTGGTTGGTTATAATGTGCATATTCCTTTTTTATTCTTCTTACATGTTTTGATGTCTTTGGGGACAGATTAGTTGGAATGATGGGTGGACGCATTTGGTTGAAAAGCCAGGTAGGAAAAGGGAGCACATTCTATTTCATAGCTTGTTTCAACAAAGGTCATCCAGATTGTTGCAAACAAGGACATGAGAAACCAGACATTGCTAGCATGGGGAAGGGGTACTTGCAGAAGTATACTAGCCCAGAGACTATGATTCACTATACGAAAAAGACCAACTGGGGAAAACTGTCAGAAGTTCCTAGCACTGTCCAGGCAAATGCGTTTTCCAAAAGCAACGAATTAATGTTGAACGTAAGTGCTAATGATGTGCTGCATGATCTTGGGCAAAGACAAAGACAAGAAAGCTACATATGGAAAAGCTCCACAAATAATCCTGATGAACATATGCCAACGAACGTAGCTACAAATGGTACAAACGAAAACATTTTTAGGGGTCTGAATATATTGCTTGCAGAGGACAACTTGGTCAATCAGAAGGTGGCTTGCCAACAACTCAAGAAATTCGGAACCGAAGTAGATGTTGTGTGTGATGGCCAACAATGCCTCAAAGTTCTTAGCATGAATCGAGACAAATATGATCTCATTCTCATGGATGTACAGGTAATAAATATGATTCATATCCAAATGTTCTCTACTCTCCAAATTGACCAAGTAGGAACTCTGCAATTGTTTTGGCTTCAGTTTCACTTTCATAAGATATACATACACACACACACACACACACACACACACATTGAGACGGTTATGAATTTGATTTGGAGTGAATTTTAAATAATTTGATAAACTGTGAGCAGATGCCTGTTCTGGATGGTTTGCAAGCAACAAAGATGATAAGGGCAGATGAAAAACAACATGGATTCCCGAAGAAACCAATTATAGGGCTCACAGCACATGCAATTCAAGGTTACAAGGACAAATGCCTCGATGCTGGAATGGATGCATATGCATGCAAACCGTTCCAGTTGAAGCAACTTATTGAAGTGATCCAAAGAGTCATGGAAAAATGAAACCATGTTATGAGGCAATTCATTGACGTTCATCAACAACAAAGGGACAATATGCTTGCTCTTGTTAATTGCCTGCTTTAGCCAATAAGTAGTATCACTACTTTTCACTTATTCTTTAGGTCTCTGGAGAACGGGAATGGAATTTGTGGTCATTTATGCAACTGAAATTTATGTTGTCATCAAGAGATGGATCTGAAAATCCCAAAGAATTTGAAAAAGGATTCCATTCACAAGCTGTGCAAATTATCCCATATACATATATATCGACAGTTTTAGGAATCCACTCTGCACTGTTGAATAAAAAATCATGCAGAATGAAGACTTCCAGTACTGGAAATCTAACAGTGAAGTCTGCATCGTCTTCCGAAGCTCCAGTAATGGTTTATCTCTTCCATCATGATGATAACAAAAAATGTACTTGTTCTCTGGTTCACGTTTTACCGCAGTTTTAGTTTTCAGTCCTGGAATTTGTACCAGGATGGCTTTTTAGCTAAATTTTCTGTCACTTCAAAATCTAAATTTAAAATAGTAGAGGTCATCTCTGGGAAAGCTATGCTGATTGTTATTCTTCAGAATAGACAACAAGACCACTAAAAATTAATCCCAATTTACTTTCACAGTTTGCAGAACTGCTGTCTCCCATGTGAATGTGTACAAGGGAAATTAGTATAGTTTTATGAATCACTCTAAAAAATAGGATTATCTGTGGATGTTTGTTGAAGGAAAATTAGTACAGTGTTTTATGAATCACTCCAAAATCAATCAATTAATTGCACAGGACCTCAAAAGTAGAAGAAATATTTCCAGTGTAAAAAGGATACCAAGGAAATCACCCCAACTCATGAACTTTAAATTGATAGAACGTGATACAAAAGCAAACCTCTTCTGCAGGTAATCCACTATCTGATTGGTAGCTACCTTTTACAAAGCCAAAATTAACTGAATCATTAGCCCTTTCTAGAGGATGTGCAACATGCCATCCGTTGCGCTACTCTCACTCAGCAGCATTGAATGTGGTCAAGATAGTCTAGGATTATATTACAAAAAGGACGTTTCTGCTTTTTGGTTATTGTATTAATGGTGATGGGTAATATTGAGTTAATCTCACTCGTGAAAATCTTGGCAATCTCAACCCTTCATTGAGTTCATCACTAAGAAGACCCTATGAGAGGCCATAACAGCAATTATTGCTTGCAATGATAGTGAGATCACTTATCAATACACCATTCCACAATATATTAACTGTTCAGGCGGCAAAACATATAATCATATGAAAATTGCTTCCAGATACACATCGTTAAGAAAAATGTCTCACTAATGCTTATCAAGACATAATATGACAGTGGATAATTTACTAAATTAGAGATCACTAGCAACGAAGGCAACCTCTACAGTGAGGGTTGTCTAGTAAGCATGTGGATCATAAAGATAAGTACAAATTTTCTTAAAGCAGAGCAGAGCCCTCTTTACAAATATTGTGCTAGAATTTTATAACACTGCAGCCCTCTCCGGTGAACAAGCTATCAAATTAACTCATTTTTAAGAACAACATTTTATTGTTCAGTGCTTGCATTGACCAGTTCAATCCTCAGAATAGAAGCCCGTATTTGTTCTTTCTAATGCATAAAAACCAAACATAGATTAGAGAGAATCACCACCACTAGACATGAGACAACTGCGAAGAATAGAGTCACCTGTTCTATTGTGACTCGCAGAGCTTCGACAGCAACTGCACGCGTTTCAGGATTCTGTATAGAACTTGCACCCCACACAGTTGCAATATATTTACGTTCGTCTTCCTGTTAACCAAGATTATAATGGTTTTAGAGCCCGTACATCTCTGTGAGATCTCATTCCCTACTCTTTTTTATCAGAAAAAATACCAAAAACATCACTACCTATCTCAGTTTTTCTCAAAATATCGCTCATGATTTACAAAAATTATGAGAACACTCTGCAGTGGTAACTTTGGTACTAAATAAATATACATAGACGAAGAAGGCATATTATTTGCCACCCTCCAACAATAAATATACACTGACGAAGAAGAAGGCACAGTGCAATTTGTTTTTATTTTTATAATTTATTCTTGGGGGGTATTGTAGAGAATTCCCTTGAAAAAGAACTTGAAGGGTGGTCTTGAAAATTTTGCAAAAACCCAATCTAACAAACGCAACTCAGTCTACCATAGGTAAGTCATAATAACACACCCACTCTCTCTCTCTCTCTCTCTGATTTGTTCATCCGTTGAGAAACAATCCACTCTAATATCAGACACGATGTTATTCAGGATGTCACACTTCCAACTTTCAGTAGTTTTTCTTTGATACTGTTCTAGCAAAGAAACATCACTTTGGTGAATTATCTCTCACCTCCAACAATTCTAAACGAGATTCTAGCTGGCGTTGAAGGGCCTTCAACTGAAGTGAGATATTCTTACCATCAGTTGCATTCTGGGCCTGAGAGAGAAAAAGTAAATAATAAGACATCTGCATAAATGATACCCCTTAAATAGTTTCTGTACCATTACAAATGCATAAATGAGAAATACAAATAATTTTACATAGGTTGTTTCGTCAGAATCTCATTGAGCTAATATTTGGTTTCCACGGTAAAACTATCGTTTACAACAATTTAGTCTCAATTCCAAAAGGCTCAAATAACTTTTAGATTACATCTAATTTTAAAGACTTCCAACAATATATTCTTCCCCTTTTTAATTTAGTGTGCAACCAGCCTCAACCAGCCTACAGATGGGCTATGCACACGTGTATTGAGATTCCACAAATTTTGTTTAATTGGCAAGAGAGATCCTCGTTGTTTGCTGCTAACCCTCAAAATAGAAAAAGGAATCACTATGCCAGGTCTGTTGTATCATGTCTTTCTGTATAGCCTTGCACTGATTCTGTCAACCTACTAAGAATCCATTACCATGGGCAATCATACTTCGGCTTATTTATAAGGGATGATTGATTGCATGCAATCTATACTCATAATAAGGCTAAATGTAGCTATCACCTGTGTCATGAATCAAAGCTCACACCTAACATGTAACGAAAACAACGGTCATGTATATTTTGATAATATGGCATGCATATGATAAAATGTATATTAATTTGGGCATAAAAAATGTCTTCCCAACACATGATAAGGGATGATAGATTGCATGCTATCTATAATCATGATGAGGCCAACAAATACTTACAAAATTGATCTAGCACCTGTGTCATGAATCAAAGCTGAGCTATCACCTGTGTCATGAATCAAAGCTCGCACCTTCTAACATGTAATGAAAACAATGGTCATGTATATTTTGATAATATGGCATGCATAAGATAAAATGTATATTAATTTGGGCATAAAAAATGTCGTCCCAACACATGATGAGGGATGATAGATTGCATGTAATCTATAATCACGATGAGGTCAACAAATACTTACAAAATTGATCTAGCACCTGTGTCATGAATCAAAGCTCGCACCTTCGAACATGTAACGAAAACAACGGTCATGTATATTTTGATAATATGGCATGCATAAGATAAAATGTATATTAATTTGGGCATAAAAAATGTCGTCCCAACACATGATGAGGGATGATAGATTGCATGCAATTTATAATCACGATGAGGCCAACAAATACTTACAAAATTGATCTAGCACCTGTGTCATGAATCAAAGCTTATAAAGTGTAAGCAAAAAGATAGTCATATACATTTTGATAATATGGCACGCATCAGAAAAAATGGATCTAAATAGCCTGGGCATAATATTGCAGTTTCAAGACATAAAGAAGACTGAAAAGGCCAAAAGAGTAAACAAGATGTCCTACAAAAAATGGTTAAACTGCTATAACAGCAAAATAGTTCGCTTAAATACTACCATGACATGAAGTAGGCTACTCATCCACGTTACATCTGCCGCACAAACATCCACAGCTTTAACAGCACACTCACACATGCAATCTATCTTGATCAAGAACTCCTGTAGCAGTGCCTCGCTGGCACTGGCCAGACAACTGGCTTCAGGCAAACTCTCCATGCAAGTAACCACTTTTCTTTCTGTCAAATCTGTTCAAAATTAAACTCAAAGTGGCATTACCGAAAACACTTAAAGGTAGTTCCTTCATCAAGAATCCAACAGCAGCGCATTACCACAATTCATCGATGAAGCATTCTCTGCTTGCAGCAGCGTAGTAAGCAAGTCCATTACTCTGAAATAGAATTCTTGTCAAATTGTGCTAAGTTTTCAATGGAAGATACTTTAGAACATATTACAAAAGAACTATGGCTATGAAATATTTAAACAGGAAAAAGCATACTCATTAAACAGCTGTTCCTTGGAGTATATGATCAGATTGAGTTGTTTCAGTCTAATTATCAAGCATGGTGGCAGAAGTTGGCATTTACTGTTGAAATATATCAAAGCTAATGAGTTGTGTTTGAACAAATCATAAAAAGATTCCAGTTATAAGATGTATATTAAGGAAAACCCCAAGATACCCTGGGATTTTCTTTATTTCTCAAATTCTCCTAATTTATGTACAAATATTTCCTCAAATGCCCAACGTTAAAACATAAAAAGACTAAGGGGATTAATTAACCATACAATTTCTTAGATAGTACATATAAAAGAGCGAACAGCAATGAGTAATTGCTTAAATAGTACATATAATAGAGAAAACAGGAATGATTTGATGAAAGTATTCACATAAAATTGCTTTTATAGGGGTTGACCGAGAACATTTGGAGAGAACAAAATATTACGGGCATTTCGGGCATCTGAGGAAATAGACAAAAACATCGGGGCACTTCAAAGTTGGACAAATATATACAAGTAAAATTTACCCTCATACATTATTTTATTTATTCCCGAAGCCCGTATTGCTCCCTCTTATAAAAGCTGCTATGTACCAGAATATATTTACCTCTTCCTTCTTTAAGCTCAATTAAGCCAAATAAGACTTCCATTACAGTTGACCAGAAATACAATACCTAAGAGGATAAAACATATACCAAGATTCTCCCATGGTTGCATTTGTTGTAAACTTGTTTGAGGCTCTACATATCTTACACCCTTCCTCTCTGACCCATTGTGTAATTGACAATATCTATGTAATAAACAAACATATTAAGCAATGGATTCCTATTACAATTTTTTAAACCATATTCATTGTAAAGAGTAAGGTAAAGGATTTCACCTGTCTAATATCCAAAGAATAGTTTCTTGATCCATCGAATGATAGCACAACATTCCTAAAACAATGCACATAAATAAAGAAATCAATGCCTCTCTATTTCTCTCTGGCTTCCGAGCACTGCTGACAAGACAGAACGATACTGAGGAAGATGTTTCATTCCAGTGTGTATACACATTCATACACACACATAAAGATAGGTAAAAAGGAAGCAGAAGATTGCTACCTGCGATTTTCTCCAGTCTCGGCAGGAACTACACCCAGCTTAAGGACCTATATATGTATATATACATAAGTACAAATATTACAGAACAATTCCATTTTGAGCTCATTTCTGAGACAAAGAAGTAGAGGATTTCGGTAACTCTATTGTTATTCCACGTTCGAAGAAGTGTATATGATTATAAATAAATAAATATATATATATATATATATATATATATATATAGAGAGAGAGAGAGAGAGAGAGAGAGATTCGATGCTTTACCATTTGAGCGGGATCGAGAGGAGATGACAGAGCAGCGAAGAAGAGGTGAGACACATCTTCTGAGAGATGACCTGCTGCTTGATCGGCATGGGCGTCTTCTGTGTCAAGTTCTTGGTTTCTGGTCGGAGCAGAGACAAAGAAGGAGGCAAAGCCATGGAAGAGCCAGTCTATTACTTCTGGAGACTGTGTTTCCCATGCGAGAAGCCATGGCTGGCATTCCAACCAATCCAAGCGATCCATCAAGTAAAAGTTTTGTTTGTTCCAAAATAACAGACCTTCAAACACTTCAAAGGCTTTAATTGTGTGATGTGTCTTTTGTATTATTAATAACACACACACACACACATATCTTTTTAACGTCTAATGGAGAACTGATTGTGATCTATGAGACGGACGGGGCCGCATGGAGAGATAGATAGATAGATTCTAAGGAAAAGTACCAGGATACCCCTGGGAGTTCGTCTATTTACCAGAATGCCCCTGGAAATTCCAAATTTACTAAACTATCCCTATGTCCAAAAAAATACACTTTATAAAGTAATTATACACTCAAATCTACAAGCCCTATTTACCAGAATACCCTTAAACCTAAACTTATTTACCATAATGCCACTATATATCTATTTTGACCTATTTATACCACTTTTATTTTTCAAAATACATCATAAATCAAACTAAATTATCAAAATTAAATTATATATAAAAAAATTCAATTGAAAGGTCACCTTAAAATCAAATTCTATGAATTTACATCGAGTTATACTAGCTTAATCCCATAAAACCAAATTTGTGATTGAAGTGACCAAAATTTAATCTTAAAACCAAAACATTTGATCGCACACCAAATTTTACCATTGGGATGCCATTTTGAAGCCAAATTCCATGAATTTGCGAATTCACAAACAATTTGTGGCCAAAATGTCATTTTAAACGAAATCTCACATAACATTTTGCTATTAAAATGCCATCTTAAACCGAATTTCATGATTTTACACTCGCAAACCAAAATTAATTATTGAAATGTAATAATTACATGTTATCAAAATTGTTTGTGAATCCGCAAATTCATGGATTTTGGCTTCAAAATGGCATCCCAATGGTAAAATTTGGTGTGCGATCAAATGTTTTGGTTTTAAGATTAAATTTTGGTCACTTCAATCACAAATTTTGGTTTTATGGGATTAAACCAGTATAACTCAGTGTAAATTCATAGAAGTGGATTTTAAGGTGACCTTTCAATTGAAATTTTTTATATATAATTTAATTTTGATAATTTAGTTTGATTTATGATGTATTTTGAAAAATAAAAGTGGTATAAATTGGTCAAAATAGGTATATAATGGCATTATGGTAAATAAGTTTAGGTTTAAGGGTGTTCTGGTAAATAGGGCTTGCGGATTCCAATGTATAATTACTTTATAAAGTGTATTTTTTTGGACATAGGGGTAGTTTGGTAAATTTGGAACTTCCAGGGGCATTCTGGTAAATAGACGAACTTTCCAGGGGTATCCTAGTACTTTTCCCTAGATTCCATTATCATCTTCGAACATCAATTATGACCCATGAGACCAAAAATATTACATTTCACGTGATACATGTGAAAGTGATTAGCGACTCTCAACGTTCAAGAGCTTTACCAATGAATGTTGGAATCGAGAGTGCACATTGTGGTTGTGAGCGATGGTCAAATATTATCTAAAGCAGAACATTGCATCGAAGTGTGATACTCAAACTCTTGAACTTGTTTAGGGCAAAGTATGCATAGTCGGTCACTCTCATCAATCGTGCCCCAATGCCCCGTTTGACATCGCAATGCATGTGAGCTAAGCCACATGGAAGCAATGGTTCGAATGGCAGACAACGGGATGGTCTCTAACTTGTATCAATGTGTACAACTTCCCTATTTTGCAAAGAATATGGTGTTTGTAGTTAGGTGCAACATATGTAGTAGTATAATGTGTGAAGCGTGAGCCTCCACCTTTGTCCTATGTAATGATACATTGATGTTACAAAACAGCCTCATTTACAGAGGAAACTAGTGATGCAGCATGAAGCAAGAGTGTTGCATCCCATCTACCAAACCGTTTTTCCATATCTTGCATCCAACCATAACACAAAAATTTGCTTTTATTTGTCTTTTGGATCTTTTGCTTGGACCCCATGTTATTCTAGAAAGTCGATATGAAGAGCTTTTTTTAATGTTAAGTATATATTCAACAACCCTTTCCATGGCCATGATCTCAATGGGAAGGGATCCCGTCTCAAGGAGGAGGGTATATGGCATTTGTTTCTTAACTTGAAGAAACTTTGTACGAAAATGTTTTTGGACATTTTCAAACTCTTGCCAAGTAGATTTAGGGATGTTATCACTGTAGAGAAGCACTAGTGTCGAAAATGTATTTATTGAGGGCCCAACACTTAATATCTCTATTTTTGCATGTTTTCTGAAATGCATAATATGCTCTCTTTCCCACCTATAAGTGGTGTGTAGCACATTTGGTCTATCTATGATTTGGAGGAACTTCAAGCCCAAGATATTTGAAGCTTTCTACACATTCAAATGGTTCATTATTGTACATAATACATGGTTGATCTTTTTTTTGGCACTTCAGAAGTATAAATTTTTTTTCGAGTTATTGACACTTAATTTAGTATGCATGCAAAAATTTTCCAATACCTTCATAAGTTTTTGTGGATCTCATAAAGTATTTGCAAAAAACACTACAACATCTGCATATAATAAAAGCATGATATCGATATTCCCAATACTAACTTCTTCAAAACCTTCTTCTTTTACAAACTTGGCAATGAAAGTTACGAATTGTCAATTAATTGAATGGATTTCTAGTAAGTTAAGGGATAAGTTTATGTATTGGAAGTCGCAATCTTGGCCATTCCATGTATGCTTGAAGGTTGTACAATATATTATAGAACCCACGATATTATTTTACTTGCCATTGTTGCCATGGACAAAGAAGGTTTTGCATTCAATTTTGCAACCTCTTCAATATTTGTGGAGGAAGAGGGATAAGACGGGAATCACATGGGTTGTGTGGAATCATCTAACAACCCCTAAGTGCTTGGGGGAAGCTGTAATATTGGACTTACCATACATATGATGGCTTGCAGATTTTCATTATTACAAGACATGTGTTCAAACTCACAACCATAGATATCTATTATTCAATATTTCTTTGAGAGAAAGGGTTTAACATATGGGAGAACAACGATTAAGGCTTCATGGTGGTAATTATTAAATGGATGCATTTCACTTAGGATTCCGTGCTCTTCATGTGTTCAACACTTCGTTGTCTCATGGAAAGAAAAGCTCTCGCATTATTTGTATGGAACCCATAATTTAGTAGAGTTATTTGTGTCTTCTAGGTTTTATGTTGGCCTGGAAAGGAGAGATTGTGCTCGCAGTTTAATCACTTGTTTCATTTGGGGTTCAAAGAGGTTGGAGATAGAGTTGATGCTCCATCTCAAAGAATTTTGGAGTTTATTGAAGCCCGCCAATTATTACACGTACTACCCAATTATGGATTTTGGCAACAGTCACTACGAAATATTGTATTGATGCAAGGTCCTTTACCTTTACAAACAAAAGAGCAACAATGGATTGATTGGTGTTTATAAGGTTAGACATCGTTTTTACAAGTGATTGTTAATCTCTTGTATCATTGTTCCATTGAGTCTCTTCAATGGATGTCATCTAAGGCTGAACAAGAATGGAAAATACGTAACTTTGATCATGGATGGTAGCAGACTTAAAACGTAGTTGGCATTCTAAATTGCCATTAGCAAAGCTCTTCATTTGAAAAGTTTTGATTGGTGCTTTGCCTACCTTTGGGATTACCTCTAAAGCAACATGGAATAGTGATAGGCAATTGCTTTTTTTGCATTGTTCAAATGGAAGATAGTACTCATTGTTTCATACAAAGGTTGATTGATTTCAAACTTGGAGTTAAAATTCTCAAATTTAGCAAGTTTTATCGCAGGTCGACCCAAAATTAGAAATGCAAGTTGTATTGTGAAAGAAGTTAGATCCAAGGTAAATTAAGAATGTGACATTTCGAAGAAAAACACAACTTGCATCTAAGTGATAGCGGGGTTTAGGGTTGCAGGGAGGGCCCCGAACGCGGCTTATTCCTTTTTCTTAATGTGAATGAATGTCACAGGAAGCGATGGAGTGGTTTACGGCTACACAGAGCACCTCTTATGAACCACATCATTGCTAAGTTTCCCTACTCCTAAAGTGTTAGGTACATCTCTTTGATTAGGGTGTAAGGTTACTAGTAGGGCATTAGAGGGCAAGGGAGACAAAGGGCAACGGGCTACAAAAGAACATGTTGGCAAAGGAACCATCTGAGGGTAGTAAAGCATCAATGGCATCAATTAAAGTATCGGCGGCAAGGGTGTCGGCCGTGCGGTGGGTGGAGTCAAGGTATGCACTACAAAGGATGATTAAGGATCGGGAGAAGCAACAAGTTGGGATTTTGGAACACAAGGAAGCAAGTGACGCATGGAAAGACGTAGGGAAACATATTAACGGAGGAGTGTATAGGATATGTAAGGAATTGCCGCATATGATAGCTAAGAGGGGATGGATGGAAAAGGAGATTAGGGCTCCCGCCAGCAATACGGCCGCAACCATCTTCACAGTTGATGGCAGTGAGGATTCGCAAGTGTGGGGAGAATCAGATGTTTGGAAAGTAGATGTCCGGAAGTAAGAAGTTGGGGGAGGTCATTCCAACCTTGCATTATGGCATATGGACGGAGAGGGAGTAGAAGAGCGGCAGCAGGGACCACAGGGAGGGTCACCTCAAGGGCTGGCTATTGTGGAGAGGGAGGCCACAGAGTACACGTTGCAAGTGGAAAATCTTTTGCAAGAATGTGGTCAGGCACATAATGCATACCTGAGAGGAGATCATGATAAGGATTTGAAAATGATGGAGGCTTTTGAGGTATTGGATGCAATCCTAAATGTCGAGATCAAAATATTAAAGAAGTGTTCGTTCATTTGTAAGCTACTTGGTGGTAGGCCTAATAGAGGTATGGTTTGTGACATGCTACAGGTAACTTTAATGGATAATGTCCCATAGATAAAGAATGCGAATAATATGGGACGAAATGTCTTTCACATTGAAGTGGTCAAAGGGAGTGATGTATCACAAATTATCAATATGAAATGTGTAGAGCTCAAATATGGAAGAGCTCTTTTGTTGGAGTGGCATGCTAATTTCAATGTTATGGATGAGGCTAAGAAAATTGGTAATCCTAACAATCGGCAACGGTTTGGTTTGAGAGGGTCCAAACCGAACTGTTTAAATTTTTTGAAACCTGAATTGAACCGAACCGTTGAAAATTTTTCAAACCATTAAACCGTAAAAACCGTGGTTTCGTGGTTCGGTTTCGGTTTTCAACTTAGGTCAAATTTTAAAGATGTTCCTAAATGTGAGAATAAGGTCTAAAAATGAAAAGATTGTTTAAAAAATTAAAATTAAAATTTTGAATTTCTTTTAAAAAGTAATAAAAAATAAAAAAACGTTGAACCATGGTTTTTGATTGTTGAAACCAAACCGAACTGTTAAAAAAACCCAAACTTGAATTGAACCGAACTGAACCGTTGAAGCCGTTAAGCCGGGGTTTGGTTCAGTTCAAACCGAACCGTTGTCGATTGTTAGGTAATCCCATGGTGATATATATGGTATTTTCTAATCTGCCACAACACTTATATCCTTTGATGCAAAATATTGGGGAGAAGATTGGCACAGTTTGTCCTTCAAAGGCAACCATGGTAGACAAAATCAGAGACTCTCCTAAGATTAGGGTGCTTGTGTAAAGTTTGTCCACACTCCCCTCTATAATTAGGGTGCATGATGTGGAGGCAAGATTGATAGATGTGGAAGTGGAATATGAGGGTCTACCTGGCCAATGTTTCTATTGTAAAAAAAAATGGCCACATTGCTAAGGAATGTCCAAGGAAGATTAATAGTAATGTAAGGGGGGAGAATGTTACGAGGCCGTTAGCTAAGCAAGAGACAACAAGGGTGACAAGATCAAGTACCCTCAATGGGGCTGAGAAGGCGAACACTAGTGCAAATGGCTGGACTTGTGTTTTGGGACACAAAAATGGCTTGCAACGAGAAGTAAACACAGATAAATCTCCTGTAGATTTGAGAAATCGTGTTGAAGTGTTGCAAGAAGAGGAGGACCTTGCACATGATACAAGCTAAACTATTGTTGAAGAGGTAGTAGCATGTACACCCGAGGTCCTATGCCGGTTAAGATTGCGTTAGTCAATCAGAGGAGGAAAAATAGGGATTGCAACTTGAGGATTAGCAATAAACTTTTTGAGGATGCAGAGGTGGGAAGGAAGATAAGGAGTATATGGGAAAATAATCCAAAGTGTCAATGGTTGAGATCAGGTCTTGAGGTTGCTAAAGAAACACTACATCGGTTGATTGTGTCTAGAGATAAAATGGTATTCAGGAGTTCAGCAACATGGTGGAGCATGAATGGGGACAAGGTGAACCAACAATTTTTTAAGTATAAAAAACCGAGAACAAACGGTAGCTACAATCCTAAGCTGATTAAGGAGGATGGTTCATTGTCAGAGGATGTATCAGAGATCATGGAGGCAATCACAACTCACTATAGTGGGCTACTCTCATATAGTTATATTCTCCCCGGCCAACCTTCACTAGCAAAACTTGCACTGGAGGGAATGCAACCAAGAATTTCAGAGGTTGCACAAGCTAAGTTGTCAAGGCCACTCTTGGAAGAGGAGATGTTAAGGTTGACTTAGTTGTTGGTCTAAATGAGTCATGTGATGTTGGGTGCTTACCTGAGCATTTTAAAGAGGGGCTGATATTTCTAATTCCTAAGGTACATGGTATACTAATGGATGTGAGGCAATGGAGACCGATTACGTTGCTCAACACAATTTGTAAGATTTTTGCTAATATTCTGGCCAAGAGGGTCAAACCCCACTTGCATGCGCTATTTAATGTTGGACAAACAGGATTCATGGAAAATAGATGCATAATTGATCATGTGTTGACCTTTGGGGAGGCGATTGCCTTGGCAAAGAAAACCAATCAACATATTTCATGTCTCATGCTTAACTTCGAGAAGGCATATGACATAGTACAATGGCCTTTTTTAGACGAAGTCATGGAGCAGTTGGGCCTACCCTCAAAACGAATATCAACTATGTTGGCCCTTTACAAAGGAAGCTTGAGTAGGGTGTTGATGTTAGGGCAGTGGGGCCCATCAATTCCATTATGCAGGTCTGTAAGGCAGGGATGCCTGTTGGCCCCCTATCTTTATTTATTTATTTCAAAGGCATTCTCATTCTTTTTAAATACACCAGATGCAGGAATACGGGAATTAGTTGTCCCACATGCCTGCAAGGACTTGTTGGACTCCATGTATGCAAGTGACACTATGCTCTATCTGTAAGGCAATGATGCTAATTTACAGCATGCCAAAAAACGGATTGAGTTGTTTTGTAAACCATCAGGTTGGAAAATTAATTGGAACAAAAGTAGAGGTTTTTGGGTAAGTCCAAACCCAAGGCCGCTTTGGCGCCCTAATGCTGATTTTTAATGGGTCCCTAATGGAATGGCTGTTAAATATTTGGCCTTTTTGGTGGGAGTTGAGATTTAGAAAAATCAGCAACTTGGGCAAGTGAACTTGACAAAATCAGAAAAAAGCTTCGGTTATGGGCATCAGTAAAGCTTTCCCTTGCAGGTACAGTAGTTGTGGTAAACCACATTTTGTTGGCCACCATGTGGCACTCGTTGGTATGCTGGATGTTAGACAAAGATTGCATCAAAAACATTAAGACCATGGTGAGAGGGTTCCTTTGGTCGGGTAGAGACCATGAGACAGTGTTAGTTAAAGTGGCCTGTAGTTGTTTGATCAAGGCCAAAAATTAGGGTGGACTTGGGCTGGTGAATCTGATTCACCAAAGTAAGGCTTTACTCGGTAAGCTCCTGGTGCGAAGTTTCCAACCTGGACCAGAATTGTGGAAGTTGCTTCTTAGGGACAGAGCTGAACTCTGGTATCCAAGGAATGGCGGCCCTTGGAAGGCAAAGAAGTGGTGGTTGTTTAGTCCAAGTCTAAAGATAAAAGAACTGACTAGCATGGAGGATAGGGTGACCCGCACCATAATGAGGGCTTGGTCAAGTTTAAGAGAGGGGTTGGTCTTAATGCAGCCAAAAACGATGGAGGAATAGCTCTGACAACCACTATTTTGGAACCCTAGGATTAGAAGCGATGACGGTATGATGCTTGGGCAGAAAAAATACTTGCCATGGGGGCAAATGCTAGGGTACAATGTTAGTTCAGTAAGAGACTAGGAGGTTTTCAAAAGGAAGACAAGGGAGGGTCTGGTTGGTAGTACTAGGTTTACTTGCAGGCTGGAAAAGGTGACCCCTTTGATAGATAAGGTCATTGATGGTCTAGCTAGGCTGAATGAAGAAGAGGGGTCCTGGTTTGGGTGGTTTGTAGGTGAGGGTGATGCACAAATTATCCATGGCAGGTGCCCATCTAATGAGTATCGTTTGTGGGGCAACCTAAGTGCTTTGTCAGACAATGGCCAGTGGTTGGCAGTGTGGGTGGAAGTGTTGGAAGGTAAGAAGTGGCAAGTAAACCCGGACCTAGGGAAGCTGGAAATGGATAGTTAACTACAAGCTCGTATGTGATTTGGATTGGGATTCATTAGAGGTGTGGTGGCAAAAACCGGGAACGGACAAACTGGAAAGGTTTTTCAAGTACAGTACTAAGCTAGGACGGCAAATCATTGGCTCCAAATCAATGGGTGCTACTCTAACTCGCAATAGGTGGAGGGATAAAGGCATATATGATGACTTG
Source organism: Azolla caroliniana (assembly GCF_043228905.1). NCBI lineage: Eukaryota > Viridiplantae > Streptophyta > Polypodiopsida > Salviniales > Salviniaceae > Azolla > Azolla caroliniana. The sequence goes on along the minus strand of NW_028230441.1, from coordinate 6,080,739 downwards.
TTGAAGTCGTTTTGGAGGAGACTATGGGCATTCGATATGCTAGAAAAAATAAAGCTTTGGTTGTGGCTTCTTAGTCATAAAGCGGTACCAGTGGGGGAGTGGTCGAGGTGTCGTGGTGGTGAGGCTAGTTGTAAGATATGTGGACACTCTTTGGAATCAATCCCTCACTATTTTTGGAATTGCGGAGAGGCTATTAGCATTTGGGGTAGAAGTCTCAAGATAGTGGTAGCATGCAGTATGAATGGGAGAGTTGTATGTGGATCCTTACAAGGGTTGAAGTTAATAGGGGAAGGCTGGGCTGAATAGTTAAACCCCCACGATCATGGATTTATAGTCCAGGGTGGCAAGGTGTTTCAACGTGTTGGAGTTTGACTTGGCACTAACTCAGAATTTTTTGAAGAGATATGGATGATGGTGGCTTGTTTATCAGTCTGGCATATTTGGACTAGGCGTTGTAAGTTTGTTTTTCAACAGCAAAAGCTCCTTAGCGGTGACGTGTTGTTAAATATCTGGTTTGAGCTGGTATCTTGTTTGCGGGGATGGTACGACTCGATTCAAGGGGAATCTAATGCAACTGAAAGAGCTCAGTCAAAGTTCCTACTGAAATGGGGTAATTCTCCTATGGTGGGCAGATCATCATCAGGGCCTAAATGGAACTACCAAGCACCCCGATGGTTGTTTCCGCCGATGGCTTCCATTAGTGACCAGGTGTTGTAAATATGTATAGATATGGTACAAGTTAATTACTAGGTTATAGGAGTTGTGGGATACTTTTGTTGAAAATGAGGTGGGGACTATGACCACTTTGGTGAGAAGGCTAGTGTGAGGGTTGCTGAAATTTGTTGGTCTATGATGTATTTTGTTTGCTAACTAGTGAAGTAGTGTTTTTTTGGGAAAAAAAAGTTAGAGATGGAAATTGTTTTCCTATTTATGAGGTATTGGGGATTGTGTCATGGTTAGGATATGCACAATGCTTTTGTGTTTGATGGTAGGCATGCAGTCAAAGCATATCTACGAAAGTTGAAGGAGGTACTAATGTGACAATTTTTGGAGCAGGAAATTCTTTCCTCATTGGAGTGTTCTTCTTGTCAATTGGCACTTAAACATGTTCCACTACTCGTGTAGTAGTGGGTGACCATGGTCCATTGTGACACCCATTGTAAATATTGTTTTTCACACACATTTATTAATACAATTGCATGTTTTCACCCATAGAGAGAGAGAGAGAGAGAGCACATTCTTATACATTGTTTATACATACCACCAGGGTATTACCAATTGATAGAAAGTGACCTCACTTGTTCATCAAGAGCAACATATGCATTAACAATTAAACATTGTACTATCATCTCCAAAGATAGTAAAAGTTGAAGAGAGTGGGAGAGGGAGAGACTCACAATGCACACCAATGACTTCTATCGTAGTCTGTTCGAAGATGAAGCTTGATTAATGGTGATGGTACCACTTACATGGTCTATTTACTCATGTATGTGATGATAGTTTGAAGTGTTTGATGCAAGATATCAATCTCATTTTCCATTTTGTGCAAAAGTGTTTCTTTGGTAGGCTATGGTGGGTGTGTTGCCTCTTGTGGTGGCTTTAAACGCCAACAAATTTCTCTTAGGACATGTTTTTGTATAAAAATATAAGGTGAATGTCAAAACATAAATTCCGCACATGCGTGATGGCTAAAGACATTTGGGTTGTGGCGTGTCCAACTTTGGGCATAATAAATTGGAAAAAAAAAATTATTACCCTTTTAAGGGAAAAGAATTTGTTTATCCTCGTTATGGTTATACCTACAAAACGTAGATCAAGGCCCAAATATTAGCAATTGTGCAACTAATGAAATTTTTTCTCTTGCATTGTTGGTTACTAAGATCACAATGTACAAAATTGATTCAAAATTTAAAATACAAAAAAGTTTAAGTATTTACATGTTCACTCTTCAAGCAAGGTTTCTTATTGCGAATTTCACAGAGATCAAAGAAGGTAGAATAGAGAGATCCATTGAATGAGGAAGCTGGCAATTGATCTTGCCACAATGCCTAGCATATATTTATAATTGAAAGCATAGGAGATCAAATGTGTTTCCTATGAAACAACAATCAAATATGAAATTATATATCTCTTAGGGACATGGTTTTAGATGTCTTTTGTGCACATAATGTTGATTCTCCTATCATATTATTTTCCTTTAATGTTGTGTGAACACATGGAAACGTGACAAAGTATAAACCTCTATGAACTGAAAACAAATAAAAGCAACAAGGTTCAACAATTTTTCATCTATAATGAAGACATTTAGACAGATAGGATGAAAATGCTAACAACACTCTTTTTAATATTTTGTTAGGGGGTTTGTGCAAGTGATGACACATTTAAGGTATGTTTTCATTATTTTGGGCACAAATGTTGACGAAGCAATAAACATGTTAATAGAGTATAGTGATGAAGAAAAGAAACGGGTTATACCATAGGAACATAAGATATTATAAATCAACACCCAAGTATATAGAATCATCTTTTACAACTATGTGCTTAGCACCATATTACACAATTATATGGAGATGGTGGAGTGTTTCATAATATGTATGGTGTCTCTCATGTGTTAACATGATCCACTACTTGCATAAAGTCACCTCTCTAAAAGATTTATTATGTACAAATTAAACATGATGTGAAACAATTCAATCAAGGAATTTTTTTATCAAGTGAGAACCAAAATTTTTAGAAGAAAAAAATGGCTCAAGAAGAGCAAAGTTCATTAACACACTCCTCAAATGAGGAGTTCAACTCATCTCACCATGGTCCATCCCTAAGCTAATGTCAACATTTGATGCACATTTATATAAATCGACTGTGGTGGAAATAAAAATAAAAATAAACTTGAAAGAAAGTCAATCACGAGTGCTCTTCTCAATCTATGTCTTCATAATAACATCCATAAGTATTAAACTCCATCATATAATGTAAGAAAAATAGGAACTTGGCCACAACCAAGTCGAATGCGGAATAGGAAATCAAGTGGAATCGAAAGAAAAAACACAACGAAAAGGGGTGCACAAGATATATCGTGGAAAACCCCAAATAGGGTAAAAACCACGGGTGCCACATACACCAAACAAATTGCTATAAGAAAGATGTACAACGACACTAACACACGGGCACCGACCTGAGTTCATTTACTTCGCCGACTCGCAGTTACAACATAGGCACTTACAATGTCTCACTCACACTCACACACTTCGTCTTTTCTAGCTATGGAGGCAACGACCTCACACACAGGCACAACACTCGGTTACTCCCTGCTACACTCCGAACAAGACAACTCGACTCACTTACATAAAGTTTGCCCTAGTTATCTTTATACTTATCTAACTCTTGGGCTATTTATAGATATAGCCCACATAGGGCACATTTAGAGTATTTACAAGTATAGTCTCCCGAATCGGTTATATAATCTATTTTCGTTTTCGACCGCGGCCGAATTACCCATTGATCCCATCTTATTCGTACTCTTCCCATCCGGAGGGACCTGTTTTCCCAACATATAGATGAATAGGATCATAGTCAATGTTTTTCCATGGGGAACATGACCATTCACAAGTATCAATTAGAAGAGTTGTGAAAGTGGGTTGGGGTTGACTTAAAATCCTTTTGAACAAAGCTACGTAGGTAAATCCTTTTGTACCTATGTAGTTGAGCTGGAAGGGACGTATTTCCTTGAGAATACGAAAGTTTTCTGAATTACTTTGGGAAAAGGGAGGGGTGGCTCTTTGAGATACAGGGAAAAGAAGAATACCATAAAGATAAGTTAATCGAAGATAACTTACTTGCACAACTCTTCTTTTTCTTTTTCTTTTTTTCAAAAAAAACATATCCTTCCATTAGTTTTAAAAGACATATCTGCTACAAAATACAAAATAGATGGAAAGGAAGCGATTATCCTTCCCAAGCCCATCTTGTGTAAGACAATGGCTAGCCATGAATCCTTCATTTGATAGACTTGATTGAGCACTTCCTCAAATTTCCCATTCTCAACATCTCTTGCAATCAGTGCATTCCAAGAGACATGTTCTTGGACTGAAAGCATGTTAAATACTACCTATGGCTCGGCAAGTGACCTACATTTAGCATACATATCTACTAATGTATTGCCAAAATCTATATGTCAGAGAGAAATTTGCCCACATTAAGTTATAGATGAGACATACCATGAATTTGCATATGCTCGAAACAAATCAATCTTCATCATCATGTTCATGTTCAACATATCCAGATATATACAATCCACAAACCTACACTTTGGATTGGATGTTTGTCAAACAGTTCTTGTGCTTGTGTTACTTGTGCTTGTGTTAAGATACCATTTTTTACATACATATCAAATAAAAACATATATAATATCCTAAAATTAGTGCATACCAAGAAGCCACATCCCAAACCGGAAGCCCCTTGAGCACTTTCTATGCTTTTTCTACTTGACCACATTTGGCATGCATATCCAATTCCATGAGGCTAAATCTTGACTAGGAAGTTCATCAAACACTAGACGAGCTTTTTCCAAATCATCACATTTGGCATACATGTCAACAAAGCATTCCCAAATTCATCTAGTTGAAGCATTATGCTCTCTTTCTCCAACCTTTCCAATAATTCCAAAGCTCTACAATTGTATCCATTATGTACAAAGCCATCGATCACGGTGTTCCAAGATACAATATCTTTTAAGAAAATATTATCAAACATCTTAACCAAGCACACTGTCACGGATGAACAATGTTCTTGACAAACACTCATCAAACAACACAAACAACCATCAATGGCCAAATACCACCACCCTATATTCATTGTTACTTATATTTTACCATGCCATTATCTTCCCCCATTCAAGATGCTTCATCAACTTTATTATGCTATTAATGACCAATTTCCACCTAATGGTTCTATAACTCAACATCATGTTAATAAATAAGCATTGGCATGTTCACTTGTTAGAGGTCACCACAATTGGTCCTTAATGCTTGCACCATGTGCGTGTTTAACCTCCATTGCCTCTATTTCTATTTTCAAACATCCCTCGTTCCTGTAAACCCTTGGAACCTCCCTATTGCATAAGGCATAGTTTTAAATCATCTTTCAGTACATTTTGAGTGAATTATATAATATACACTTTCTCTTCCATGTGTAAATACATGCTCACTTTGCATGTAAAATAAATATGTATAATGGCATTTCTAAAATTATCTTCTATTAAACTCATACGATATATTTGTATACATATTTCAAAGTAACCCCCCCATCTCCCATTCATATGCATCCCTTTTCTTCCTATTTTTCCTTTGAACACGTGCTTCACCATTTGGCTTCCATACATCCCTCGTCCATAAATGTGATCGAAAAACATCTTGTTAGACTTCAATATCTTTAAATCAGCAAGATCATTTTATTTACTAATTTTTAATGGAGAGCTTACCACTTCATTTCCCATTAATATGCATCCCACTTCTTCCTATTTTTCCTTTGAACATATGCTTCATCATTTAGCTTCAATATCGCGCTCGTGCATAAATATGTTTGAAAAACATCTTGTTAGACTTGAATATCTTTAAATCAGAAAGCATCATTTTATTTACTAATTTTTAATGTAGAGCTTACCACTTGATGTATTAATCTTTAAAGGAGGGCAGCAAAGAATAATTATATTCAATGTAGGGGAACGAAATTGTGTTGGATATGATGAGATCGAACTGTGAGAAGTATTCGTTCATGATTACAAGGGCAGAAAAGGAGCGGACTCTATACAAAAGACAATATTGATAGCATTTAGAGGCTCTATTTGGTTTTACTGTTAATCTCCTTTAAAATGAAGTCACATATCTTTTTTGGATATGCCTATGAACAAATGCAACACCCACAAAAAAAGGAAGGCGGGGACAAGGGACATCAAATCACTTAACTTTATACATTAGAGGGGGTTGGGAAAAGGAGAGGGAAAGGTTTAAATGGAACAAAAAAAAAGTGAAGGCTCGTATGAACCAAAGGTTATGAGAATAGGGGGGATATCTTTTCCCATCTAGTATAGTAATAGTAATAATGACTTGTTCATGGCTATAGAAGGGAAGTTGTCCCCTTGGCAATCTCTAATGTAACAATACTAATAAATGAATAGTGTTAGATTCGAGACAATATGAGGGTGCAAGCAAGTATTGTAAACATGTATGTATAAATATAAGAGAGTGGAGAAATCAACGAGAGAAAGAGCATTGAGAGAGTGTGATACAAAGAGAGAGGGGGTTACACTAGGCAGTTATATGGGGAACTATGTAACTAGTTATTCAACACCTCATCTCAACTTTACTGTGGGCGTAGCTCTCTTCTTAGTCATTAGCGCAACACTCTCTTTTTGCATATCTCTATGCTACCATTGCCGGAAAATGATGTCTACATGTACAAACACTTATAGTACTACTACAACTCATATTAACCCATCCTCTAACATTTCAATGGAAGAACATCATCGAGTGTATATAAGAACACACGACGCCTCCACAATTGACTTTCTAGCAACATACATACAAAATGCCTCCACCTCCTCCCATGCTCGCAAATTACATGAACTATTTGATAGTAACATTAAGGTCATCTACTCATACCTCTACTTTCCATCTTTAATGAAAAGTTTGTAAGAATTTTTTAATGGACAATTTGTTGGATGGTATGATTCTCACAATGAGCATACCAAGTGTTATATAATGAGCTTCCTTGTATCAAGCTCCACATAATTGATTAGGTGTGGCCTAGACATGGGGTCGATCTCCCCATTGCATCTACATAAGCATTCTTTTATCACCTAAAGAAACTCAAAAGAAACATGAGGAAAAATGAGATCTTATGGGCTAGTAATCCCTTATCTCCAATCACATCTAAATACATGCACAAATGCTCGTAATGTTGAGCATTCTAGGGAAACATGAGAGGAAGTGCACCCCTAGTAACGTCATCAAACAGACACAAACCTCCTCAATGTCCCATACCATAGAGGATTGATGTGAGTCTACCTTGGGTTCTGTGAGGATCGCACATGCTTTGCTAACAAGAGCCATAATCACAGTCTCAACATAAGTCAAGCCTCCATGATAAGAAGGTAACTAGAAGCGCCATGTTCCCCTTCAATTCACAGATAGATGCTCACAATAACGTTGAACTCAATCATCCCTCCAACACAATTGCATCTTGTTAGATATATGGTTCCTCTCTTAGTTCATAATGTAGAGAAACACGAGGTAAAGTAAGGTCTTTCTATATGGAAAACACCATATGGCATTAAGGCTAACTAATTGAGTTGATCTATGTAAATCCATCCTCCTAACTATTTGAATTAATGTATTGGTGGAACAGATCGATGATCAAAGCATGAGCATGTTTACGGTCGTGATGCCCGGAAATGATGTCCCTAATTTTCTTGCTTGGCCATGCCCCTTTGTTGCCATTGCAATTGAAAATGTTGCTAATAATGATCAACAAATTCAATAAGATCATGATGTCCACACTATTCATGCTTGGGATGCTAACTTTGAGTCTTCCCTATCATAATAGTCTACTCTCTTTGTATATAATGGTTGAGTAGAACCAACAAAAATTCATGTACATAAATCATAGTTAGATTCACACTACAAGTCAAGCTGCACAAATGTAAAGTGTATTTTTATTCAATGAGAAGTAGGAGACCATTTATTGTCAAAAGTTTTATTTTTCTGTGTATCATGTCATCATTGGTACCTTGGTACAAAAAAATTATCATTTGAACAAACATCAACATTTGTGTCCATTAGTTGTTTATAAAGGAAGTGTACAACAATAAACAAAAGTACATCATTTACTATATCAACGTATGTGAGATATTGCAATGATAAAGATATAAAGGATAGAGTTGATGTGTGGGTACGATGGAATTGATAGACATGCCAAATTTAGGCTCTAGTGACCTTAGTCACGGGGTCCAAATTCCTCTATCCCTAGAAGTTGGAATCTCATAGGTATGTCATCATTGGGCGTCTATTGAAAAATCAAATGGGTTTCTTCCTTCCTCTTAAGAGTGTGATACTCTAATATGTACACAAGCTATGAATGAATATAGCAACAAAATAATCATTGGCTAGATACATTTCCAAATAATATTTTACATATAATGGCCAAGATGAAGATATTTTACATATAATGACCAAGATGACTACCGGTTCACAACATTGAGTTTTTTCTCATTATCTCTAGCCACACCAATTTTATGTGTGGGTTTTACCATGGACTTATTATTTTTCAAAAAACTTAAAATGTATTTTCTAGAACGTAAGAACGTAAGGGATACTTCAACAACAATATGTAGGTAGTGTTGCAAAACATTGATGTAAATTGTATATTGCTAGGTGAATGACACCAAGACCAAGTTTTTCCCTATGTCACTAACACACAACCGAACATGGAACTTTTTTTTATCATACATGGTTTACCCTTCAATATGTTAACAACAAATAAACCCTCCTTTTATGATTCCTAGGACTTTTATCCCATAGCCTTAATGCATTGGTGGTATTGGTACATGTGAATAATCTCCAAGCAAATTTGAAGCAATATTAACCACAATGTAATTTCTCTTACAATTTAAACTGAAGGGTGATCCTACCCAAATCTGCCATAAAATTATAACCGCGTAATAATATAACCTCTTCATTGAGCTTTACATCACATAGTACACCATACCCACTGATAAATTTGACATATTCATGAACATATATAAATAGAACTCTTAGCCAATGGAGATAGCATAAAATTGTTGATGAATGTGTATATACACAACTAAACTTGTACTAGTAATTAGGATGAACCTAGATGAAAATCAAGCCAATAGAGTTTTGGAGGAATCAACCAATTTGGCACAAACATTTTAAATAATATGGCAAAGAAATAACATTGGATAGGCAAAAAATATTGATGGGCTGAAGACTCAAATATGAGATTACTTGTTAGGATGCCAATTGGCAATGAGATTAACAACAAGGCAATCTTATTGCCCATCGACACACACGCAGTATTATAGAGATAATGACCATCAATTATTTGGGGCCCTGACAAAGTGTATCAAAGAAGGGAACTTGTTGAAGATCACAAGAACTCATCTTGGTGAGAAACGTATAAAAAATACACCTTGCAAAGTGAATGAGTCACACTTTTTCTATAAGCATCATTCAAAAATTACAAGGGAACAAGTATACAAAATTCACCTTTTCTAAGCAATTCTCCAAATTCTAAGACCACAAGTTACAACAAAGACACAACCACCATATGTTTCACGATGTTCCAAACTTCCACCTCTTGGCCTTTTAACTTCAAACAAATAATACACAAAAGGCAAAATGTCCTCGTTTGTCTTTCTTTTTTTGTTTCCGTTGATATTTGTTTCATTTTGTTAAAGATTAAGTGAGGATGCAATGGGCAGGGGAGAAACCCATTCTCATGGCATGGGTGTCCATTTCAATGAGGAAATTTTGTTGGAAGAGGTTTCCGAGCACGGCCATTCCGAAAGGTGACTCGACAGGCAGAATGCCGAGGCAACGGACGTTGACCGCCGCCTCAAGGAAATAATTCTCGGGCGGAGGCTCGAAGCAAGCATCGGCACCTTTGAAGCAAATCCCGAGCTTTGGTAGGCGCAGCACCCAAGCCGGCGAAGCACTCGAATTAAAGCAAGCCTCGGACCCGAACCCATCCTCCTCCTCCGGCACATTGGTTAGCTCCAAGCCTAGGGAGAGCAAGGCGGCTATGATCTCCTCCAAGATGGGCTGATAGGCAGGGCGAGGCAAGTAAGTGAGGGTGGTTCCTGTGTCGATGATGGTGCCGCCGTGGCCGAGTTCGTCCATGGACCAAACGCGCTCGTCTATGTCGGGGACGGGGTGGCCGGACACGGTCACGTTGTGGACACCCACGTAGTAATAGCTCAAGCCTTCCATGACAGGGTTGGTGAGGAGGGGTGTGTAATGCAGTGTAAATGATGGGGCTGGCGGTGGCAGGCCGAATTGAAGGTAGCTTCCGTGGGTAGCAGTAGTAGTAGTAGTAGTAGTAGAATTGGTGGGGTGGAAGAAATCCATGAAGCAGTAGGAGAAACGTTGGAAGGAGTGGTGATTGTTGTTGTCTTTGTCTCCAATGGGCGGCGGCGGCAGTTGGGACGGGAAGGAGAGCAGACCCCGCCCCAATCCCAACACTCCCGATGACCCCCCTACATTCAAGCTTTGGCCTGCCTCATGTAACGCACACCCCAACACTATATCGGCAACCCTAACCCTAACCCTAACCCCCAACGCGCCTCCTCCTTCGCCATCGCCATCGCCATCGCTGCTCAGAGTGACCACCTCCTCTGCAAGATTCCCCACTGTGCTCGACCCGTCCGCGTACTCGTACTCGTACTCGCAGCTCCCCGGCGCTCCCGAGTCGCACGACCACCACAGAGGCGGCGGAACCAGCCAACACCACGGCGAGACGCACGACACCGCCCTGTAACTGGATGAAAGCCCCGCCACGAACGCTCCTGTATCAGGAGAAGAAGGCGGCGACGCAGAAGCAGAAACAGAAACAGAAGCAGACGAAGATTCAGAAGAATGGAACTCGCCTTTGCTTGCCAGCCTGCTTTGCTTCATGTCGCCTGCGCATTTCACCCATGTGAGGTCGCTACCTGTGTCCAGAATGAAGGATAGACGTTGCGGCGGCGATCCGAGGCTTAGATCCACGAGATATTGACCGATGCCGGAACTCTCTCCCGACCGAATGCGGCTCCTCATCACATTCGCTTCATCGTGGCGGTGGCTGTGATCGCCCCGTTCATCATCTGCTTCCGTCGAGCTATGTGCAGACCTTGCACTGCTACCTGACGTGTTGAATATGACCTGTCGAGCTCTGTTCATCTGCTTCCTTACCATGCCTTCCATTCGGTGGCTGTCTCTCGCTCTTGCTCCCTTCAGCGCCTCCATCACCCCACCGGAGGAGCCTGTGTCGCCGCTAGGCCTGTCCAGCGCGCCGCTATCCCTGACGGCCTTCGACGTTGGGGTGGAGGTGATCCGGTGGAGCTTCACGCGTACACTCCAGCCCCCACGCCGTGGAGCGCCGTCTGTGGCGCCGGCCATTGACGGCGGCGGGAGAGAGGCGCAGAGCAGAAGGACGGCGGCGAAGAAGAAGAAGACGGAGAATGCGACGGAGTGTTGGCTCGCCGTCATTGCGACGTTAACGTCCGTCACCGGGTCCGTCCGTTCAACGTGGATGATCCGGGGCCATCTTCTCAGAATAATAACTGTGAATGGGATTTATCATTTATTCATAATAATATATATATATATATATATACAGACTACAGTATATATAACTTTTGCTAATGGCATATTTATTCATAATAATATCAGTTGTTTTACGTTTTCTGCTCTACTGTTTAATGGCTCTTGTGTCCTTAATGACTGACACTATCTAGCTGGCCACCATTCATTCGTCTTTGATCATCGTCCCTTTAAGGGGAGTTCCCATGGGATGTTCTTCTTTTCATATTCCCCTCCCTGTCTCTTTTGCAAGAATGTTTCTGCCGGAACCCCCCCCCACATTCCCCTTTTGTATAAATGCCTTCCCAATCAAAGAGCCCATTTTGATTGCCCAAATAACGAGCTCGGCATTACGGTCGTGGTATACTTTTGCGCTTGGGGCGCTTCGTGCACCGAGTGCAATTGGTATATTATTATATATACTCCTCCTCTACCAAGGCTCCACACATCGAGCACATTTATATTCAATTGATTCTTAACATATCGCAACACAAATTGTGCACACTAGTCGAAGCCGAATATCTTCATTTAAACAATTTTTGGCTAGCACATTGAGGAAAAGCTCCCCAAAGAAGCACCTTCATACTCCTGGATGGTGAGACCAAACCCTAACTAATCATGAGGGAATAGGCATTTAACAAACATGTCTAACCCTCTCGTGTCTTTAATGTCCATTTTGTCTTCGAGTAACCTAACCAAGGGGAACCTTGAAACAAGTACTTTTTGAGTTCCCTACAATCAAATTGACTACAAAGATGATTATCATCATGTTTCAAATTAGAAACGTTTGGCATTAAGCTGATAAGGGTCGATCATACATAAAGGTGATTGGACATGACAGCTATGGGATCATCATTGACAAATATAATGTCAGTTCATTATCTCTAAGTTGTCCCCATTTGTATAAGTGTTAGTGAGTTTCCCGTTAGAGTAACATATCGATTATTTAATTTTTGGAAGAATTTTGTGTAACATATGAAATATTTTATTATTGTAAGGATTTTAGCTCGATCATAATAAATAACCTATGTATTATTTTGTTATCGGAAAGGTTTGGCTTGAACATGAAACATTATTATGCTCAAGGCTCTGATTCTTAGATTAATTATGCATTTCATGGTGATCCCAAAACACACTTATCAACATGGATTAACAGTCATCAAAATATCAAAATGCGTGACTATATACATATATATACATTTAACATTAAGGGCAATGTAAGATGTTATGTAGGTTGTTAAGAGTACCAACTTCTCCACCACATTATTTTAGATTTAGATATGAAATATTTTAGACAAACATGTCAGTCAGAATGATAATAACACAATAAGCACATTGAATTTATTTCATAGCACATATATTAAAACTAACCAAATAGTTAGTACACGGATGTAAATAGATGACAATCTCGACAATCTCATAATTAAATTTGGTGTTTGCATTTGCATCAAAGAAGGGACATCAAATTCTATCATCTTTTGGTTCAACTTACACAAATAGTTATATCTATAGACTCACATTTACTGCACTGTGGTCTTTACACTCCAAAAAATACTCACATTTACCACAGTGGTCTTGACAGTAGACACTACCAAAATCAGTATGGTTCCGAGAATGAAAGATGAAAATAAGTCAATTGTATTTGGAATCAGTGCTATATCCATATTTAGCTTCACTTGGTCTTAAGACTGTAGAATGTTTAGTGTGTGGACTCATCGCTCCAAGGATAATTAGGATTCATTCGTTTGTTTGGCTTAGTCAACAAATTTACTTTACTTCTGTAGCAAAATCTTCTAGATTGAGCATTAAGCCCTCAGAGTTGAGCATGATTCGATTGGCAGAGCTAGAAACGGTATTTGCAATTTCTCTGCTTGCTTCAATTTTACGAAGAGTGATAAAAGCTGGGTTATTAGAAATAGCATCTCCAATAAGTTGGGCACTTTTGGCTTCACCCTGTTTCAAAAAGTATACATACATAAGGTACTACAATACATAAGCTCTCTAAAGTTCAATAACCTCTATTCAAATTCAAAAAACAATTACCAACTCTATAAAGTAAAGCATAATAAACAATTAAGTACAATACAAGTCTATGAAGTACACTGTTAAGAGAGATAGACAACGAGTACAACAATGTGATAAATTCTTGGTAGTACAACTATACAAGAAACTCTATAAGGTACAAATAATAAGATAAACTCCATTAATAAGTACGACAGAATAAAATAAAGTCTAATACAAAGCATATTATTTGGCAATACAAAATAATATCTATAAACTACAGCAATACAGTAAAAGTCTACTCTGATCATCTAACTTGAGAAAAAAGAAGACGAAGAATTCAAAACATACCTGAGCTCGAACAATAGCACTCCTTTTGTCTTGCTCTGCCTTCTCAACAATGAACTTAGCCCTCTCTGCCTCCTGTGCAGCTACTTGCTTGGCTTCAATGGCAGCAGTAAACTCTTTCCCAAATGTAAGATTTATGATAGAAACGTCATCAAGAGCAATATTGAAATTCGCAGCACGCTCCATAAGAATTCTTCTGATCTCCCTACTCACAGCCTATTCCAAAATCACTCAGGAAAGAGTCTGTCTTGTATCTTTACAATAAAATGTGCAAATAGATATGTATACGCACCTCACGCTGGGTGATCAACTGGCTTGCATTATATTGAGCAACAACAGCCTTCAACGTCTCATGAATAATTGAAGGTAAGACCCTCTCATTATAATTTGTACCAAGAGTTCTATAAATTGTTGGTAGCCTGTCACTCACAGGCCTTGTGAGGACTCGGAGACCAATTTTAACCTGCCAAATCAAGCCTACCATTAACAAATCTAATCATCCCAAGATAAATATGATTACAAAACACCACCAAGAAGCAAAACCCTCCATAGCATGTGCTTTTACAAGCTCAAGTCCTAAAAAGAACAAATGCATTGATAGTAAAAGATACCATCTTACAATTCCACAAATTTCATCATTTATAACAAACAAATGACTACAAAAAATCATCAAGCAAAACCCTGTATAGCACATGCTTTTACAAGCTAACTCGTACAAAAAGAACAAATGAATTGATAGTAGAAGATACCATCTGCAAATCTCGACTGCCTGAAGTGCTCTCAACAACATGAGGTCGTGCCCGGACATCGTAGATAATTGGTCTATCAAACCATGGAATCATGAAATGCGTTCCTTCATGGTAGACCTGCACAAATAAAGAAAGTAAGCTATTAAATATAACTAAAGCAAAGTGTAAGATACTAACACTGAGATCTTGAAAATAATTAACACACATCAATGTCTAAGTTTTAACGCATTGTTCTTAAAATGGTAGTTCTCAAATTTACAAGGTCCCATTAAAATCTAAAGCATTTGAACATATAGAGTCCCATTTTTCCTCCCTATCTTCATATAACAAGAAGATCTTGCTGTATTAACAGCATGGAGATTTCAGAAATTTTCAACTTTTAGGAGCACATAAATGAACTATTTGCTTTCAACCACTTAAATGGTACAGTTAAGTGGTCAAATTACACTTCATGCAGTTCACTTCAATCATATAAACATACGTCTGATATTTGTCTTGAATCATTACAGACCATAGCATCAAATGATAAATCCATATAGAATTCTATAACTGATTATATCTTATTAATCCTTTCAAAGCTGTAAACTAATTAGCATACAATAGGCATACAATGCCTAAGCTATGTATTGATAAGACATTCTACCTCCCGGGAAGTCCTGGTTACATCCATGATAGTAATGGTTTCAGGGGGGGCCATTGCTATCGAGAGTGGGCATGCACCGTATTCGAGCGGTGTACTGACCCGCACTCCTTGTTGGCTGTAAGGCACTAATGCTAAAAAGAACCCTAATATTCTATGGATGTTCGCACCTAAGCGTTGTAGCCGGACCCACGGCGTTACGGGCTAACCACCTGAACTCGTGTGGCAGAGTTGAGCACACTACAGACCTAGGTGTGACGTCTGCAGTCAGTATACCACCCACTTGCGGGTGACCGCCAACCACTTGCCGGAGATCAATGTGTAGCACATTCCTACCTACCTTGGCAACTCACATGCCATGAGTTTTGTGGTTGTTTGGATGCTTCAAGAATTGCTAGTTAAGCGTGCTTGAGCCAGAACAGTACTGGGATGGGTGACCTCCCGGGAAGTCCTGGTTACATCCATGATAGTAATGGTTTCGGGGAGGGCATTGCTATCGAGAGTGGACATGCTCCATATTCGAGCGGTGTACTGACCCACACTCCTTGTTGGCCGTAAGGCACTAATTTTAAATACTTAGAATACATATTCTAAAGATAAAATATGTCGAATATATTAACTACATAGAATAAATTGAATACACAAAACACTTATTATATTTGTATTGCATCTAACAGTGTTTATTTGGGGGAAAAAATTTAAGGAAACATAAAATACTTGTTAACCATGTTGAAAACGTTGAATAATATGTTGAATATGTGGAACATTTTGAAATGGCAGTTTTAAAATGTAGAATACATGTTTTAAAACACTCTAAACATAAAATATATATATGTATATATATATATATATATGTATATGTATATATATATATATGTATATATATTACAATACTCGATTCAACATATGAGTGTGTGATATTAATACTGAGATATTGGAAATAATTAGCACAAATCAAGGTCTAAGTTTTAAAATATGGTTCTAAAAAGGTTGTCCTCAAATGTTTCTATGAAGTAAATCACTTGATATATAAAGTCCCATTTTCCTCCGTGTGGAATATAACAACAAGATCTTGCTGTATTTCAGCTTTCGACCAGTTGAATAGCATTGTTAGGAGATGGAATTACACTTCACGTGCTTCAGTTGGATCATATGACACATGTAAGCCTGATTTTATTTTTACAAACATTTTTTGGTCATATAAAACCACTTTAGACATTAGCTACACGTGAATAATCCATATAAAATTCTAGCATTGATTATATCTTGATTAGCCTATTATATAATTCTAAGAACATTGGTTACCAGTGGTTAAACTATATATAATTCAACCTCTAGTATATCTGCAGTCTAGCTATGCAAACATCAAACAATGCAATTCCCAATCTTAGCATTCCGAATATAAATACATCTAGCAATGCATTTTACAAGCTTAGTGTTTCTAAAAAATGCATACATATAACTCCAAAAATGACAAGATTACAGTGTTTCATAAGTACAAATCTAACTACGCACTTCATAATATGTATTTCGCAAGTTCCCCCTATTCAATATACTTATATAAACATATCGATTTCAAATGCTTACGAAGCTTAACACATATCCGTCTCATGATGCACTTCACAAGGATGTACTCCAAACTGCGGATTTTCTTCAATGAACAATATATTATACATCAGACAACGCATTTGACAAGTTCTTTGTGTTCAATATAAGCACATGTAATGATGCACACCACAGAAAATCAACAACTTTAGAGCATAAAGCTAACTAAGCACTTCACAAAATTTCACCACGCGTAGTACATATATCTAATAATTCACTCACAAAAGCTCACCATTTTTAAGACATACATATAGCTAAACACTTCAAAAGAATTACCCATCTCTAATCGATACATCTGACTAGGCACTTCACAAAAACGTTAAAGAAGAGAAAACTAACATAAGAAGCGGGAAAAGAAGAAGAAGAAGAAGGAACTATGGAAAGGAAGGGCTAACCTTGTCACGGAGACCTTCGATTCTGTTAAAGACGATGGCGCGATGGCCTCCTTCCACGTTGTATAGGCTGTTTGCTGCTAAGTAAAGACCAAAAGCACCGACAGCAGCGACTTTGGCAACGTTGAAGAGAGGCCCAGCGTTAGGGATCTTAGCATCGCGCATGTTTCTGAAGCTCATCGTCGCAAGAGAAGAAGAAGAAGAAGATAACAGGCGGAGGAAGAAAACAACAGAGAGAGAGAGAGAGAGAGAGAGAGAGAGAGAGAGAGAGAGAGCTCCTGGAGGGAGAGGTTTTTCTAGGGTTTTTCTTCTCACATTCAGTGCTAGATTATTATTGTTCTTTGTTTGGGAAGGAAGCCAAAAGAGGCAAAAGAAGAAGGAAGAAGAAGCAAACTAATTACATAGTAAAACACCCCCCCAAAAAATACCTCTTTCAATTTTTCCTTTCCTGCCTCATTCATAAACCCTCACTCACTCAATGTGACCCTAACCTCCCCCATGAGTGACAAACTAAACCCCATCATTAAAATTCTCGTAGAAGCCTCGCCACATAACCCCGAAGCCGAAGCACATTAGAAAACAGCCATTTCTTACATTTCGTAATGCCCATGCTATTATATGCGGAGCTTCCCAAACGGAATCTCGCTAACCTTCTCCAACGTGCTCCTGCTTTCAATCCCCGGTAAACGCAAACGTATTAGTTTCGAACCGTTGAAAAAAAAAACGGATATAGATATGACTCCGAGATTGATGACCTTGGGATCTCAGTCAAGATCCTATAGACTTTGAGAATCCCGTGACACGGAAAGGCCGAAAATTTCTTATTAACATATATATTTGGGCTCCTTTTGGGTTATAAGATCATGGAAGTTTCCAACGAACAAAAATTGCCCGAACAAGTAAGGTGCCTTTCAATTACTTGGTTAATATATATGTGTACCCCAAATTGTGCCTCAAGTCTAAAGGCATTACACATTCTCCAAGTGTGCAATAACCCCCCAGTATCTCGAGAAGTCGAATTACTGATTAAACACCCAACCCCTTCTCCATTTCAATTACTTCGTTAATATATCTCTGTACCCCAAATTCTACCTCAAGTTTGAAGGCATTACACATTCGCCAAGCATGCCATAAGCCCCCAATACCTCAAGAAGTCAAATTATTGTTTGAACGTCCAACCCCTTCTCCATTTCATTTGGCTCATGTGAATTGCTCAACCTTACCTTCTTCTTTCACCATTTGTTTTATTGTTTAGCTTTTTAATGTTGGGGTCAATACATTACCTTACCTACTTCTTTCATGTCACCATTTCTTTTTGTTCTTGAGACTCATTTGAAGAGTCAATGTTGCCATCACTTCTTGATGTTTCTCCTACACTTGAAACTAGACTTATCTTCTTTGGTGTCCGCCCTTATTGCTCTCTTGCATCTCTCTTTACCATGTCTTGGTATGTTGTTTCCACACATTCTCTGGCACGTTATTTCTATGAATCTTCCTTCTTTGGCTAGTCTCTTTAGTGCATTCCCACGACAGTGTATGGTCTTAATGCATATCTTTCTTGAACATCATATTTGTTTGTCTATCACTTGGTGGAATTAATAAGCAATTGGAATACAATATTTAAACTTTGCAAGCACTATAAATCTAAGAAGTCAAGCATACACTATTCTTTGATTGCTTATCTAACAATGGGAGATCTCATGCAAATGGAAATATGGTTGAGTTATTTTTAAGTAGCAATGGATGAAAATGGAGAAGAACGCCAACTCCACTCAATGTATAAGGACACATTCTAAGATGGAAACAAATAACAAACTTGCAATCACAACTTACATGAAGTGGAAATTAGGCTACTATTGTCATTTCAATTAATTATAAACTCACGAGACCTTAGGGTATAAAGGTTCCCTTTATACATTTTAAGCATTTACAATATTTTCCGACTCCATATTGTCGGGTAATGTTCACAACCTAGATGTTGGGTGCTAAACGTTACAATGCTACCTTCATTAAAAAGTTTTGCAAAAGAGTTCATCTATGCATATTATTCTAGTCCAAATTGTTAGATGATGTGAATATGTTGGCTGAGCCCAATTCCGTGTACAACTTTAATTGTGACTCCTCATTCCCAATATTGGACATGTTGTCAAAGTGAGTAATTAGTGTATGACTTCGATGACCAGAGCTTAGGCACACCATTAGTATCCCTTAGGTGCATATATGAGGTCTATCAGCTACCAAGACCAACAATATTTTGTTTGATTGTATAGCTTCTATTCATTTCGTCAATACAATAATAAACAAGGAGTTTTTTTTGGAAAAAAAGGAGCATATATTAAGGGGTATTTTCAAGGGGAAATGAGCATTATTGAGATTATTATTGTTAGTTGAAGTACATACTGAAAACATGTGTCTTGATATCATTTGATGCACATGACTAGGAACCAAAATTAAATGGCATAAGAAACTTAGGCAAGCATACAATGAAGAATATGTTGCACTAAAAAGGTTTCTCCATGTATTCATATACATTGTGTTAGGTGATTTTGATCTTATTGTCATAATATCTCCATGAATACAACCTTTAATTTAGGCATATCATTTATGATTGAAAAACAAAAAGGTTGGCGAATTTATACAAGGATTTGTGACCCATTTGACATGAATGGCAAGTTAAATGAGGAAAGCCTTCTCCAACCAAGAGTCACACCAAAATGAAAATATTGCACTTGTGCCTGTTAGTTGATCTAAATTGGAGATGAGAAAACAGCCCATCCAACATGGGCGTTGCTTTCGTGCTCCTATGCAGTAGCAGAAAGCCATTCTGTTAATGAAAGCAACGAGTCATGCCACGATGAGGTTCCACCTTTTAGAAAAGCTACATGAATCATACACTCACGATTCTCGTAGCTTATTCATATTGATTTGAGCATTGGTAGTAAATCACTTAAGAAACACATAATGGGGTGATATTCTCCCAAATATTGTAGCATATTCATATTTAATCAAGCATTGATATAAAACTACAAAAGAAAAACATAACATTTCACCCTCTTCATGTATTGACATCAAAATTGTCTCAATCTTATTCTCCCAAATATTGTAGCATATTCATATTTAATCAAGCATTGATATAAAACTACAAAAGAAAAACATAACATTTCACCCTCTTCATGTATTGACATCAAAATTGTCTCAATCTATAGTCAACCTAAAGCCAAACCCAAACATTATGTGAACATCATCATGTAGATTACTATATTATGCCTCTCCTAAAATTTTCAAACTTGAATTCATGCTTTCATATTATAATTCACTTTTAGATGTTCACCAAAGAAGTGCTCAAGCCAATCTCCTTTAATCCCATCACATAGTCATGATTTAATTGGCAAAGCTGTCATTTTCCATCTCATTGTAAAAAAGGTCATGAAAAACATATGAAGTTGTCAATAAACTATTATAATATTGTTCGTTCTTACAATAATCAAGTGCACATTTGATTGACCATAGCTGGTGAGTAGTTGAACCACCTTTATGAAACATTCATACATGATGGAATGATATCGCGGGCATTCTATCAATATTATGTTGCAACTCCCTTTCTGGAAATATGTGTGCACAAATAACAAACATTTTATGAGCAAAAAAATTATTCTGATTACTTCCTGATTGTTTCTAGCTCAGTTAATTATTTCGTTTCAAAACTGACTGTATACTAAAACAAATTATCTAGGCTTCTTGAAGTATAAACATGATGGACAACATATTATAATTTATCTTTGATTTATCAAAATCATGCAGCACAAATACACTTAATTCGTGCACTAAACTAAGAAGTGAAAAAAGCACTTTATAATTCACTGACATAATACAGAAACACTTGAAACTCACAGAGAGTCATATAGTGTTTGGATCTATTGGTCGAATCCAAATGGCCACATTGTATTCAATCTTTGGTGGTTGATACAATAGGAAGTTATTAAGACTAAAGCCACATGAAATCACAGATTGTACAGAATTATAATATGCAGTATAATCCAGATAAGAGGCACAAGAATTGACTGACATAATACAGAAACACTTGAAACTCACAGCGAGTCATATAATGTTTGGATCTATTGGTCAAATCCAAATGGCCACATTGTATTCAATCTTTGGTGGTTGATACAATAGTAAGTTATTATGACTGGAGCCACATGAGATCACAGATTGTACAGAATCACACTATAATAATGACTTTGAAGTGACTTCGTAATTTAAGACTGTGATACATTGAAATGGGTGAGATGTTTTTACCCAGCAGAACTAGCAATGAACTAAAAAAGAATCACTGAATTTGAACGGACTAGGTTCCATCTTTACAGAGCCTTATTAGTATTGCAATGAAGCAATTCAGGCAAATGAGTAGGATTCGACCCAAAAAACTGACAAAACAGCACTTGAAAAATCATCATCTTAAACTTCGCACAATATAAACCAACATAGCACTTAAAACCCCATCATCTCAAATGTGTAGGAACAATATATGTGTGTAGAGAGAGAGAGGGTCCAAATAGCATTTCGTTGAGATGCTATCTATGCTAAGGAAATATATCAAATCTTGGCTTTAGAGGAAAACCTTTACACAGGCCATTCTTTTGATAGTTTGAAGGGCATCCCTCAACCCAACTCCATATCCTATCTCCACTTCCCGAGAGATCACACACAACAAGATTCCCTGGATTCTTGCTCGAGAAATAAACCATCCCTCGTCCTCCGAATATCTTAAAATCAGCCCCAGGATCAAAATGCTTATAGAAAGCATAAGGCATCCTCTGAGCTTCACTCCACTCAAGGGAGATCAAATCCAGCTTTAGTATAATGAAAGTAGAGCAAAAATTAGCCACTCCTCGTCGCAATCCACCAGTTAACAATAGAGAGTTATTTGATTCTAATAGCCGAGGTTGCCGCAAAATATCTAGTATTTCACCCCACTCAGGTCTATTGATAGCACACCATACTTCCTTGCAACAAAACTCATTGAGCTTCGCATATACAAGTCTCCAACTAGATTTCCATGGAGAACCCATATTTTGCAAACCATATACAATACCTTCACATGCCACCGGGCTCCTCGGCCTATAGGGTAACCCAGTGTTAAAAGCTTGCCAATTCCCGTGTTTTGTAGAGTAAAGAGCCACCACATCTCCTCGCAAAGCAAGTATCTGAAAATGGGCACCCATGCTCCTTTTCTTTTCATGGTCTTTTCCTCTTTCTGTGTGACTTTTTTTGCTTTCTATCATGACTACAACTGGTATAGAGGGTTCCTGATCCAACTCTGGTAGTACTTTATAGCATCTTGTGAAGGGATTGCAAACGCATAGTACATTTTTCCCATTAGGTTGTCCAGCAACACATAGCAAACCACCAGAGGAAGCCACAGCATAAGTGAATTCATTTGGAAGAAAGCAAAGTGAGACATGATGCCATGTCTTTAAAGATGCATTGTACAAGATTAGCATTCTTTCCTTATTTAGACCATTCTCATCAAAAACAGCTACCCACTTTTCATCATTGGAAATCTTATATCTAACCAAGAAATCTTCGGAAGAAAGTAAAGATCTCCATGATTCACATACAACTCGGGATCGGGCAATGTCAGTCACCAGAAGGCGGCAAAAAATGTTCTCTAGTATATCTTTGGGCAGAGACATGAAACTTCTCAATCTCTCTTAGAACACAAAATTAGAACCCCAAATTTCTCTTTTGTAATTTTTCTTACATGAAAAACATCTGAGAAACCTAAAATCTGCCTGATCTTTCTCTATACGAGAAAGTTCTCTTATACATATTTATATCTCTTCCTAGATGAAGAAAAGTCTCAGAAATCTAAAACTTCTCCTTACCTTTCTTTACAGTTCACAACTAGAATCAAAACTCGATATTTTTGCCTTACCTGTTCTCTCTTTCTTCTTATATGAAAAAAACATAATTTTTTGCCTTGTCTTTCTTTGCACGCAAAAAAAGTGACCAGAAACCTAATCTTTTGATGATCTCTCTTTATATGAAAAAAAAAACCTCAGAAGCCCGAAATACTTTGCCTGACCTTTCTTCACATGAAAGACATCGAATCCCTGCAAAAATCCATCTCTTTCTATGAGAACTTTAAACACAAATCTGTTGAGAAAGGAAATCGTTTGTTTCGTGAATCGTAACAGATGAGGAAACCCTAATAATCTACACAAACGATTGATTATAACTTATAAGGAAACAATATATATCTATAATCTGACACTCTTTATCTTTCTGTTCTTCGATTTTGCTATTTCTAAGACAAAAACAGCCACAGACGCCTCTATAAGTTTCATGACTTCACAAATAATACCCCCCAATTTTCAATTAATTACACGTTATACCCCTCGGCAATATGTATAAAGCTTTTACAAGTACATCCAAACATGGCTATTATGGACATAAAATTGATCACCAAATCGATACTCTTGTGTATGCCTAAAGGTATTCGTCATAACTTTTGAAAACTTCGTGGGGTAGAGCTCCGAACAAATCCTTTGTCACACATCTCATTTCCTGTTTAAACATTGGCTCTCCTCCACATCTTTTTTTTGTCTTATTTCTTGTGGTTTGGACACAAATGCAACTACGAATCCGACCATCTCCAAAATCTTGCGCCTTCACCTTCGGTTTATGTTGATGGGTGGGTATACCAAGCAAAACCTTCGGATGGATCTTCTGGAAGTTTGAACCTCTTTTTATCTTTTAATGTATACAAATCTTGTTTCAATATTTTGTATGGAAGCCAACGCATAACTCTATGATGTCAAGCTAAAATCATATCCATAGGCTAGCGATGGTAGTACTTTAATTTCGAGATATTTCCTTTCTTTGCATATACTTCGTGTGAATCTTGTTGTTGCACTCCTTTTTCATCTTTATTGTGTATCACGCAAAAGCAAGTGCAAAGATTCATGGAATTTTGCACTCCACCCAATTTGCATGCATACGTAGTCCAATGGACTTTAATTGCTTAAAATGCATTGTAGATAGCCACTTGGCCTTTTTGGATAGGCATTTACAAGAGGTTACATTTTTATTCATGTAAACCAAGCACAAGAATCTAGAATGGCAAGTATCAGTTAACAATCATTTGGTGATTTGGTACAAATGACGATGATGATACATTAACATCAACTAGGGAGAGGACAAGTGCCAATAGAATGGGATTAGTTGGAACTATTGGGAATCTCCCAAAAGAACATTGAACAATGGCGCAACCAAGGCATGGTGAAGCGTTGCTGACGTACTACATGTGTGATTGTTTGGTGAGTAATGTGCATATACTATGCATGAGTCCCAACCAACAATGATACCTAGTCGCATGCACGAGCATGTGTTTATAAAGAGATTTCTTGTCATGTCTTGTAGAAGATCAAAGTATGAAGGACCACAAGGTTGAGGTAGTTTCCTACTTTCCTTGCTCCCTCATTAGTCAATGGCAAAAGGTGCAACTAATAAAGGCAAGGTGGGAATAAGAAATATTGTTGAAATCATGATCTAAAACATATGAGATTACAATAGATGGAATCAAGAGGCTTCAAAATTGATGGCGATGCATTTATGCCTAGGACATTGCATTGCCATTGACTTTGGTGGTTTATTGGAGCTTTCATGATTTGTAGAGCTTTGAATCTAAGTAATGGATTAACAATTTGTGCTTATTTTTGCTAGAACTTGAGGATGTATGTTAACCAAATAACAAAAGATATATGTTTGATTCATTGTGTCCTTTCAAATTAAAAACAAATGGAAATTTTATTGTGACGTCTTTGCTTATAATAAGAAATATGTTCACATTTAAGTGTCCTTGCATGGTAGTCTCAAATAACTTGCCCTCACTATGTGAGGTAAAAGTGTAAGTCATTAATATTTAAAAAAATAACATCATTGTATTATGCATATACATATGTAGCATCTTTCTTATAGGATGCATTAATCCATAAGTAGAAAGAAGGCAATTGTTTGAAACCCTATATAGGCCTCTCACCTTTCCAAATGAAGGAGGCCCAAAACCATAATCGATCTCTTTAGGGGCAATCTATCCATCACCTAACTAGATAAGAAAATAAAAAGCCAAACAATTGATACCATGTGGACCCAATCTACTGGTAGAGAAAAACTCTTGCACTAAGTGGGCGTGCTTGAGCTCGATGTTATGTTTTCTCCCCATATGTGGACTCCTACAAAGACTCTTTAGCCTCAAATAGTCCTATAAGAACATGTATCGCTCCAAGTTTCTTGTGACCAACAATATTATGGGACATCAAATTTGAAGGCATTTGTTGGGTGGGCCACTCAGGTTTTTGCATGAAACTTGTGACCAACAATATTATGGGACATCAAAATTGAAGGCATTTGTTGGGCTACTCAGGTTTTTGCATAGCCTATATGACTTTGTGCCTAAGGGACATGGAAATATGTCCAAGCATTTCCTCAATTGGCCTTCTTTGGGCCAATTAATATGTGTGATTATTAGATGGGACACATGTGTTTATGTACATATGTGATGTTAATGCCAAAATCAGTTCAATTTAGGGGTTTCAGGGTTTTAGATACCCTGTTCTTGGTGAAGAATCTGCCTAACCCTTTCGCACCATTTTCACGTTTCTTTGCTGCAGAGATGGAAGGAGAACATGGAGGAAATGCTTCTTGGTTCTCCCAAGCTTCTAGACTTAAGAACCTCCCAGGAGATGGAGAAGAAACAAACACATTTTGATTTCCATGGTTTATTGATTGTGGTATGCTCTCATGATTTCCTACCATTTTTACATGATCTTCATGGTCGTCATAATCAATTATAGTTTTTAAAGTCTTATGAGTTTTTGGGTTATTCAACGGAGATCTTGTGTATGGAGAATTTTGTGTGAGATTATCCGATGCTTCTCCTAGATCATTTAGTTGTTTCTCGATGGAAAGTACAGTGCTATGGCATTCTTCTAGCTTCTTTGTGGTTGCCTCCATGCATTTTTCCTGTCATTCATCATCATCGTAAAAGGAACTACTTTAGTTCTAGCAATGGAAAAGATGAACATTTTTTCACCAAGTGCCCTTAGTTTTTGATTCGACATGGATATTTGGGGAAATAAGAGGTACGTAGCGGCATTGTGATAAATAAAGAAAATGCTCACAGGTTTTTTGGAGTTTTCCCTACCAGAGAATTTCACCAAATGAAGAAAACCTAGGGGCGTTTGGGCGAAATAAAAAGTCTAGAGTGGTACTCCAGAGTTTTTGTCAAAAAAGAATATGGTATTTTGATATAGAAGAAGTGTAGGATGGATTTTCTCAAACTTCATACACATTCTTTGTGGGGAACTAATCGAAACCCAAGATCCTATAAGTTACAACCATGGAGCCCTTGAGACTTTTGTTATTAGCATACACACAACCACATTATACGGGGTAGTTAAGCATATTGTAGAATTATAAGCAATTGGGTGGCCATTGGTCAGCCAATTTTGATGGCTTTATGGTGATGATTTGAGTGTGGTTGATAAAATGAGCTCCTTAGCCTACTTTCAAATATTGGAAAACATGTTAAAATGTTATGACTTCTATACCTTCTCCTTCTTTGTCGTTGAGCTCTCTGTAGATGTTTGAGGCAGTGTCACTCTGTTATGTGCAATTTTAGAATCGGTTTCCCTGAGAGCACCATAGAAAATTATAGAAACATTAAAAACTAGTTACCTTCTACCTACAGAATTACGTAACATGGTGTTTATGTTACCCTGTTGAACGAGATTGTCTATCGAAGAGGTCTTGATGCATTATCTTGACATCTTTGTTGCATTGTACATAATCTTGGAGCAGAAATTCTAAAGAAAAAAATTGCACCTCAAGTTTCTTTAGATCTTCTTTGGCATCAGAAAGGTGCGACACAAGTTCATTCGTCAAGGCTACAAATTTTTCCATATCAATCATAAGAGACCCTTTGGTTTCCATAGCTGAAGAAAGACCAGATTTCAATTCAGCTGCATTTATGCTTGATACCTCTAGTCGAGCTTTTAATACTGCAACCTCTTCTTTCAATAGAGCCCATTTCTCCTTGGTAGCATCTTTCTCCAATTTCAACTGCTTTTCAAGGCTATGAAACCTTGTAATGTCCACATCACTGCAAATGGTTTTGTGATCATGAATATCATGAGGATATCTTTCTTCCAGTGTGGTTTTTTTACTATCACAACCTGATCTCAGATTGCTTATTTGCACATTTGTTATTTGAGGACCATTTAAGGAGAAAGTGTAATTCAGTATCCAGTCTAGAGCAGATGCCACTTCAGCAAGAAAGTCCATAATGTCCACTTTATCATGCAAGACACAATTGCATAGAGTGATGAGGCTTTGGACACAAGATTTGAACTCTGAGCTTGTAAGGACATGGTTTTGCTTATAAGAAATTGTCTCATTAAGACCATTTTCTGCATTATAGTTATATTGTGACAGCACTTCGATGAGACTAACCACCTTGTTCATTGCTAAGGCCAATTCTCGACTAGTTTCTTTTCCATTTATTGCCTCTAACGACACATCTTGTTTGGAAATACTCTCTTCTGATTGGCAATTAGAGACACCAGTAGGCAACTGATGGCATAGATTCTTTGTTACCACATCTGACCCTTGATCTAAAACTATATGACTTTGCACGTCAAGTTCTAAATCTTTGTGAAGATCAGACATCGATGCAAATTTCTCCATTTCAGCAAAATCGTCCATCAATTCAAAAGAACGTGGTGATTGCATGGTTATATCCGAGATAGAGCTAGTAGGGCACTTCTTTTTGTTCAATCGTGCTAGCTCAGACTCAAGAGCATTAGCCCACGATTCTAAACCATTGTTTTCATTATGCACGATTCCATCCTTGAAAATAGATATGACACTCAGCTCTTCGTTGTATGTGATGTTATGGTCCTCACTCGAGAAATTGTTAGTATGGCCTTTGAATTTACCAATACCATTAAATCTTGATACTAGGTTTGATCTTCTTTGATCCACTTGCTTTGAAGAGAGCCTAGTACAAACCATTCTTACATCTTTGTGCTCTCCCTTGCTTCTATAGAGGAGCTCTCTTAATGCCTTTTCTTCATCAACCATTGCCAAATTTGGGTGATCAGAGCCGTCCGTATCACAACCCAAATTTCTTAAATTAACCAATCCTTGATCTTGCTTGTTTTGGTTAATTCTTGGTGTCCTTTGTCGACCTTGTTCTGGGTTCAACCCTGACCCTAACTCTATTCTTGTCTGAGCTAGGACATCAGATCCTTGCAGCTTTTTTCGAACAAAAAGCTGCATGCGTTCACACTCTGATTCAAGCTTAGCAATTATCTTCATGTGCTTGAGATGTTGCTTGTTAGCGACCTCTGATATCTTCTTGCTATTTCTGAGCTCCTCATTCCGTATGTCTAATTCCTTCCTAATTAAATACATCTCGTATTTCCAGTTTGTTAGGTTCTTCTCTGTGGATTCGAGCTTAATTTGTAGTAATTTAACCTCCTCTTCAACTCTATTTCTAGCTTCTTTAGCTTCTTCGATGGACTTAGCCTTTTCTTGGAGCAACTCATTCATTGCAAAATTCTCTGCTTCTGCTGCTAAGAGATCGTTTTTAAGCTTATTGATCTTCTCTTGCGACTCTTCGCATACTTTTTCCCATTCTCTTGTTTTTTTGAGCACCATGTCATGTATCTTCTCCTCTTGTTGCTCTTGGAGATTTTGGAGCTGATCCATGTATTCCCTCAATGTGCTCTGCAACTGTGAAACACGATCCTCTGTTGCAAGCCGCTTGTGGGTCTCCGCATTGAGCTCTTGTTGGATGTTGGTAATCTCAGACTCGGCCTTTTCCCATCCTGCAATTGTAAAATAGAAAAAGGTGGATTTAAAAAAATTTATTTGATCTTTAATTATTTAAGCATGTTTCATATCATAGACACAAGAAATCTTAGAATTATGAGGGGATTGGGCTCTTTCTCACACAAGATGAATGCCTAAAAACTTATTGTGAATTATAGTCAGCGGTTGAGCTTTGGTGGGATTTCTCAGTTTATTTGTGCAATGTTGAGCTCTCCCTGGCATTCTTGAGCTTTATATGATTATGCACGTTCCAATGCGTACATCAATGCTTTCGTTTTATAACCGCAAATCTCATTGGAAAACCGTATATGGCCCAATATTAATGCAATCCAAAACGATCCTAACATGTATATGGTACTTTATGATCTTTATATCGGCATTTTTGTTCTACGTCAAAATTCCTCAAAAAGACTTACATCCAATAGTAAGCTTACTCTGTCTAGCATTAACACAATTGATTTGTACCTAAAATTGCCTCTTCGGATACTTTGGCATGTTGCAAGATCATCTCGTCCTTCGTATAAAGCTGTTTAGCAAGTTCTTCAATTTTGGCCTCTGCTTGTTGTAAGAGATTCATGCCCTCCTTTTCAGATTGGTCCTTGAATTGTATGTTGGGGTCCTAATAAAAGACAATAATGTTTGGACAGGCTTATCTAAGGAAGAAGAGACATTTCAATTCAAATAATTCGACAATTAGGTTGTCTCAAACTATGTAAATCTGGGAGTAATTTGGCATTAATTTCATTTCAATCTAAGAGAATTTCAAAGTAAAAGTCATTCCATCTAATTCTATCTAACATGCACTTGCATTTCATCTATTTCAGTCGAAATAGAAAGGTTTTGATGTAGTTCTTCTACTTGTAGGGCATAAATTTGATGTGATATTAAATAAGCACATGAACATCAATTAGTAAAAGCACATTTAATTAGGGATGACATCTTTTTCTAATGATAAAAGAGCAATGTAATTCAGTATAATTAAGTTTAATGAGAACATTGCGAAAACTATAAAGTGTCGTCAAAAGAAACACATGTGATCATCAAATCTCTCATCTGTAGGCTGGGAAAAAAACTAGGCCGTGTGATTAGGATGATTGCTTAGTTGTTACATTCATATCAAAATATCTTACAATGAGGGGAAAATAATGGAGACAAAATTATTTTACCAAATGCTCATTGTTTTGTCTCAATTCAGGAGAAGCAAGTGCAATCTTCTCACTAAATTTCTTTTTCCAAGGCCATCCTCTTCTAGTCTCCATTAACACTGAAAGATGAGAGCGTTAGGAAAAGAACCCAAAATTATATACACATTTCTTCCCTTTCTCTCTCCCAAAATTATATACACATACATATACATTTCTTCCCTTTCTCTCAAAAGTTTGGTTTTTGCTTTACATAGGCTTCAAGGATGATAGCTGGAAAGCTAAAAGCTCAATTGGAGGAAACCTCGCTTGCATTTAAAGCTAATACATCATGAATGAATGTTCTAAATCCATAGCAATCATACTTGGGAGAAGAGATGAAAACTCTTATGTAAGTCATTGCACATGCCATGTCGAGGTCAAGATCAAGATGGGTCAATGAAGTTGTTTGACTTTGAAATTGTGCATCGGTCTACTTTTTGTAGTTTCTGACTTTGTGTGTGTAATATTGGACATTGTGTCTTTGCAAACTATATTGATTAAAGATTCCACAACATTTTAATACAATCTAAATATTTCATAAATATAATATTGGGTTTGATGATGACGCCCAAAAACATTGTCTTCATCATGATACATTCCTTGTTCATCAAGGTTTATTTCGTGCGACCACAAAGCTTGAATTCAGCCTTTGCTCCTTAAATACCACCACTAGTGAGGCACATAATATGAATGGTTGCCATTGTGAACTACTCTTTAGATGGAAGCCCTAGAATGATTTTCATATTCGGGCATATAGAATTAAAGATTTAAAACCAGAACACTATGAAGGATGAATGCTCAAAAAATATTTGAAATTCAGACATACCAGACAATTATGAAGTTTGGATACATATACAAGAGCCAAATGTATTGAATTGAAAGTTTTGCTTTATTTTTCTACTTAAAAAGAGACAAATTTGTTTAGTGAATGCTTTGAACATCTTTGAAACTTAGGGACAATGAAGTTCTCAAAACTTTATTACATGTTGAGGGAATAAACATATTCACTTTAAGAAAATATGAAAAAGTTGTATGAGATGATATTTTCGTTGATTTTAATGTTCAAAGGTTTTAAATGTTGAGTACTACGTGGTGGCTCGATAAAGGAAGGTAAGGTGTTTCGATTTGCACATTGGAGTTGATGTGAATTTTTATTTTGGGAATCATAAGCATAGGAGGAGACAACATGCTCTTAAGCATTGAGTACAATAGACAATACAACGGGTTCCTATTTTGCGTCTCTTAGCAGATTTTATTGCTCAATCATCGGGGTAAAGAAATGATCGAAAAGGAGGTATAGTCATTGATCACATGTAGGAAGTTTGTGTCGCACATATTTAACTTCGTGCCCAATAAGCAAGACCTAGTAAATGGGAACCACTTTTGTTTTAGATAAGCACATTATTCCAACAAACCACTATACTTAATTAGACGTATAACACCTTACCCTAGGTTGACAAACAAACCATGGTAACTTGGATAACCTAGAAGAATAGGCTATGACCAAGTTAGGGAAAAAGGGGCATTAGAATGGAGATTTATAGAAAGGGGGAACTTTGACTTCTGATCTTAATAAAAAAAAGGCACCAGATTTGAGTTCACAGGTTTAAAAAGGAAATAAAAGCATAATAATTTATTAGGTTTGGAAGCATTGAAATTTGATGAAAGAATACATAGTTATTAGTGATCTCAAGGGTCAATGAAGAGCGTTCATACGTGTCTGACATTGTTATGATGGTCCAACCCTTTTTCAAAAAAAGCCTTCAAATATGCCCATCATATCGTGCCACATATCGTGTTTGTGAATTGTGGGCATGTGTCAACATAGTGGGCCAACCCTAAAGACAAACATTCAAATACATCCTTCATATTCGGTGACCTATAATTGTTCTTACAAGTTTTAACTAGTTGAAAGGTTTAAATATGAGCTAAAAATTACAAATATGCTTATATGTAGAGAAATGTAAAAAAACTATGTTTGCATATTTTTCAGAACTTTATGGTTTTGGTCAAAGTTGACACTTCTAAGTTCTAATCACATGAAAATTAAGATGAAACAATATATAGTTATACCTTAAACAATTATTAAGAAACCAACTTTTGGCTAATTACAATGGTTAAGAACTACTTGCTTTTGTCAAAGAGTCAACGCGTGGCTTAAATTTGATAACTACAATTTGAAATAAAATGTGGGCATGTCATATCATTAGTTTATGTCATGGAGCAAATTTATAAAGGAAAAGTAAGAACTTTGGATCCAAGGCTATTGCTTAATGCCATTGTCAATGATTGAGACAATCTTAGAGGGGTTGCGGGATAACAATGATTAGGGCATAATGTCTAAATAGCAAAGGCACTTAATATATAAATGTCAACTTTAAATGAATTGCTATTTATACAAATTGTTTTTAGAGAATTTGAAATCATTGATAGGTTTATTGTTGGTTTGACAATTGATCCAATATTTCGATCTACTTTGATGATAGAGTAAGCATAGTGGCTAAGTGTCAAGATTGTTTGTCATGTTCAATTCCTCAAGGAAACCGGTTTGAATATTTTGGAACAATTTAGAACTCAAGAAATTTGGGGGACGAGGCAGATAGTGCTTCATTAGAAGTTGGCAAAGGTTGAAATAGTTAGTTGAAGGTGAGGTAGGGAGAGATTGTTTAATCATGGAAGATTATTACATTACTTTTTTAGCAAGGATAAACTTCATATGTTGTCAAGTTACCTTGGGATGGAACGGATATCACCTTCACATTAGGGGTGCTTTAGATCTTTTCCTTGATCCATTGAGGATTAAAAGGCCAAACTTCTCCTATGGAATGAAATGCTAAGTGATTGTTCAACCTCCTTGAGTAGTGTCACCAATTTTATCCATAGTTTTAATTTAGCTTTAGAACTCTTTGTCACACCACGTCCCATACTAGCCCTAATGTGCTAGCACTTAAGTGAGTGGGCTTAGAAACAATACCTCAACAAACAACAAGAATCTATCCTTGGGCTTAATGAGCATAACATCCTCGACTTTGCTCTTTTGTTGTTTGAACGTTACTCACTTGAGGACGTCCTTTGTTTTCTTCCACCCACCACACCCACAAAACTATCTCGACTCCCCACAACATTCCCCTACTCCACTTATTGTACGCACATGGTAATTTCCCAAGTCGACAATTGTATTGCCAATATCCAATACTTTATTTCCCACCCCTATACTACCCACTCATCATGATTCATGCACACGTATGTCACACTTTGTCATTCTCACCTCACAACACTTAAATGGAAGGGATCATGTCTAATAAAAGTTATACTTAGAAAACCTCCAATTTATTCAACCACTTCCACATCTTCTCCGTCATCAACAATTAGCTCTACCCATGATAATAAAAGATCCCACAACAATACAACATTAACAACTCAATGCCACAAAATTTTACAACAAATTCATTGATAATTTTAGGTTGTGGTTGTGTGCGGGCCTAATGTACTTACCTATTCCATGATGTTGGCAATGGGCCAACTTTGTTAGAGCCCAAAAAAACACTCCTATGTTGTTATTCAATTGACCATCGTTATCCCCATTCCTAGATGAAAACCCTACTCAAGAACATTGGTGTTGATCGTGAATGCATCGACATGCATGATCCTGCCATTCAAATAACCATTCAACGAACGCAACTATTGTGCATCCTTTGATAGATCTGATGCTTGAAACACCTAATTACCACAATTGTGACAAGCCCAAATGAGGCTTGGCTTTTGATCTCAATGTTGGACCTACTCCGTGGCAATTAACTAGTCTATAGAGTTAAGCGCAAATGCTTGCACCTTCACGTCTCTTGGACTTAAGGACCATGGTTGGCATATTCTTTATACATCCCCTCTTTGAATCTGGATACCACAATTGTGACAAGCCTAGATGAGGCTTGACATTGACAACTAAATAGTCTATATGAATCAACATAAACGCTTCCATCTTCACATCTCTTGGACTTCAAGACCATGATTGGCACATTATTTATACCTCCCTTCCTTGAATTCGAATAATACCCATCATCTCTTACATCTCGATTAATCGTCTCTCAAATTCTACATCAACCAAGTCTCCAATTTCCTACAACATATTTACTTTTCCCTCGTTTTTTCTAGGTAATCAAGACTAGCAATCGGCAACAATTCGGTTTGAACCGAACCGAACCGTGAAACCGCAGCTTAACGGTTTCAATGGTTTGGTTCAGGTTCGGGTTTTTAAAAACGGTTCGGTTCGGTTTCAATAGTCAGAAACCACGGTATAAACGGTTTAACGGTTTTTTTGTTTTAATTTTTTTAAATTTTTTTACATTTAGAAAAAAATTTAAATTTTATAAAAATTGTTTTTAAACAATGTTTTCATTTTTTAGACCTTATTCTCACGTTTTAGGAACATCTTAAAAAAAATTAAAAATTAAAAAAATGAAAGATTATAAATTTTAAAAAAATTAAAAATTAAAAATTAAAAATTAAAAATTAAAATTTTGACCTATGTTGAAAACTGAAAACTGAGACCTATGGTTTTTACGATTTGGTTTAACAGTTTCATGGTTTGGTTTGGTTTAGATTTCAAAAAAATACCAAACCAAACCGTTGGCCATTGTTAATCAAGACCACAACCAAGACATGTGGGTTCCCATTGGAACCACACAACGAAGTCCTACACAATGTGTTGAGAGGACATAGATGGTTTGTTAGGTCCTTATAATGTCACAATGTGCTACCATATTACTCTTTTTTGATGGGACACTTGCTATATATTGGAGGCCTGGTAATGAAAGGGGCCTATTCATAAGGCCTTGGATTACTTTGCTCTTCAACGTCATTTCTCAAGAACATTATCCTATTGGTCTCATGTCCTATTACCTAGATATTGTAACAAGAAAGGTGAGTGCGATATATGAGTGTGAGTGTCAATCACCCTCGGGATATAGGTGGCTAGATAAGACCGATTAATTACTAACAAACTCTAAACTCACTTGACAACTTAATCACTTACGTGAGATTAATTAAATGCTTAAACACATGGGGCATTTACTATACTCAAGCTCTCAATTGAAGAATGACACAACGAGAAATCACTAACAAGGTTTCATTTCTATTAATCCACACTTAGATAATTACGAATTATTAAAGATGCAAATATTAAACTCTTAATATACATAGAAAGGTGATTAAGGAGATAGAGATGCTTAAGCTTTAGGTGAGAAACATCATTAAGGTGAGAGAGAGGGAGGGAGGGAGATATGTCCCAATGAGGAAGAGCCGATACAAAAGGGTTTATAGATGCACCTTTATTTTTCCTTTTAACTTAATTAAACTACAATTATATACCTTCCACAAGTTGGGGGAGCATAATTTTCTTAT
This sequence comes from Azolla caroliniana, assembly GCF_043228905.1. Lineage (NCBI taxonomy): Eukaryota > Viridiplantae > Streptophyta > Polypodiopsida > Salviniales > Salviniaceae > Azolla > Azolla caroliniana. The sequence continues at coordinate 6,045,168 of NW_028230441.1, read as the reverse complement.
AAATATTACCCATCTCTCTATTTCTTGCCCTACTTCTATGAGTCCTCATTGTGTCCTAAACCATAGCATCATCAGTGAGATGCCTAACAGATATTTAACACGCTGCTCTAAAATTGGCCTATCTCTTCGGTATTTGATTATCTTTGATCACATTCCTCTACCATCTATGATGTATATCTTATGCATTGAATGCTCCATGTTCTTGTGGGTTTGATCATAATTGAAAGGTTTAGTGTTCCAATTTTACGAGCCATTGATCTATTGTCTCAATATTCTAAATTGAAACACTACTCGGTACTTTAGTGGAACATATACTTCAAGTAATTTAGTGGACATCAACCACCATGTAAAGCTTAACCAAAACATGAATGAAGGATAAAAAATATGACAATTTACTCAATGACTATTTTTCAATAAAGCTAAAAAAGGGTTTTCATGAGCCTCTTGTAGTATTGGAAGTTCATTTGGTAAATGCTTTATTAGTGAAGAAAATAGTGCAAACTAAAAAGGTGGAGCTAAACAAGACGCAACGAAAGTGCAAATACAATTAGTCCATTGGCTAATAGGATGCCCCAAGACATTTATTGACTAGTGACCATACTATAATGGTCCAATCCAAATATGCCTACTAGAAAGCATGCTTTCACTACATTGGTGGAGTCCCATGGCACATTACTCACCTAGATGGAGTGGAATACATTTGAAGGTGAGCGCCTAAAATGTTATTACCATGATACAACTTCATCACACATAACCTTTGGTAAGGGGGATTTGTCTCCATTACACACACTTCGTATCCATCCAAGCACAATCAAAAGTACTAGCAACTTAATGCACATCAACCCAATGTACATGCCACAACTATTTCAATAACACTCATTATTTTGCTAAAAATGGATCCTTCGTTTCCCTCTAAATAATCATTTGCATCTCATCAATATGAAACACATAATGTATGCAATATGATTAAAAAAAAGATGTAACTAAATGAATTTTGTGCACTTCTTTCAGCAATCCCCTAAGTTACTTTGCATTTATAGCGTTTATTTTAGATGAAGCCCAAGGTTCAATATAATATTTTAGCTGATGAATTATTAATAATGAAACACATCCTATCAATTAGATGTGTATGATCATCTAACCGTCACCGTTCAAGTTATCAAATGAACCAAGGCATAAACCTACAACACTTGTACAGAAGAAAACATTAGAATACCATCCAGCTCAGTCTATGTGGGATATATTTACATTGACGGTGGAAAATTCAACATCAGCTTTGGAAATTGCAATCTGTCAAGAATAGAAGCCTGAAGATAGAAGTTAAAAACACTAGAAAATCTCATCGATGAGCTTACCATTCATGAAGAACATTATTTATGGGACAATCTTCTTTAGCCTCATCTTGTCGATCCAATGCAATATCGAAGTTTCAGAGTTGCGAAATCCAAGGAATCCCATCTCCTTGCTCTTGTTCATACTAAGGACACAAATGGAAGGTGCATTCAGAACAATATCAACAAACCACCAATTCCCCACATCATCAAGCTTCGTGGGAGTCAAGTCATATTTCTCCACAATAGCGTCCCAAATGCCACCTTTATCCTTCATCATCTCTTTCATACTAATTGGGTGCCCATCATATGGTGGAACTTGCAGGCCAAACCTCCCTGCCAAAAGGCTCCAAACACGTTTATAGTTAAAAACATCTCCATTTGATACATTGAATGCCTGATTTTTGGCATTTGGCTCCAGACACGCCCATATTTCTTGTTCAGCAATGAGCTCTGCATCTGACGCATCACCAAATTGCTCCCAAGTGACTCTATTCCCTGGATATCGGAATGGCAAGCCTTCATGTTTACATATGGCAGCATAAACTGCAAGGCTCCCCAAAATGTTCATCAAACTCCAAGGAGAGAAGCCATGGATGGCAGTCGGCCTATGCACTGACCACGTTAAGCCTTCCTTCTTCTTTACGACATCAAAAAGAATATCTTCCAATGTGTAGTAAAAGTTTGGCACAGGTAAGCGTGGCATATCCTCTTTGAATGGGGGGTCGTGAACTTGGATCTTTCTAGTAAAGCCAAATGGTCCTACATAGTGTTTACCACCAGTTTGTAGCACAATATGTTGTAACTTCGGGGCATTGGGCAAAAGGGAATCCAGCACATTTTGAAACATTTTTCCATTGTCTTGGCAATTCCTCTCTTCTGTGCTTCGGTTTACCCACACAACCCAAAAGAGATGGGTCACATCTCTTAACGGGGAGATCTTCTCTTGGGTGTCAGCCTCATCTAACACATCACATTGTATGTATTCAATGGGAGAATCCTCAAACCACCTTGGTTGAGGTCTCCTTGCAATACCATACACTTTCCATGGACCCCCAGGTGCATCGGCCCTCGGGAGTATTTTTGCAAGACTTGTCCCAACTATTCCAGTAATACCAACAACTAATGCAACTTTTGGGCGCCCATAATTGCTAATTCCATTACTCTCGCTAGTCTGAAATCAGATTCAATTAATTCATGGCACATATGCACATGCATATCTGCATATAATTTACAAATGGGAATGGTAATGTGTACTTCGAGCAGGTATGCAAACATCTGCCATTATTGTTTTATCATATATAGCCTGTATGGATATGCAAATATAAAGAAATGATACTGCTCATGTGAGCAATTAGCATGTGCTGCGCATGGATACATTCATCTTGAATTACAGTTTATCACATCTGCAATCCATACACACATATACATATGGTATATAAAAATCGCAATGGTCAGGTGTATAAAGATCATGTGCTGCAGGGATGCATAAATACATCATGGTTTAGCGTAGATACAGACAAATATAAATATGTAAAGAAAAATGGCAACATCCATGTGCATGTCTTGCATCACAGTTTATCATATACAGTCTAGATGCATGTGTCTGTGTATATATTCGCATACACATCCTAGATGCATACATTTTGCACACTTTATTATACACAACCTGCCTGCATATATATATGATAGATGTATATATAACTGATAATGGTCATGTGTGTACATAGTATCCATGCCAACTTGTATATAATTGCATACATACAAAGACCAAATGCATATATGTATAAATCTTGCGTCAAGGCTGATCTAAATTTACACCATTTATATGTGTGTATGTGTGTGTGTATACAAGCAAGATGTAAAGATGATAGATGATCACATATGCAGTCCATATGCACGGGCACAAGTATATAACTGTACGGTAAATAAACATGAGTGCAAGTTTTATGCATGTGTATGCTGATACTGTAAAAACTGTAAGTGTATGTATCCATGTGATGAATATGTGCATGCACTTGTGTATATGTGTGTATATGATGAATGCATGTATACATGTCGATGCATAGCATGCATACATCATATAAAACTCAAATGCATATATTTGTAGGCAATATGTATACACAAAGGACGGCACAGCATGCGTGATCCATATGCTTTGAGCAGCGTTACGCGTTTTTTACTCTGGATTACACAAAACCATGACGAAAAAAGCATTTTCCTTACCGTATCGAAGTTAATTCTTCCAGTCCACCAAGAATACCAGCTCATGACGATGTGACTAAGCAAACAGACATATGAGTCAATCTAGGATTAAGCAGCGGATGAAGATTGAGAGAATCCAATATACCTTGATTAAGATCCGAAAAGCGCATGAGGGTCGCAGGATACGAGAACCCAGTACCGTGATTAAGCTCCAAGGGCCTTGGAACTGGTGCTAAAAGCGTTGTCGGTTCTCCTGCATCGCAGAATCGAAGCCGAGAGCTTCCTTATCGCCAACAAAAATGGCTGCTTTCACATTATGGTTGGACCAAACAAGGGCCCATCCATTCAAAACCAATTCTCTGTAAAAACATATAGTCTCCTGTACATTACATACATATATACATATACCAATTTCTCCCTTCCTATTACAAGTCAATTTTGATTCTTCTCCTCCGTATATTCCATTAACATTGTGACTCTTAATACTTATATACAAATGTTTCGAACAATTGTAATCATCCCTCGATAGCCCACAATGGTCTTGGCCTGTTCCATTTTCCGTTGCCTAAAAGCATGTTCATAATGTTGATGGTTCCAATAGTTGGATTGTTAACAGCAAGTCTGATGAAACCAGTTTTCACGTTCTATTGTGACATAAGTGTTTTTATTAGGTAATATGTTTTTTCATAGTTTCTTGAAAACCATTTTGTGAATTTTCCTTTCCACCGGTGTCTTCTTTCCATTGGTCATGTGGACACTAGAATCATATCATACGCCAATTGATCTTAAGCATATTGGTTGAATGTTTTTCCTACAAGCTAATTGCTTATCCCACAAGTTACTATAGCCTTCTACTATCTCAGTTTTCACAAACAATGAATACAATGATTAATGTAGTTGGTTACAAAATTGCTCTTATGAGCCATGGTTTTTGGGTTAAGTGCTACCAAAATCAAAATTTTTGGGTGTGTTGATTGTGGTAGAAACCCGCATGTGAAGCCCAACAATGTGTCAAAAAAACTTTTTTTGTATATATAATATAAGAGGACGTTAATGTATATGAAGATGGTTGCAAAAATGGTACAAAAGAGATACAAATCCAAAATAATGCAACTTGACATTTTATCCTCATTGGAGAGAAACCATGTACATGAGGTAAATTTTGGGGAGCCCAAAGGGGGAAAATATTTAGAGTTATGGTAGCTAACTCTTATGGACTTGTGTGTGCTTCAGTTTCATACATGCCTTACTTCTTATGTGTCAAGGATGAATGTACAGGGCTCAAGAAATCGCCCATCATAAGGCAAGAATCTACAAGGCATGATGTTTGAAATCCGCAAACAAACATGAATGGAAATATACATCCTCAAATATGTAATCATAAATTGCGACATAGCATGCCACACTGTTGGGGGACGAATTAGATTGAATTGCTACACAAAGGGGTATAAATGTACATAACTATATGGTGATCATCGTCGGTTCTCGTATGGCAAAAGCTATCTGGATGTCTAATGGAAACAACACAAAATGCGTGGATCGAAAGAGAGAACGGACACAAAATGCATGGGCTACAAAAGACATTTGAAAGGTAAAGGACAAAAACCGATGCTTTGTAGAAGATAAGCAAGCTTTTCGGGGCGATGCCATGTGAATGTGAATGTCTTTGGGGACGTGTGGAAGAATTCCAAGTACTAAGTGATTAGTGTTAGTTATATGTTTGCAAATCTCACATAATACGAGGAAGTTGAAATCATCACCAATGTGTGTATTTTGAGCTAGGAGGGGCTGAAGGGCATTTGAGGAATTAACGAAAACATGGAGGGGCATTTTGGGAAATAAAGGAAATGGCAGGGGTATTCTGGGTATTCTTCATATTCCCTCCCTCCTTACTCCAGAATAGATAGGCTCTCAGGAGTCAGAAGAAGGCGAAGACAACGACGAAGCAGAGCAAATCCATTAAGAGTAATTTTCTTCTCTCTTCTTCGCGTTGAAAGTCTCCCTGACTGTGGTTATGGATTAGCTCCAGAGAGCAGAAACAGAGCTCAGAACTAGCTCAGTGCTTCAGCCATGGCCAGCACAACCTTACAGTTTTACCACCCATTCTCACCATACCCATGTCCACTTCGACCGAGCTCTGCATTCCTACACAAAAGATGTAATTCCTTCCTCCTACCTTCAAGAAGGAAGCTTTTTTCTCTACACTTTCATATCAGAAACAAGATAACAAGAACAGAGCGACAGAAACTCAGCATCACGGAACACAATTCCTTAAGGAAAGATGAAGTTTCTTCAAATACATATGATTTACCTTATCATGCAAACACATCTCTGACTATAGAGAGATGGGGGGAAATCTATAACACGGGTGATTTAAGAGATAATAAATCTAAGTTATATTGGAACTCAAGCAGAAGCTACCCTTATCCTATAGGGTACATTTCCACTAAGACTTACAAGGGCCGGTTGTATAGGCAGAGTATAGAAGAGGGCTTGAATGGACCTGTTTTTGTAGTTGAAGAAATTTTGATGGATAGTAGTACTACTAATAGCACGAGTGGTAATAATGCCGTTTTCCATGCAGAATCTCCTCAGAAGGTTTGGAACAAAGTTGTGAAAGTATATGGTGTGCATCACGTTCAAGGTGCTAGGCATTTTGGGTTCCAGAACCCTGATGTTGTTAGGGTTTTATTAAGCATGGTTAAGGAAAAGGAGAAGAACCTAGAAGCAGAGGTCAATGATGATGTTGATGTAGGTGTTGGTTTCGCTGATATAGATGATGATGATTGTGATGATGACATCGACGATGATGGTGAAGGTGATGATGGTCTTCTGCACAGAGTTCGTTTTTCTGATGATATACCAGATGAGGTTTATATTGGTAGGGAATTCATAGACGAGGGAGAAGTTGTCATTGATGATAAAGAACAAGAGCAAGAAGATGGGGATGAAAATGAGGAGGTTACTGATGATGACGAAGAAGATACCATTAATGAAGAAGATGTCATCAATGAAGAACTCGAGGAAGAAGAACAAGATGATGATGATGATGATGATGATGATGATGATGATAATGATGATGGAATCAGTAATGTCCTTGTTAATGATCCTGCCCTACCAGACCTCGAAGAACATACAGTAGGCAATGGGAATAATGATAAGGATATCCCAAGTGGAGATGATCATTATAATGTGGATGAGAACTTTTCTTTTGATCATGTATATCCAACAGACGAACTCAAGAGCTTTGTTAATGGAACCTACCCACCCTCATTCAATGGTAGAGCTCCATTTCTGAACAAATACAAAGAAGACTCCAATTCGGATAGGTCAAGAAAGCTAGATATGGTTGAGGAGTCCTATAAAGAAGATATGGGGATAGGATACCCAAAATTCAAAACACCTGGAGCGTTGCAGAAACGGGTATGGAGAAAAGGAGAAGGTATAACAAATAGAAATCAGCTGGGGATTTCAAGATTAGAGAGCAATCAAATGAGTTCTTATAATGGAGTGCAATCTAGACTTTCAACACATAATGGATCAAAACTGTTAGATAGTACATTCATGAAGAGAAGAGAAGAGAGTTCTAAAAGTTCCCATATGTTGCTTGAGCTTTTGCAAAAATGGAACAATGCAAAGAAATTGAACTCTGAAGAAGGGGAGGTATTACAAGGCAAAGTAGAAATAAAGCGGTTACAATCAGAGAGAAATCATAGCATGCAAGTTATAAAGACAGGAGATGAGAGAGCATCGAAATGGTTTTCTTCACATGGTGTGGCTAGAGAAACAACCCATGTAAGAGGAAGAAATTTGCAAGGTCAACACATGATGGAAGCAAGGGAATCTGTCCTCAATGAGCTCAAACATAGTGATGAAATTGATGAGAGCACAGATTATGCAATAAGCAGACTCTTTGAGGCAGTAGGAAAGAAACATAAGTCCACATTTGACATGCAAAGTTCCATTAGAACCGGAAAGAAGACAGAGGGAGATCAGAGGAATAATGACTTCATGGATAGGGGCACTGTTGAGAATTCAAGTAATTGGCCTATCCGCAATCAGATAACCATAGAGCATGTTGATGACAATCTCAAAGGTATGAGGATGATTGAAGAGAGCACTAGAGTCTCAAGGTTTTCAACTAAAAAGGCATCTGGTGGTGGAATATCCGAGGAGCCCAAGTTCATCACTGGTGGAATGTCTGAAATGGCAGAAAGGAAGATAGCAGGGAGAAATGATTCTACACAGCTGACAAATGGGGCAGATCTGTTGATATCTGATAGAAAAGGAGTCCAAAAAACACGGCTTCTTCAAGATGTAAAGAGACTTGTGGGCAACAAGAAGTATGAAGATGCTATATCAGCAATAAAACATGCAAAATCATGTGATTTGGATATTGATGAGGATACTTATGAGGCATTGATGGGCATTAGATTAGAGTCATGGCAAAAAGAGGTCTTTAAATATGTGCAAGACGGGAGCTCTGTGCTCGTGTCTGCTTCTGGCGGTTCTGGCAAGTCTGTTGCGGCCGACTTTTGCCTTTATAAAAATATAATTTTTGAGTGCCGCACCTTGTTTATCACTCCATATGAATATCTTGCAAAACAAAAGTTCCTTAGCCTACAAACTATCTATGGTCGTAGCAATGTGGGTGGCATATGGGCAAGAAAGAGAATTCACAAGGGTGAGAAATTGATAGTCCTAACCTTGGAATCTCTTGCTGAAATTATCCAAGAGCTCAATGGCCCTGGCACTTCCGAATATGGCTCTTTCTTTGAGGATGTAAACTTGGTTGTACTAGATAAGTTTCACACATTCAGTGAACAAAGCTATAATAGACTGTGGGAGCAAGTATTGATGCTCATGGATCCTAAAATCAGCGTCATTGCACTTACATTGCCATCGTCCAATGAGGAACAGGTTGTGTCTTGGATGGGCAAGAAAAAGGGAGCTTGTAAGCTTATTTGCTACAAATCAGAGCCTGTCCTGAGAAGATTTTTCTATTGCTGTGGGTCAGCATTGAAGCCGCTTCTTGATACAAAGGGCAGACAACTAAATAATACATTCTCTGAATCCAATGGAGGTTATGACAATTCCATGACCAAAGAACAACAAGATTCCTTTTTCTGGGTTGGCTATGATAGGCCAAGTTTGAAGAATGCTCTTGGTTTGCTTGAAGAGAATGCAATGCTGCCAGCTGTGTTGGTTTTTTTCTCTGTTAAAGAATGCAGTGAAGGGATGGAAGATGCCCTTATAGCTCTCGGAGAGGGACTACTTTCCCAGCAAGACCTTGCTGAACTAGAGGCGAGTATAGACAAACTTGCACAATATGTTCCTGGCCTATTAGAACACATTGATGAAAAAGAACTTAAAGCTCTTCGCAAGGGTTTTGCAATGTGTCATGAAGGCAAAATGCCTTTATGGCAAAACTTTGTCCTTGATTTATTCCAAAAGAATATCCTCAAACTTCTTATTGTTACAGATAATACTTTATTACATACTGGGATTGTGGCTCGGACAATCATTTTGCCAGCAATATGTAAAGCTACAAAAGATGGAGTTCACCCTATCCCCTGTCATCGAGCCTTGCAATTGTTTGGAAGTGCAGGTAGAAGGGGTTATGATATTGAAGGGAATGTGTTGTTCTTGGAAAATTTCTACTCTGGCCCCAAAGAGGTAGCATACGTGGTCCTGAATAATAGCTTTAAAATGATGTCTACTCACAAGCCATCATATTCTCTGGTTGCAAATCTGGTAGCAAAATACAGTCTTTCTCAAGTAAAAACAATATTGGAGAGTAGTTATCATGACTTTGTATATTATGCCGCAGATGTGAAGAACAAAAAGGTGCAAGATCTAGATTTACAAATCCTTAGGTGCTTGGAGGTGAAGGCTGATATGGAGGTGAAGTTGTTTCAAGGGTTGACAGAAGTAAACAAACAAAAGCTCTTAGATGCAGCCATGTTTACACGTGTTGATATAAGAATGACTATTCATTCAGCCTCACAAACAGGCAGCACTTTCCCTGCCTTCCTTATTGCTTGTGTTCCAGGTCAGGTTGAGTCATTATACATGGTTCTTGGAGCAGATAACAACTTTCGGCTGCTACCTGCTGGTGCTCTTGACCATGTGTATGTAAAAGAGATGCTTCCTCTTGATATTCTTTACAAGAAATCAACTGGATCGGTACTGCATCCCCCTGTAGTACCTCCCAAGGACAGCTGGAAAGTAGAACATAGAGGGGCATGTGGGTATGTTGCAAGTGGAAATTCGCAAACCAAAATGTATGTCAAATTGCTAATGGACTATCCAGTTCAATGTGATGTGGTAAGGGAAGGGCTACACCTCAGAAGAGAAATCAACATTTTGGAAGCAAAAATCTCAAATCTGATTGAAGAAAAGAGAAGCTTGCAACTTCCTGATAATCAAACTGAACAGGGTAGTAATAGTAATAAACTTTATATACCTGAACTGAAAAAAGATGCATTTCTACTTGGGAATGAAAGTGTGACTGGAAGCAAAACATGGAAAGAAGCATTGAAGCTATTAAACATAATGGAAAAAGTGGATGCAATCTCTATGGTTCGTGATGATGATAGTGATGCTAATGATGTACATCATGCACGGCTTAAGCCTCTAGGAATGTTAATTTCAAGGCTTCAGAATGTGGATAACGCATTATGGTTAGCTGTGGTCCTAACATGCACTTCTATGAAGAACCTTTTGCCAGCTGAATTTGCTGGCATTTTGGCCACATTGATGCCATCTGAACTCGAAGCGGAGAATCTTTTCAATGACCCAAGAGAATCCCTATATAGAATCACAAAACCTCTCAAAGATGTCTTCTTGAACCTAGAAATGCTGAGGAAACAAGTGGCGGCCTTGCAGGGGTCATATGATCCACCATTACATTTGAATCCAGCATTTGGGAGTATGGTGTATACATGGGCAAGAGGAAAACCTGGAACAGTGGGTTTTAATATGATGATCAGCAAGGATGGTGAAGTGGCACAGAAGCTACAAAATGCAATGAAATTCGCAAATTTGGTCAGTTTGGCTTGTGATCAAGTATCAAATTATATCACTGAACCCAATGAATTTGCTAAGATTTCATTAGTTGCTAGAAGAGCAGAAGAGCTTTTAGCCAGGCACCTGGTAAATGTAGATAGGAGCGTGTAACATGGCACTCATTGAGATATTCTTTTGATCCAGAGTTTAACTTCTTTGCTGCCATTTTTTCTCGTTGGGCAGTAAAAGGATTGGGAGTGTGGCATTTTCTTTCAAGAAAACAAAATTTAAAGAGTGGTATTTGACATATACATCGCCATCTTTGATTGAGAGTGGCATTTTTTCTTTCAAGAAAATAAATTTTAGAAGATATTTGACACACTGCCATCTTTTCAATGACAAAGGTTGTCTTTGGCATATATATTCTCAGAGCTTTTCTACAAAGGTACCCATCCCATAACTGTACACATTTACATCTTGTTAATCAAACCTATTAATTAATTAAATGATATATTCATAATCTCGAAACTACTCCCCATCAAGTAACCCTAACGAAATGCACATAGAATCTTTGGGTAGGGATCCTTAATTGATGGTAAGGCTGCTGGTGTAAAAAATCACTTCTGCCCACAGGCTCAGGTTGTTCAAATCACAATGTAATTCAGTTTTCTTGTATTCAGTTTTAGGTCCTCTACAGTTCCCCAGGTTCTCACATTGAGTAGCTTGATTGATCACGTGCTTGTTATTCAACATTAGTAAATTACTGCACTGTCGTTTTACATTTAAAAGCAGCAGCAGCAGAATTTCAGAAACTTCAACGTAAATAGTGTTGCTGCACGTCCTACTATGTAAACATTCCCAGTTCAGATATGAATACGATATAATTTTGATTAATGGTTGATCAGTCTCTTCTAACCTCCATTTCCATGTGTGAATCTTGATGGCATTCATCAGTAAAAAACTAGTTAACCTCAGCTATTGATCTTGCTTAGCTTGGTGCATCCTTTCTCTTCCATCATGTCAATTCAGCAATTACATACACTGTTCTCTAAAATGCTTCACTCAATTCAGCTATATAGAGGGCCCATACCATAAGCATAATAAAAATAAATCAATACAAACAAGATCAAAGTAATGCATGTCCTCTTTCAGAATAATGTTGCTCTAGATACAACGTTGATTGCTAACAAATAACAACCCTCTTGAAAATTGAATTTGCCCGACAGTTTGCTCATATGGGACAGCTCCCAAATAAAAACCCTCTTGAAATTGACCTTGTCCAACAATTTGCTCATATGGGACAGCTCCCAAATAAAAACTCTTGAAAATTGAACTTGTCCAACAGTTTACTCATATGAAACAGCTCCCGAATATATCGTGAAAGCATAAAAACGAAGTTCCAAAAACTGTGGATGTTATGCTACATTTATCTCACTTCTCAGTGAACAATAAAATCAGATTTATATTCCTATTAGGCTGCCAGAAATTTGCATAGCAATCCCGGGAATAAAAAACTGATTTGTGACCATGTAAAGATCATTTTCAATTCCTAATTCATTGTTCTGATGAGAATATTGACATCATTCTCACGATTCCCTGCATCTCCAGATCTAACAAAATGATTTTTCTTCTTCAATCCTCCTGAAGGGGCACTCAGCTTGAAGGGCCAAAGGAAGTTGTTTGCCTCCTTAAAGTGAGGACCAACTGTATAAATCTCGTGAAGAAGATCCTCAATACAAATGATTCCAAATTTTCCTAGAGCCTACAGCAAATGTAGCAATCAAAATGAATATGAATAGTTAAGCAATAGATAAAAATAAGCAATTGAGAGAAATACCTACCTCTTCAATAACAGCATTATCTGTCAGGGCAATCCTCTGTTTGTTCACCTTACCAAAGCCTCTTTTATAGATCAGTTCCTTGATGCTCCTCATGTTTGGATAACTATAAATAGATAATAACGTTAAATTATTTGTAAATTAATCGAAGTGCAAGTTTGCCGAGGCAAAATGAGATTTGACTTTGTCACAAGCCAAAGACCGACTGTTTACCCATAAGTAACAAACGGTTCAACTTTTCTAAGCATGCTCATTGTTGCCTCGTTGGCTTTCAGGAACACTCCATTATAAATCTATTCACCCATAATACATTGGATGTAAGTTAATTAATTTTAGGAGGTTGAAGTTCATAAAAAACTATTCTACAAATGATTACAATGAATCAGGCTATTTTATGAATGATTGCAATATTGATAACCATGTTCTTACCTGTCGCAGCCTAAGAAGCTGCAAAATCTTCCGGGTCTTTGGATGCATGTCATTGATACTGCAAAGAAATTCTACAGATCACAATTCAACTAATCCAGAAGGAAGGTTACAACAGAAAATCAGAGAAGGAAATATAGCTTTTCCTCTTACCCGCCAATACGAATAACAAAAAGCAATTTGGCTTCAGGGTCAACATAGAATCCACCCTTGAGCTTTGATTCTCTCTTCAATCTGATGAAGTCATCCTCCTAAATGAGGCATTTGTTTAGCTCGGTACAATATAATCATTAATAAAACCCAAATGAAAAACTGGAACCAGTTTTAAACTGCTTACACACATGACACCTCCCTTGTGATTATACTAGTTAGCACTATTGAAGTAAATTGGCCTAAGATCAACACTCTTTGACTTATCTGTACTTAGTCTCATAAAAATCTAATATGGGCATTTCATACGAATCAATTGAAATACGAGCAAAAATTATCACTTTCCTACAACAGGTCATGTTTAATTTCTGCACTTTATAAAACACATGGTCTGTTATACTTCTTCAAAACACGCTACTTCATCTCTCTTTCAAGGCAAAATGGTATATCAACTTCATGGAAACATACCTGCTGTCTGTATTCCTTAATGAACTGTTCCGCCCTCTTAAATACACCTTTCCGATTGGCAGCACTCTTTGATTTTGTTTCTTCTGCTTTCTGCTTCCTAGACAGAGACCATTGATCATCGCGTTTTCTTTTCTTCAGAACTGATTCAGGCACTGTAGCAGGAGGAATAGAGACTACCAATTCCTCTGAACTCATCTTTAACCCTTCACAAATGAAGTACGATTCCATAAAAGAAGACAAAACTTGAAAATATGAGAAAAAACTTCATTTGAAAGAAAGAAAAAAACTTAACGATTGGATCAAGAAAAAAGCTAAAGTTCTGAAACAAGAACATTAGAAATCTAAATATCTGACACAGAAACACAACTAAAGATCTTGCAGAAAATCCTTAAAGATTTGACTCTGGTAAACACCAGATATTATGTGATTAGCGAGGAACCTGACATCCTTTGGGGATTGACTGAGAAAAAACTTTAAACACACAATACAGACAAAAAGACCTAAAACTGATGTCACGGCGAAAAACGAGGACCAAGAAATTTGAAAGAGAATAAATAAACCTAGAGATAATAACAAAGAAAACAAAACCTGCGACAGATGGGAACAGAGGTAGAAACCCTAATCGATGCAGAGATACAAGAGCATTTCTTCTCTTACCTGAGGTATGGGTGGCTCCACGAAAACCCTAGAAACCTTAGACCCGGGGGCACACGGAAGAAAAGAAGAGCTAAGTAGGAACGAACCACGTTTTGTCCTTGGATGAAGGGAGCAGGGGCGAGAGACTGTGTCAGCCGTCGGATCTCGATGAAGATCGACGACCCTAATTAAATCGGGAATAATTAACCGATCTTATTTAGAGCTTTCCTTTTCTAGAGAGGAACTAACTATATTTGGAGACCACTTTGCTATACATACATACATAGTGTGGCTCTATCGGTGGCAATTTTTAACTCCCACATTGTATGATGGCATCTAATAAAGAAGCGAGTGTTCAACTGCACTACAAGACTTGGTAACATACTAACACAACTTAGTGAATAAAACAATAGGTGGAAGAAAGATTAAGAAAGGGTGTCAATTTTAAGTATTATCTATCAAGCCATCAAGAGAGTCATTATAGAGGATACCATGCATGTCGAATCACTAAGTATTTGATTGACAACGTGCTCTTATGCTTTATATAAGACAGTTATGTTCAAGTGACTACCCAATATATATGTTTGCATGCATGTATGTATGTATACGTTAGCATCATCCCTCCATTACGGATGCATCATAATGGTGATTAATAAACCCTCGCGTAACATTTATGCTACAATACTCTTTTGTTGTAGTAAGCAATCATACACATGATCGTGATTAAGACTATCAAAGTTTATTATTAAGAAAACATATTTAGAGGGCAAAAACGAAAACATTTGTTGATGTGTGCAAATGATTCAAATCATTATACCTTATATCATGATTATCTCACTTTAATAACAACACGAATATTATTGTCCTAAAATAATAATTAGATTGAACTTTATAGAAACCAATACTTGCAAAGAGAAAAATTCATGAAGAAGGTAACGTGTATCTACATATGGGTGTTTGTAGTGCGTGGAGGATTACAAACATTATATCATCAATAAAATCAACTTAATTTGTTTCCTAGGTTTAGGACTTCCCAAACTTAGAACAAGGGAACACTAGATGGGCATTCAGTGAGAACCATGCAAAAAAACACACACAAGTATTGATCAAAATCTAATATAGAATTTCTCCAAAATTTTTCATAAAAAAGTATTGATTATGGCAAAGCGGTTTGAATGAATCGAATAATGTCACACAATCATATACATGGGTTGCCACATATTTCCGTTCATTATAATCCAAGGAGATGGTTCGCCACCCCCTTCACTTGTCCAAGATAATGAATGACTTATTATGTCTCTCATAAGGCAATCAAAACATTATATCGGCCATTCTATCTAGTCCATCTTTGTGGTGGAGGTCAGGGGTTCAAGTCTTGAATCTTATTATTTGCTCTTTGTGTCAATGGTTTCTTCTCTAATAAGAGCAAAGTGACGTACACACATAATGATACATACATACATACACACACACACACACACACATATATATATATATATATAGAGAGAGAGAGAGAGAGAGAGAGAGGGCTTTGGTGTTTCCTGGAATATGATTGGTCAGGCGAAAAACTGGGAACATTTCATTGGCTGTAAGAAACCCAAAACACGAAAAAAATTAAAATAAATGCTTGCAAAAATATACGAAGTCTTTCTTCTTCTTCTTCTTCTTCTTCTTCTACTTTCTGTTCTCTTCCTTTCTTTGCTTTTTCCTTTCGCTTCCTTCCAATTTGTATTCCCTTCGTGAAAGGAAGCATAATAAACACACGCACACACACGCATTCTTCTCTCTTCTTAACAGAAGGAACGATGGACACCTGCTAAAACGCGATTCTTGATCCGCTAGGGTTTCTCCTTCTTCTTCCTCTCCATCGTTTTGCTTCCGTTTCTTCTTCTTCTCCTCCAGGTTCCCATTCCCACAGATTGAGAAAGAGAGAGTGTGCAGGCGCAATATAGATCTGTTTCTTGTCTGGAAATACTCTCAGGTTTATTATCTCTCCACACGCATTTGCTGAAGATTCAAAGAATACAAAACGGGTGGAGATTCCGTGCAGAATCCCGAGTTACTTCAGATCGTTTGCCATTTCTTCGCCCGTTTATGCTCAACAAATCTCATCGCAAAGGAGTGAAAGGAAATAGATCTATTATTCTCTCAAGAGGCACATTTTTCCACCTCTGTAATAATCAGATTTTTTTCCCATATTTCCAGAAGTTTCGTCAGATCAATTGCTTGGAAATTTTCCAGCTTCCTCAGATCTTGTTACATTCTTCTCTGATTCTAGATTTGTGTTTCAAGACGTTATACCATGGTTTCTTGCAAAGCACTACTAGTTTCTATTATCTTCTTAGCGTCTTGTTTACATGACGTCGTTTCCAGGTATTTGCCTTTACCATAATCACTATGAAGAATATTTTTGTTCAGGTAAAAATGTCTGATTTTGCAAAGTAATTCACCATGTTATGCAGCAAAAGCTATTATGATATATTGCAAGTGCCAAAAACTGCATCAGAAGATCAGATCAAGAAGGCATTCAGAAAACTGGCCCTTAAGTTTCATCCTGATAAGAATCCCGACAACGAAGAGGCAACTAAGAAATTCGCAGAGATAAATAATGGTAATCAAAGAAATACACATTTTTTGCCACATTACATACATTTTACACACTGCTATCATTTGATATAGACGTCTCCTTTTCTTTACCCTTTTTAATCATCTCTAGATTTCCGTGGAGAACTATGACGATTTTCTTTGTTTTAACTTATTATTATGCATCCTGGAGAACAGAAATATACTCATGTGCTTTTATTCGTTTTAAACTTATTCTCATGCAGCCTATGAGGTTCTCATTGACAAAGAGAAGAGAAATATCTATGATCAGTATGGTGAGGAAGGATTGAAGCAAAATGCAGGCAAGGGAGGAGGTGGTGGTGGAGGCTTTGCTCAAGATATATTTAGGCAGTAAGTTTTTGTGTGCTTAGACTCTCTGATATGATCATCTGGAAAAGCACATTATATTGCAAATTTGTGTTACATAAAATATGGCATTGCAGAATTAGTTCATATGGTTAAAGCTGTTGACTTTTAAAATTGCACCAAAAAAATTTCCTTCTATGTGCTATGTCAATGCTGTGCTGTAAAGTGATAAATGTTTTAATGGATCTTAACTGTAAGTGTTATTTTCTTGAGCCGCAGACTGGTCAGATTATGGTTTATGATTTCGTTTTGATGTTTTCTCTCAATTTGCAAATGAAAATATCTCCATACGGGTGAGAAAGACTGTGATAATGATTTATTAATATATCCACAGGGCTAACATGGCCCATGGTACCAGAAAATGCTACAGAACATTCTCTGCAGCGATGTAGGTGGGAGGATCTTAAATGCCAGAGCAAATGGAAGTTGTAAACTCAGAATTAAAAAATAAGCTAGTTGCCAAATGGGTGTGCTTCCATGAGTTTGGTGCTTTGATCGAATATACAAGCAAAGAGAGCATTATTTCCCTCCTTATCAGGAGTTCTTGAAAACCAGTACAACCTGTTATTAATTCATGAAACCTAAGCCTAATGTTCTCATATTCAAAGCTTTTGAAAGTCACATGTTTTATGTTTGTGGGACAATTAAGCAGCATAGGTTACATTTCCTCTTTTTCTGCTTAATGTTCAGCCCTATCCTAATTTCTATTTTCAATTTGTGAATGAGCGCAGACAGTGTTATGGTATGCTGTAATAGTACTGAAACTTAGATCTATGTTGGGGAGGTCTTCATTTTATGAGAAGGGTATCTAATAGGCGAGTATAACATACCATAACACTGATCTAAATATTCCTTAACATACCATCTTTCAAGCATATCTGGAATTTTTAGATCCAGCTGGATGAAAAAAATTAGCTATGTGGCAGCGCCCAATTTGCCATGCAGCCTTAGAGAGATCATTTTGTGGCATTGCCCTTACTTCTGATGTACAGTTGTAAATGAAGGACACAACTCTGTTGGCCTTACCCCAGTTTCCAGATGTCATATGTAGTGCCTTGTTTTGCTCTTAACTCTTGTTGGCAGCATGGAAATTTGTTTCGTTTTTACTCTATTTCATTCCATGTGCTTTCTGAGATAAGACCTCCCTAAAGCTCAGTTCCATGTCACAGCTAAGATAAAGTAGCATGTTGTCAAATCCATAGTATTTGGCTGTGTCAGTTATGATTGTCATGGACACCTGCTCTTTTTAATGCATATGTATGTCTATTCCAAGGTATTTGAAACTGTGAACCACTTCAACTGCCTCCTCTTATAGTACACTACTGGCTGCTGATTTTTAGATTTGATCATGGTAACCACCATGATTTTGGCCTTACAACACTGATTGCTGGTTCAGAGGAAGTATGTACTGTATGCTTTTGCAATCTAGCTTTATATAAATTTGCTAACATAAATTGACTCAAGGACTCACTTTTCCTTGTGCTTTTCTAACTCCTCTTTGATTAACCCTTCTAGTTAGTGAATACATCAACCAAATAGAGGAGATGATAGAGGGCAGGCTTGGTTAAATCTCGTGTTGCTCATGAAATCTTAAGAAAAGTTTGTCCTCAACATGCATCTTACTTCTTAGTATTAGTGAGCTACCACTGCTTTTGTGATTTAACACTTCTAGTTAGTGACCAAATAGAGTAGGTGAGAAAGGTTATCCTTGTTTCTATCCCATGGTGCTCATAAATTCTCTAGAAAACATTCATCTGTCTTTAATGTGCATCTTGCATGTTGGTGCAAGTGCCACCATTGCGCTCATGCTTGTCGCTACAAGTTTTTTCATAATTGTTAATAACTTTGCCCTTGGAATTGGGTTAAAAGTCTCAATGAAATCTCCTAAACGCCAGCATAATTTACTTTTACCTGTGCTGTGTTTGTGTCGGAAACTGGCTTGTTCCATAATCAGCTTGCTGTGTTTTTCAGCCATTGAGTTGATATTCAGTGTGATTCCACTCAGAATATTATCCATAGAAGAGCCCAGCATACTGATGTGATTATTGAGCAACTGATTTCTATTTCCTCATTTGTCTTGATCATGTTATCCTATAAATCTCAGGGAAAATATATATGTCAAGAGTCCCTAAACCCTAAACCCATATACTGTTCTTCCAAACCAGTTTGACGCTTTCCTGTGCACATCTGATACAAATGCCTATGTACTTTGTAGGTTCTTTGGTGGTGGTTTTGGAGGAGAAGAAGAGGAAGATAAGACTCCCAAAGGAGATGATGTTGTGGTTGAAATATCTGCAAGCTTGGAGGATCTCTATGTTGGAAACACAATGAAGGTGAATCTCTCTTTTTGGCTGAATATCGTAACTTCTTTGATCATTTTCTGCCATGATCTTGATTCTCAAAGATTATATCTGGATAGATTTGGAGAGAGAAGAACGTATTAAAGCCAGCACCAGGTAAACGAGACTGCAATTGTAGGAATGAAGTTTTCCACAAGCAGATTGGCCCTGGAATGTTTCAGCAGTTTACTCAGCAGGTACTTTAACATGTCTTGTGCTTTTAGAAGTGAGAATGACCTTGGAGTTTTTTTGAACCATTATACTTTGCATCTCAGGTTTGTGAGAAGTGTGCCAATGTGAAGTTTGAGCGTGAGGGCTACTATATCACATTAGATATCGAAAAGGGAATGCCAGATGGGCATGTAAGATCATCTATCTCGCATCTCTTCTCATTTTGGCTCTTAACTTAGGATACTAGCTCGTTTATGTTTTATCATGCTCTAATTGCTCTAGGATTGAAATTTGCATTATTGATCCTTATTTAGGAGGTGGTGTTTTATGAAGATGGTGAACCTGTAGTTGATGGGGATCCTGGTGATTTGAAGGTACATGCAGACTCTTGCCTAATTTTGTTGATTGTAATTACACAGACAGATACATATTTGTAAGTTAAAATATTCAGAAAGCAACCTCTTTTTTTAATCTGTCCATATATGCTTTTCAGTTTAAAATCTTCACTCGGAAGCATGACCGTTTCCAGAGAGATGGCAACAATCTTCACACAACCATCACTATTACTCTGGTGTGACAAACATATTGTTTTTGTATTTCTGAAAACAATGTCTTAAAAACATAAGGAATTTACTGGATTTTGTTTCTTTGCAGTTAGATGCCTTGGTGGGTTTTGAGAAGGATATTCCTCATTTGGATGGCCACAAAGTTAGTGTTGGTACAAAGGTAAGGAATGTATTCTTAGTGTTTTGAGTGAGAATGTGGTGAGGCAAGATGGGATCTTTACAGTTAAGGCTTGGAATGCTTGGAGATGTGAATTAATGGGGTATGAGATTAGGGATAATCCTGTAAAAGTTTGAGGTCTAATTTCATGAGTTTCTTGAGTAACTGCTTCCTATTTTTGAATTAGATAGCGCACTCCTAGTCCATGTTTTGGTTTAAAGTTTTATTTTCTATGAAACATGCTTTTCATTGTACTGCATCTAGTTTTTGGGTGAAAAGCTTGAGAAGTAATATTCTTCTGGAAAGCCTGATTTTTCTTGCTTCTTTCATCACCCCACTTGCATTTCCGTTGTTAGATCATATCAATTTAGTCTTATAAAGGGTATTCCATTGTCATACATTAGAAAAGAAATTCAGAACCCATAATTCCGTACAAGGATACCAATTTTTACCATTTATTCTTTATGCATTCTATGAGACTTCTCCAAGACTTAGGTGCCCAGTTTACATAGTAATGACAACTTCTATTTTTATACACATCTTGCTGCATGTCATCCTTTATGTCAGCTGAAATATCGAGAATTTCACTCATACCTTACACATGTCATACATGAACCTATAGTAATGGGCCCTTTATGGCTATTCCCAGTAACAGGTTGCGTTCTCATGTTTTCTTATCATTTTAGTTTCTCATGACAGAGGGTGTAACTAAACCTTCTCATGACAATTGTATTGCAGGGTGTAACTAAACCTAAAGCAGTGAGACGATATAAAGGAGAAGGGATGCCTGCCTTTGAGAGCACCAAAAGAGGTGATCTTTTTGTCACATTTGAAGTGGCTTTCCCGGAAACATTGACGGAGAGTCAAAAAGCAGCGATCATTCAAGTATTTACAAAATGAGAACCTGTTTCTTAGCAACAATACAATGAATGATATGACTTGGAAAATTTTGATGGAACACTTTGTATAGCTAGAATCACTCCTAGCAACAATTGAGCTCTCCAAAACACGAAGTTTTTCGGAAGGATTCATTTCTTATTCATCGAGTAATGCTCGTTTGGTTAGATGTTATTGTTAAAGCAGATGTAAGACCTTATAGCAATATCAGAAGATGTTAGTTGATCCAAAGGAAACAAGGTCTTAATGGAAAAGTTTGTCTTTGCACGAAGCGATGTCTGAGATTAACTTACAGAGTTATTATTTTCTCCCATCTTTGAAGTGGTCTGTCTTGTTTTGTTATCTATTTATCATTAGACCGTTTTTTT
Source organism: Azolla caroliniana (assembly GCF_043228905.1). Classification (NCBI taxonomy): domain Eukaryota; kingdom Viridiplantae; phylum Streptophyta; class Polypodiopsida; order Salviniales; family Salviniaceae; genus Azolla; species Azolla caroliniana. Next base: position 6,023,638 of record NW_028230441.1, on the reverse strand, counting down.
TGCAGATTAATGTGTCGTACATGTATGGTGCGTATACACATACCCCTGCACATATCAGTAACCATTCGGTTAAGTGCCTGCCCTCTTAAGTACGCCATTCTATTAAGTGCGTTTTATTTATAGAGGTCAAAATCCAGATAAAAAAAATTACATTGTTCGTGATGAAATTACATCAAACAAAATAAAAATTATGTTCCAAACAGTCACAAAAGCAATAACAGGAAGGAGTTTCTGAAAAAAATAAAATGAAAAGAATTTGTTACATGATGGTGGTGGGGTCTCCTGGAAATGCACAGAGAATGAGGGAAAAAAAGAACCAAAATTCGGAATTGGTCTCTCCAATTGCAATGTCTGTGCATGTTATGTGTTGTATGTGTGGTTGTTTGCGAGTTGATGTTCTTAATTCTGTTACTTTCTTTCTCTCTCCCTCTCTTTCTTACTTTCTTTTATGAGATTTGAGAGATTTGATCTGTTCATGAAATAAAATTTCCTAATTTGATGTTCAATCGGTTCTACAAAGTGAACAGTGAACAGTTCTATGCTACATAGGTGCATCTTTTATGGCTAAATCTGATCATCCATAGGGTATTTGTTATCCACCCCTGAATTTGTTCATGATTTTCTATGATTTGCAACTCTTAGCTAGGACTAAATGGGATGGCTCTAGTTTCAAAGCTTTCATTGCATGCAAGAGATGGGTGAGATTCATTTAGATATTTGGATATAACATTGATTAAAAAAACTATCAAGGGGCATTTAGTTAAAAATTTCTTGATTTAGTGAGTTCTTCAGGCCTTTCCTTATGATTGTATAGCTTTCCTAAGATCTTGATTTAGTAAGTTCTTCAAGCCTCTACTTATGATCATATAGCTTTCCTAAGGCAAACTTTATGCGTAATCCAGATAGATTACAAATCCCAGGAATGTCCTTGAAGTTTCAGAATAATGGAAAGACTTGATGAACAAACATGTACGCCACATGCTAAAAAGAGAAAGAAGTATGTTTAAAACACCAAATGCTAAAAAGGCAGCGAGGATTTTAATGCTTCCGTATTTTAATCTAAGGCCAACCCTAAGCATTCCTTTCCAAATGCAGAAAACATTCCTACACCTCAATTAATGCTTTCGTATTTTAATCAAAGGCCAACTCAAGAATTCCATTTCAAATGCAGAAAACATTCATACACTTCAACAAGCGTAAATGAAAAAATCAGAGTTCTATCAAAGGTCAACATACCCAGGACTTCAATATCATATGCATTTTGTGTGGGAAGACTATGACTCCTAAAAATGAAGAAACACATTTTGCTTCATTTTACAAGAATGATGAATCATATGGATCTACCTTTTGGTTTTACAGGTCACTTTGGCCACTTGAAGACATTAATATAATGCTTCAATTCATTTCATTCATGAAAGTCCCAAACAAAAATGGAATTGTTTTCCAATTATTTAAACAGTAACTCATTATTTTCGAAATGGAAAAGGAAAGCCAGAAACCTGTGTAGTAGATACAGATTAGTCTCCATTCATTACATGCTGAAAAGCAAAAATGATTAGTCCTAAGAATACTATTCGATGACAGATTTACATGCAGAGAAAGGATAGGATTAATTTTAAGAATCTACGAAGGCAATAAGAGCTCATTACATGCTCAAATTCTGGAAAGCCTAAGATGTGAAAGGCAGTAAACAATAAACTGTGAGAACAAAAAAAGAAGCAAAGATTAATCCTAAGAATGCTCGATGCTTGAAAAGAAGCAAATAGCAAGAGTAAGATGCTTAAAAAGCAACAGAAGTTAAACCCTAAGACCTCTATTTCATGCTAAGATGCTGAAAAACTGCAGATGTTAACCCCTAGGATCTCCATTTTTATAATACGATGATTTGACAATATTAAACAAAATTGAACTGTACTTCATAAATAATAAGATGCTGACAAACAGTTAATTTGAATTGCATTACGCAAATTCATGGCAAGATGCCAGTTTAGCTGTAAATATTAACACTACATAATCAAACTCGTGCTAAGATTATATCAAAAGCAGAAAAAAATCAAACATGAAAATTCAAATTCATGTTAAGATACTTAAAAAGCAGCAAAAGTATATTTGTCTTCAAGAATTCCATTGCATGTTAAGATGGGATGGAGGAAAAGATTAACCGTGAGAATTGAAATTCATGCAAAAAGATTTTAAAACACATGAACTTCATCTCAAGCTATGATGTCTAATATTAGCTAAAATTAATTTTCAAGTATTCTATGCCATGCTATGATGCCCAAAAAAATCAAAGATTTGACTCTTGGAATTTCATTTCATACTAAGATGCTTTGAAAACATTTAACTTCATGCTAAGATGCTGGTAAACTTAATTCTAAAAATTGTTTTGCAAAAACCGAGTTTGAAAAGTCCACTTGCATGAAAATATGCTTGAACAAAAAACAGCAACGCTCCAACATAAGAACTCGGATTCATAGGATGATTGAACAAAAAATGCAACAGTCAAACATAACAAGACGAGCCTATGAAAAACAGCAAAAATTACATATAAAAAAGGCCAAAAATATTATACTCTAAGAATTCCACTTCATTATGAGATAATGATTTCATGTTTGGATAAACATAATGATAATCAGGAAGGAATAAACATAAGACTCCATTTCAGTGCTAAGATTCTTGAGAAGCACCTTAAGAATTCCTTTTCAATGTTACAAATCACGATGATGCTCCATTCGCGTCCAAAGATGATGCAAAGATTCTTGAGAGACTAAACATACGAATTCTATTCATGGCAAGTGTGCTTAGGAACGCAAAAAAACAAGATTTAAACTCAAGAAATTCACGCCATGCTAAGATACTTTGAAAAGCCGCAAAAATGAGCCATAATAATGAATCCATGCCATGTTGCTACGATTCTTGAAACACTATAAACATGTTTAAAAACAAAACGCACGAGGAATTTCAGCAGATAAGATCAAAACCCGAAGTCCATCAGTAAGCAAAAGGAAACCAAGAAGTTCTCAATAGATAGAGGTACCTGGCAGTTGCATGCACTGCAGACGACGACGAAGAAGACGGAAGGAAGGAAGGAAAGGAAGGAGAAGCCAATTGATCACTTCTCCACTGTCAACGATACGTGTGTAGAACATATGTATATACATATATATAAATCAGACGACAAACAAACAGATCAACATGCAAATGAATGAATGAATGAATGAATGATGAGAAGTCCCTCGTTTCAATTGGTCACACCGGCCATTGTTTTTGTCCACAAGTTCAAATGTGGAGTTCCACGGGTATGCCATACGTCTTCCCGTGTTTTGGGGATGAACTTTGTCTCATTAACACCTCGTGGAGAGATTTCCCCCAAGGTTGAAAACATAGGGCGCTCTAGTGGTTCTTGTTGTTCAATACTTTGGGATCATTATCGCCTGAGACGGTTCAAATGTGTGTTCTAGATGTGCAAATTTTATTCTCGGGTTGTGCTGATTATTACATAACATGGTTCTATAGGTGCAAATTTGTATTTCTATTCTCTTTGCTAGTCCATTGTGATTAATACAACACTATCTTTGTCTGTATATATAAATATATGAGTACATTATAAAGTAGCACGTTTTCTATATGCAAAGTCATTATAATGTGTCCCATCAAGTTAGTCAACAATTATGGTCATTGAAGCATTTTGTTAGCCAAGTCATTATGACCCTCACCACGCAATACGCGATGGCTTAGAAGAGTTTACAAATAAAACTATTCCAACATTGGACAAAGTGGGATTGCACACTCCAACATGTCTCTTGGTGTACGATTCGATGAACTTCAAGAAAAGCATCGATACCACACCATTTTGATTCGTATTTGTTTTGGTGGCCATCATGCATGTTCAATATCAAGTGTTGAGCCTACATCTCCAGATTGTTGAGTGGTTGGATGGTGACCATTCATTATTGCAACAAAAATAGCTTGGAAAGGGACCATGGGGGGAGGTGAGGCCGGATAACGTTTTCTAGTCAATACTTCTTCTAATCCTTGTTTATAGCGCTACATTACGTGTTATGCTCAAGGCATTATGGCCTTGAATGTACTTCTTGCGCGATGGAGTTTACTTGTATTGAGGTCATGTTGGGGAATTCAAAATGACATCTACTCTATTGAGGACGAGTTGAGTAAGTATGAGTCCCAATCATATCTAAAAATGGTAAAAATGGACTAATTACATCGCCAAAGTACTCACTAACTTGCTCCCTAATGAAATAACTTGACCAATAAAGCAACAAATTACTCACTTGATAGAATTAACACAACTACTTTACCTAAATAAAGAAGATAAAATCCCAAGGATGAATAACACCACGTTAGATTAATTAAACTTACTTTTCTAACTACAAGAGATTCATATAATGCATAGAGTAAAGCTCTTAGCACCAACCAGCAAGAGAGAAGAGAAATCTCTCTAGCCTTATGTGGGAATGTGAACAAGAAGATAGGACGAGCCAAATTGTTGGGTTTTTACAGTTATGAATAGGAAGAGACGTTAATATTTCTTTCTTTCTTTCTCTTTCTCCTCTTGTAATGTTATTGTTTCTAACAACACACTTTATGTGTGTGAATGGACCATGGACACCCAATTTTCTTTTCTATTAATTTAATGCCAACTTTTCTAACTACAAGAGATTCCTATAATGCTTAGAGTAAAGCTCTTCGCACAAACCAACAAGAGAGAAGAGAAATCTCTCTAGCCTAATGTGGGAATGTGAACAGGACGATAGGAAGAGCCAAATTGTTGGCTTTTACACTTATGAATAATGTTTTTGTTCGTGTCCCCTTTGACATTCTAGGGACACAAAACCCTTTCCTAGGTTCTACATAATCTCTTTCTCTCCTCTTGTAATGTTATTGTTTCTAATGACACACTTTGTGTGTGAATGGACCATGGATGCCCCCCAAAAAAATCTATTAATTTCGTGCCAACAATGTCACAAATATTGTAGTGTAGAAGAGGTCCCTCATGATGGGTGGAGAACCTATCCGGCTAGGAATCGGATGGAAATCGGCCAGTCCAATTGTGAGCCAGACAAGTATGAGAGCCGGCTTAGCTAGGAGCCGACTCGGCCAATTCGACCGGAGGCGAGCTGCTTGGAGAGAGAGAGAGAGAGAGAGAGAGAGTATCGTTGTTACAAGTGACTACAAATCTTTTGTATCATTGCTCTGTTGAGTCTCTTGGATGGTTATCATCTAAGGTTGAAGAAGAATGGAGATTACACAAATCTAATCATGGGTGGTGGCAAATCTTACAACGTAGTTGGCATTCTAAATTGCCACTTGTAGCAAAGGTCTTCATTTGGAGAGTTTTGATTGGAGGATTGCCTTTGGGATTAGCTCTAAAGCGTCGTGGACTAGCAACGGGTAATTGCTTTTTTTGCACTGTTCAAATGGAAGATAGTACTCATCGATTTATACAATGCCCGATTACTTCTCAGATTTGGAGTTACATTTCTCAAATTTGACAAGTTTTACCACGGTGTTATATGACACCTAGACAGTGGGTGTTTGCACAATTTTACACAGGTGGACCCAAAGTCAGAGATGGAGATTGTTTTTCTATTTTTGAGATATTGGGGATTGTGTCATAATTGGAATATGCGCTATGCTTTTGTATTCGATGGTAGACATGGAGTGAAAGCATATCTACGAAAGTTGAAGGGAGTACTAATGTGACAATTTTCTTTATTGGAGCAAGTGGAAATCCTTTCCTCGGTGGAATGTTCGTCTTGCCTATTGGCAATTCAACGTGTTCCACTACCCATGTAGTGTAGTGTAGTTAGTGGGTGACTATACTTCATGGTCACACCCATTGTAAGTAGTGTTTTTTACACACATTTATTAATATAATTGTGTGTTTTCACCCCAAAAGAGAGAGAGAGAGAGAGAGAGAGAGAGCATCTGTATATGCATGAATGACATTGTTTGAATAGAGTGTTGTAATCACTGTGTGTATATGTCTATAAGACAAAGATGAGCTCGAGGTTGTTGCCATTGAGTCTCTTGTATACTCATCTACATAGTGATTCTGTGATTCTATGGGCTCTCGTGGTTTTTTTCCCATTCTGGGTTTTCCATGTTAAAATCTTGTGTCTCTATTCTTCATTTTTTGGGTTTTCTTGTTCTCTCTCATTTCTGCTTCTTACCCGGTTGTGGCCGGCTCCATATTCTTAACAAATATATGTATTTACATACATGTACTTTAAAAGTGTGAAAAGGGGAAAAGATGGGCTGATTCTGAAGGTGTATAGGATTGTATCTTGATAGCACGATATAGCCATATTTTGCCTCCTCCATCAACATCTTCATGTACAACAACTAAATGCCCTAAACGCCAACACCTTGGGCATCACCACGCCCATCTGTAACATCATGCAACTTGTTCTTGGTGGTTATTTTACATTGTTGGGTTTACGATTGAAATATTTGCTCTTTAATTGTTTAGCACCCATATGAACTAGTGGGAAACTTTTAGAGTGTCATTGACCAATGCATATCTTAATGAAATTGTAACCATGAAATATGTGAAGGACACAAGGGACATCATCAACCTCGGAGGCTTGGTCATTGAATATACGGGTCCCAAGGATCTGGGCCGAGTCGGGACAACTCCCAAAATTGATGTGAGGGACAAGAGAAAAGCTTTTCACTTCTTGGAGCGACAAGTGAATCCAGAGACCAAGAATGGTTACATTCGGGAGAGGATGGAATAAACATAAAGGCCAACGGAATTGTCTGCTTACATAAATGATGACCAATTGACACCACATAGATTGTCATGCCAATAAATGATCTTTACTTTGAGAATGATAAGTATGTAATTGTAACAATAACAAACTGGCATTAAGGGAAGTCTAGCCAACAACCGCCAAAAACAAATTTGTCATTCCCACATAAATAATAGCAAGTTAATGCCACACAAATGTTCCATATCAACATAGACCTGCCAATCATGATTCAATTGGCAACATCACTTCTAACTAGTCAAAAATTGTGTTGGCAATGAAATGATGCGATTTTGTAGCTCTAGATGACATTGTGTGGCGTTTCACCTTTTCCACATTGGACCATAAATGCATCTCGACTTGAGTTTTTACCATGTGAAAATCTAGAATTTGGACTAGTTTTCTCTCGTGCTTAACTCTAAATTGGGCATTAATGGCTTAAATCGGTGAACATCATTTGTGGGTTGAAGGCAAAAAATAAATTGTGGTTGGTGCAATTGACTTGATATATTGAGATGTGTTTTCTTCAACTTTTCCTTGATACGAAGCTAGTGTAGGGGAAAGAGGAATATCCAACTCAAAAAAGGTTATGAGCTTCTTAACTTCCTTATATCTATGCTTGTGGCTAGTGACAACTTAGTCAACCATATGTACCTAGAGAAAACAAGGAGTTTAGGTCCTCGGATATCAAAATTCCTATTGTAGAATTCATTGTTTTGACTTAATAGATGAGAACATGAGAAATTGGAGACATGTATGATTGTATCAATTCTTTTTACTTTAAAGGTAGTTGTAATAAGATTCTTTAAATGCTTATCTTTTTATATCCCCTTAGAGTTGCTTACCTTTCAATATTTAAACTCATTAAGAATATGACCTCTTATATCTTGGCATAAACACACCTTAAAACAACCTTCCTCACCGTACCCATACTCTTTTACGCGGTGTTAGGAATGCGTTAGCACCATTCAAAACATAAAAAGGGTACAATGATATTGGTTAATGTTTGAAGGAATAATATCAAAGGTTAGGTTATAATATTGTGAACTAAAGGGTTTAATTGATACAACGTTCTTTTAAAGGCAACATGTGTTAAGTAGTAAAGCTGACTATACACCTTTGTTTAATAGAGTAAGAGTGCAACATTTTGCTAATTACATCAAAACTCATAGTTTTTTTTTCAAGTTTAGTTGTTGTGATTGGCAAGGTAAAATGATGCAAGTAAAAGTGTGTTGAATATGAACATAATTGGGCATTATTAAAGAAAATAATCAAGATAGTTGTAATCCCAAATTGCTAAACTAGAACGCTAGTGGTTAAATTCATAGATTTCAACTACCACATTGCAAAACACCATTCAATAATTTGAATACATCATTGTAAATTCGAGCTTGGTAATAACATGCAAATTTTTTCCAAAACAAATATCCTTCCATTAGTTGTATAAAAAGGGTCATAACAGCTACAACATACAAAGTTTTTTCCCCCAAGCCCGTCTTATGAAAGACAATGGTTGAAGAAACAAATCCAAAATAGAGAAAATAATCCATTAATTGTAAGCTATTCCTTAGACACAATGCAAGGTATCATATCCATAGACAACAACCAAAGTACTTATATTCAGAAACAAGCCCTCGCATGTCATAGTTATGAACCTTTCAATACTTCTTCAACTTGCTCCTGTACAACATAATCTTTATCCAAAAAAACCCCCAATGCTACTAGAAACTTTCAAGGTAGATAACAATGTATCCCATGCCTGTCTATTGCAGATTTGAAGGTGATCTAATACATTATATTGTCAACTCAACAAATATGCTTCCTCTTTCCACATCAACAATCTCGCTAGTTACTACCAACTTCCTATACATCACAAATTGGAAGGTGATCCAATACATTATATTGTCAACTCAACCAATATGCTTCCTCTTTCCACATCAACCATCTCGTCGATTACCACCAACTTCCTGTCATACAACAACACATTAAGTCAATTTTCTCCTCTCCTCATGAGCTTATGCTTCGCCCCCCACACCATCATCACTCATCCTTGTCAAAAACCTCCAAATTGCTTCGTGAAGTCCACATCAAAATAACATGCACATTACATATAAGAACATCATATTAAATCAATAGTTGATTACACTATTGGTAACAATCTTGCCATTTTATTGGAGTTGAGTTCAATGCCATATTTTCACTCCAATAGTGGTAAGAGAACAAGGATTTGAGCTCAACAATAACACAAAAGTTAAATATAAGAATGTCACATTAAATTAACAATTGATCACACTAATTGTAACAATCTTCCCATATTTGTAGGAGTTGAGTTCAATGCCATATTTTCACTCCGGTAGAGGTAGGAAAACAAGGCTTTCTAAGCTATTCATGAATTTTCTCAAAGAGCAAAGACATTATTTGAACTGCCTTCTAAGCTATTGTTAAGCCACAGTGAGTTATATTATAAATGAAAACATTTTTCCTTGGTTTTCGAAATGTGCACTAATCGTGAGGAAGAAACTTTTGTCTAGTGTTGGTTACAATTGTATTGAGTAAATTTCCGAACTACTACCACTTGATTGAAGGTTTGGTGAAACTCAACCAACCAACAACGTACAATGGAATACACCACCTATTGAATTTTATAGTCATGGTAGAAGAAATTGAGTAGAGCCGATCATGAGAATGTAAAAAAAGATATTATGCTTGTTGCATTCTCTACTTGGTGGATTAATTCCGGATGTAAGTACATGTAAGTGTTGCTTTGACGTTGACAATTGTTTACATGTTTGGTCATAGGATTTTAATCATACTTTAGTACATAGAGTGTCTTTTACTAGTAGCTAACTAATGTGTTACTCATAAACATACCTTGCATTTCAAATTATTTTGAATTGGAAAATAAGGTTATGTCATGAGCAAATACGGGAAGAAAATGCATGCTTATAATTTTGAAGAAAAAGGAGTGGGATAGTTTCTTGGAGCAACTCCCCTAAAGCATTGTAATGTCACCACATATAGAGGGGATTGCTTCAGAATTCCGATAGTATATTCTTGTTGAAATTTAATTTGTTAATATTGTATGTTTTCTACATTATATTGATCTTAATCTTTAGACTATTGTTTTTGAAGGGCAACGAATCATACGGTATACCTATGAGTTGCGTGCTCTTGGGAAGCTAGAAGCTAAAACCCTTACGTTATCCCTCAAGTTAATTTTGGAGCGACAATAAAGCTATAGTAGTGCAATACCATTGTTTTATTACTCCCAATTCTAGAACTTTATTGTTACTCCGCAATTAACTTGAGGGATAACCTGAGGCTTTATTGCATCAATTTGATGAGCTTATTGCCAAATGCGATCAATGTGACTTGGTAAATGAAAAAAATGGTACTACCATGATGTTGAAGTGCAACTTTGTGCATGTCCATCTTACATACTAGCACCAACTTGGTCTTTATAGCTCCATGGGGAGTGCACCCCCGTCCCCCCCCAATTGTAACCATGTTTAAGACCAACTTGATGAAGTTATTGCCAAATGTGATGGATGTGACATGCTAAACGAAAAGAATGTACTATGTTGACACCGACTTGCAACTCTATGCATGTCCATTTAACATGCAAACACATACAGTAGCTTTTAGCTCATTCATGGATAGAGAAGCTTGCTTCGTTGCCTTTTTTAAGATGTAAACCTTGTAATAAGTTAAGTTTATGCATAATGCATGTCACCCCCTAATCAATTTGTTACTAACCTTCCAACCACATCACCGTGACTTTCTTCAATTACCTTGGCATATACCTTGTGGATACAATCAATATATCTTGTGGGTTCAATCATATTTGGCCATATCTATCCACCTTGCTTAATTTTGTGGCCATATTTTGGAATTTGGCGGAGATTTATTTTTTAATGATGTTGCCAAATCATTTTAAATTTGTTTGAAGGCGGAGAGTGTGGAATAGAGTATGTATGATTGTAAGATTTACAAATATTATCCAAACAAATATTCACAACCCTTGCTGGTGCCTCCACGCTGCAACTAGTCATACATTGTTGAAAATGTGAGGTAACTTGTATGGAAAAAACGATGTTGATCATGGACAAGGGAATGTGCTATAACATGTATGGCGGACTACAATATACACGCGCACATGTGGCATAACATTAGGGGAATTAAAAGAAAACTTTATGGTTGTTTCCTTGCCTTTTGGGAATGGAATTTAGTACATGAATGTGAAATATTGTGGTTGTCTCTCATTTGCTTTTGGCCTAAGGCAACTAGTTATATGTAATCATGTTAAAGAACATTCTATTGGCTTCTTGATTCCTTTACACCAAAATACACGGTCACGAAGCTGGACTAATCTCAAAATGCATGGATACAATTATTTTGATGGTAAATTTCTGCTTGATCAACAATCGTGTGTGTGCACGAAACCACATAAGCATTTATTGCATGAAGTGAGCAATCCCACGGGAACATACAACAAGACACAATTGGACTATGAAGAAGCGAATGAACAACCATGAGACATTGGTAACCCAATCAGAAAAACCTCACACCCAATGTTCAAGCTCCCCACCCCCCTTCATGAGTGGTGCTCATGTGTGTGTGTGTGTGAAACGGATTGGTGAGATGAGGAGTCTCTACACGCACACAACCTATAGAAGTTACGTTTATGTTCAGTTTTCTAGAGAATAATCTGGGGGGGGGGGGGGGGGGGGGGAGAGAGAGAGAGAGAGAGAGAGAGAGAGTATGTGTGTGAAAGAGCGAGTGAGGAAAAAAATACAAAGGGCAGATGAACGAGAGTGAGGGAGTGTAGTGAGAGAGTAGAGAGAGAGGGTAGAGAGCGTCGAGTAGGGGAAGCAGTTGACGGCCGAGGTTAGTTCACAACTAAAACCGTTTTTGCATGCCACGTGTCAAGCTTCGAGCACATCATAGGATGATGATAATGATGATGGCTATTCATTCCATACGTTGGATGTTACGTATGTGTGTATGCACGACATCCATACATGAAAGCCCTAGGGTCATACATGGAGGCATGGATCTTTTTCATGGATACATACGGACATTTAAGCACACATCCAAAAGAGTGGATGGATGCCTATACATATGTAAAGACATCATGTATGATGTATGTGTATGAATGCCTATATATATGTGAAAGCATCATGTATGTGTATGAATGCCTATACATATGTATGTGAAAGCATCATGTATGTGTATGGCTTGGAGGATAATGGATCTGATAGACATAATCAGGAGTGTGGATGCTTTATGTATGTGCATATGTATGTATGCATGCATGCCTGCAAGCCATTCCATTACATATTATAACGATAAATAACGAGGCAGTTTGTGGAGCCTATATTATTATTAAAAAAATATGAATTTTGTTTTTGTTTTTGTTTTTATCAATTTCGCGCTTAAAAAACAAGACCGGCCCATCTTCGCCGCTCTGATGCTTGGTAACAATAACATTATTATTAATATTAATTAATTAAAATTAAAATTAAAATATTAATGACCCACCATTACCATAGTAATAAATAAATAAACGAGAGGAGGCAGGAGAGGATAATAATTAATCACCAACTTCATATCCTTTTCTCTTTCTTCTCTTTTAATTTTAATCCGAATCGCTTAATTATTTGTTTTATTTTCATTTTCATTTTCGAATGTTTAAAATCCCAGCTCTTTTTAAAACAAAACAAAACACATAAAACCAGTTAATAAACAAGAAGAAGAAGAAGAATAATAATAATAATCATACTACTACTCTTAAATAAAAACCACTTTTTTTCGAAAAATAATTTTAAAGAGAAAACAAATTCATGCAAAAAGGAGTTTTTAAAAATAGAAATGTTTTTCTTAAAAATTTAATTCATTTTCTATATATATAAATATATTTATGTATTTTGTATCTTCTTCCTCTTCGTCTGAGGAGCGAGGCACGGCAGCTGAGGTTCCGCCATAGCCGAACTCCCCCTCTCTCTCTCTCTCTCTCTCTCTCTCTCTCTCTCTCTCTCTCTCTCTCTCTCTCTCAAATCTCTGCAATATCTTATCTCCATAGCCACTCTGTAGGATCGCTATCTCCATTGCCAGGACCCCCCCATCTCTGCAGCATTCCGTCTGAACTTATTCCATTGATGGAGACCATCATAAGTGTTCCTTCTTCTCGCAAGCGTCGACGCAGTAGCCACGAGCGATTCTTCAGTTTCCATACCTTCGGAGAGATTGGATCATGCCATATCAGTGGGAACAGCGATGGCCCCTTCCGTGAGAATATACGAGGTTTTCTCAGCGATGTGGCGGAGAGGGAAGCCATGGACGTGGAAGGTCGACCCGCCTGGCGTGTCCTTCTGCAGACCAATTCGCAAGAGAAGAAACACAGGAATTCTGCTCCTGACGTTCATATCCCGCTATTCGTCGTGGAGGAAGACATTCAGAATTCTCTTCATCCACACTGCGACCACTGCCGTTGCATTGGTAAGATTCAATTAACCGTCTCTTTCTCTCTCTGTGTCATCAGCCTTCCATAGCTGATTCTGAATTCAGCTACAGTGAGTGTTTGAATCCCTGAAAGTTGTCAAGATTGTAGTTTTGTTCTAAATGAAGTCATCGATGGATCACTAATGCAAAACCCTAAAGAGTCTTTTTAGACTCATTATCGTTTTGATCTTCCTGTCATGCCAAAGCAACGGTTTGTAATTTGTACGTAATTCCATGTGAAACCTGCAGGGTGGAGCCACCATCTGATATCAAATCGGCGATATCATTTCATCATACCGTCGCCACAGATAGGAGACAGACCTCTGGGATCCATATCTGCATCAGAGGTCAGTGGCAGGGTTTGCCCAATCTGCCATGAACCCGTCCATCCTTCTGCTTCTTGCTGTTCATCGTGCACAGTGGAAGCTGTATCGGAGAGCATACTCGACCTCAAGACTCATCTTCTCCATGGAGTTCTCCATTGCAATGGCTTCGGCCATCTTCTCTGTGTAAATGGGCGGGAGAATGGATCAGAATACGTATCAGGAAGAGAAATTGTGGACCTGTGGGATCGTATATGCGCCATGCTTCGTGCAAGGTACAGTCAGACGTGTATTTATGTATCTGTAATTACTGTGCTAATTAGTTAATAAACTAAAATCTTACAGACCTTACGACAGAATGGGCTAGCGAACTGCGTACTGCTGGATTATTTAATCATTTATACCTTATGATAGATAACTCAGACATACATTATTTTCTTGAGGACTGTAATTTGCATCTGCCAGTTGCAGGAAATATATCTAATGACGTTCTGGAGTACTTAAGAATGGGCCCTTTAATCCTGTGAAATAATTATCCATAAAAAGATAATCTTGAATAATAGTTTCATCGGTGACACTAATCTGAAACGGTTTCCTGATCATATAATTTAGCGGTTATGAATATCTGAATAATGTCCAGAGGAGCCGAATCAAAGCCTTCCGCTAAAATAAGGACAGGACCCTTTTTCATATTACCAAACAAGTACTCGTTTGTTGAGGGGGGGGGGCGTCCTGTATCGACAACACTGTAACATCAGTATTACCCAACAAATATTGCATTTCGCTAGATAATGGTTGGATGGATCAGAAATGATTTGATAGAATATAAAGAGAATCGGAGTTGAAAGGGATGGATTTAAAAAATAAGCTGGAGTTGGATTGGAAGGGATATTAATGGAGTGGATTAAAAAAGTATGGTTAAAAACTGATTGAACTGGCTTGGATTTGCAATTGAATGGAATAGAATGGAATTGAATTGAATCGTTGGATGGCAGGAAGGTGAGCGTGGAGGACGTGACGAAGAAGAAAGAGTTGGAGCTTCGGCTGCTGCATTGTGTGGCTTATGGGCAGTCGTGGTTTGGCAGGTGGGGATACAGGTTCGGCCATGGTAGCTTCGGGATCACGGAGCAGGTATATGGGAAGGCCATCGAAGCGATCCGAGGCATGCCTCTCAGCGTCATGCTTCAGCACTTCCATGGCTTGGGTTCGGATCAAGACACCATAGCCACTATCGTCTCTCGTTACCAGCGCCTCGCTCTCATCACTTCCACGTCTTCTTCGTCTCCACCTCCTCCTTCTTCTTCTTCTTCTTCGTTGCAGACTGTCGGTGACCTCATCCGTTTTATGATCGAAACCAAAGCCAAATTACCCAAGCTTGAGTGCAGCTTTAATGGCAATCGACCTCAATCAGACCATCGTCTGCAACCAAGGCATGCTGCAGATCAACAACTTCGCAGAAGTAATAACAGTACCACAGGTAGATTCAATAACGGAGCTGGCAAAGAAAACAACGTTACTGGGTCTGCCTCTTCCTCTTCTTCGTTGAATTCGTCTTCTTCTTTAAATTCTTCTTCTTCTTGGAATTCTTCCAATTCTTCTTCTTCGAATTCTTCCAGTTCGAATTCATCTACAGGATATCTGGATAACATTAACATGCCTAGCTGTAGATGGTCTACGAAGCGATTAGAGCTCGCAACGCAGGTGATCGTTGAAGCTTTGAAGAATTGTGAGAAGAAATGGATGCCAAGACAAGACGTCCGAGACGCTGCAAGGGTTTATATTGGCGACACAGGTCTTCTCGATTTTGTTCTCAAATCGTTGGGAAATCGAACTGTGGGGAATTATACAGTCCGCAGAGCAGTGAATCCTCTCACCAAAGTGCTTGAATACAGCCTCGAAGACACTAACTTAAGCTCTACCATGGCTAGAAGCTCCGATAGTACAGGTGGGATATTACTGTCGAATAGTTCCAACACGTCGACGAACTGTGACTTCTCTGAAGTGAAAGATCATCAGAAGAACGGGACTTCGAAAGGATCGCCAGACATGAGTACAGAATTATTAAGCTTGGAGTATCAAATCGGAAGAACGGATGTGCAGAAGGATATATGTTATCTGTACAGGCATGTATTGGAAAGCTATAAACCTGCTAAAAGATCCACCAAGGTCTCTCATGCTCTCAAAGCCATACCCACAGCTTCAAGGATTATCCTAGACACTAAACAGATGATGAAGGATTACAGGGGTGAAGTTTCAAGGAAATGTAGTTACAGTAACAGTACACTAGATTGGGGTATGGATGATGATGATGAAATGCTGAGAGTTATGTGCACTGTGGAATTGAGAGAAGACGCGGAGTTAGCTGAGTATGCGGAATTGGAAGAGGTTTGCGATCCGATGGATCCGGCCGATTTGATGGGTTTGATTCAGATCAATGGATCTTCGACTGCTGATCGAGCAGAAATTATGGGGACTTGTGATGGTGATGGTGATGGTGATGGTGGCGATGGTGAAGCAGGGTTATTTGATGAGGTTTTAGAGGTACTGCTGGGCGATGGTAATGAGATTGATGAGGTTCTAAATATAAACGGAACCAATAATAGCGTCAATGATAGAATGAGCAAGGAGAATGTGGATGATGATGATGATCATCATCATCATCATCATCGTGGAAGCAATATGAGTGGATCAAATATGAGCAAGTCTAGCATGAATACTACTAACCAAAGAGTAATCACCAACAATATTGGGATTGGTAATATGAATGGAGTGACTACTACAAGTAGTGGCAGTGCAGGAATGATAAATAGCAGAGATTACAAACCTAATCATATCGATGGTGATCATGACATTAGCGTTAACGGTATGGGTATGGGTAGTAGGACCGTAATGAAGACGAAGAGGAGACGTCCGAACCCGCCCCCGGAATTGGTGGTTCTCCCTCCCCACGCGACCGTCGGAGAGCTGAAGAGGGAGGCGGAGTGGGCATTCCGAGACACCTACTTTGCAATGCGTGGCTTCAAGATCGAGTCCATCCCTTCTCTACCGGGTGTCGACGATGACGACCTCCTGTTCGGGAACATCGAATCGGGCTCTCACATTGTCATCCGAGGCACCTCGAGCCTAGAACATGAGATCCTAGAGAGCTGTACCACCTCGAGTGGTACCAATGGTGCCATCCCTAATGCCTTGGATATGGTTCGCGTCAAGAAGCATGTTGTGATGATGATGAACGAGTTTCGGTTCGAAGGCGGTAGTGATAGCTGGGTTGTGGACTGCCCGTGTGGCGCGCAGGATGATGACGGGGAGCGGATGATAGCATGTGATGTGTGTGAGGTCTGGCAACACACGAGGTGCGGGGGGATCGCCGATTCCGACGCGATACCCCTACGATTCCTCTGCAACAAATGCTCCATTGGCTTCTTCTAAATTATGATCCCCTTGTTGTGTAATACACCTTTTTAGTTGTAATTCAAATCCATCTCCATGTTGTGCCTAGCATGTACTCTGCTAAATTAGAAGAAGTGGAAAATGCAATTGGCCCTTAGAGCCTTAGCATCCATGTAATTGCCATGAATTAGTCTAGCTTCTATCTTTTAAAACTTACAAATTAATTAGATCGGTAGTAACTGAGACCTTCAATTAGTTAGAATCTTAATGAATGTATGATCACTCACCCCCACTCACACTCAAGTTGCTTCACAGCGCTTGTACTACTAGTAATTAAAGCTGAACTACGCTTTTAGGTAAATCCTCTTGTTGTATGCTCTTAGTGCTTCTTCTAATATATACTAACTATTATTCTACATGGCTCTGTTTCGCTATAATTTGGCTTTTATTGCATGCCTGTCAAAATCGATTATGTAAATGCATCCATACCACAGACTACAGGTGAAGTATTGGCCAATCCGACCAAATAATGACATTTATATATCGTACACTATACATTTATGCATTCATTATGCACATGGAATGCAATATATATATATATATATATATATATATATATATATCTGATGATTTAGCAGCTCCCATGTATCCCCTCGGTCGTTCTTCTCAAACCTTGTTGAATCAATGGATTCTATGTAACACTTCATACCCAAATATTATTGATGCATGATTGGCATAATGGTTACTGTAGTTTACCAACCAAACCAATCAAGATTATAAGTACCACACTAGAACGGGGCTCTTTTCTAGCATTCCGTTTGCAGTACTTTTACTTATTATGTTTTATGCCATTACATAGGGGTACCACTACATAGGGGTACTGTAAGAAAAACTGAAAAAGAAAACAAAATCAAAAGGGCGGCAAATCAGAAAAGAGAGTGAACACAACAAGCGTTAGAAAAATACGTTAGAAAATGTAATAGGGTATTTTTTGTATTTTCATTCCCATATTTTTAATTAGCTAAACTTTAAGGAAAAAGAAAACAATTTCATCTCGTCGTTGTGCGTGGGTGTGAAATTTTATTATTATTATTTTTTGTTTTTTAAAGATATCCTGTCATTATGTCATTAGTATAAACAATTTACAAGATTTTAAACCTCTATGTGGTTGGCGGGGGAAACAACCATTTCGGCGGCTGAAAATGCCAATAAGGAGTGCCATAATTGGATGTCAAGAATGGAGTAGTTGTGCGTGGGTGTGAATTGTATTTTTGATGCCCCATTTTCCCAACAAATGGTACCAAGAGCCGAGGCTAATATGTTTCGTAAGATTAGAATATGGATGAATCCTTTGGTGGGATGCTTAAGTTAATTGCACCCAATTATTCAATAAGGAAGTCTAAAACAATGGATTTGTTATTATGCAAGGATTTGTTGTTGTCGGTACAATGTGGTACGACAAAACCAAAAGGTATAGGTATAGGGACTTCGGAAGTCGTGCATTTAAAAACAATAACACATATATGATGTTTAATTGATATGAGTTTATATAATAGCTTTGATGATGAAACCAAAGTTGATGTTTTGTGGAAGAAATTTGGGGGTATGTTTAAAACTAAGAATGCATTAAACAAAGTATTTGTATTCAAAAATATAATAAGATTAAGATATCACGATGACTCTAGTATGGCAGAGCACCTAAATGTATTTCAAGGGTTGATCAATCAAATCCCTATGAAAGAAATTGTGGAAAGAAGCGAGACCAAAAGAATGAAACAATAAGAAACATGACCTTACAACAGCCACATGCGATGGTGAAATTATCATTATTCGTAATGATGTTTGTGTCGGTTTATCATGCTAACAAACTAATTGAATTATTCACTAAAGAGCCTCGTATGATATTAGCCCATATCGGCAGATGTTTACAACATATGTTGGTGGTAATTTTGGTAGAGTCAAAATGTCCAACAAGGATGTGACAGAGGTTGTTGGCATAGAGAATGTCAATTTGGTGATAGACATAGGTTCAGAACTTGTATTGAAGGATGTTAGACAATTTCTGGATGTTCAATTGAGATTTATCATTTCTGTAGGCAAGCTTGATAATGAGGGCCATTCAAATTACTTTGGTGAAGGAAGATGGAAGTTCACCAAAGGCTCTCTCATCATTGCAAAATGTCAAAAAATGAATTCTCTATACCTTACGCATGTTATGTTATCTAGTGGAAGGTAAATGTAGCTAGAAAGGATGTCTCTATTTAGCTATGGGCACATGAGTCCAAAAGGACTAGAGGTTTTTGCAAGGAAGAATATTTTGCCTGAAATAACATGTATGCATTCAGAAACTTGTGTCGATTGTTTGATTAGTAAACAACATAGAGTTGCCTTTCAACATTTAGCCCCAAAAGAAAATCTCTTCCTTTGGAATTGGTGCATACTGGTTTGTGTTATATGATAGATAGAACGCTTGGTGCTGCATTCATTGATGATTTCTCAAAGAAAATGTGGTGCTTTGCATTGAAATGTAAAGATCAGGTATTTGGGATTTTTAAGAGTTTCCTTGCAAGTTTTGAAAGAGAAATTAGAAGGAAGCTAAAATTATTTGTGCAGATAACGATGGTGAATATCAGGGTCAATTTGAGCAATATTATCGTGATCACGCTATTACGCTTGAGACAGTATTCTAAAAACACCTAAACACAATGGTGTCGCTGAAATGAATGATAAGGTGTATTTTGTCTCATTCAAAATTGCCTAAACCTTTCAAGGGTGAAGCAATGCGGACTACAATGATATAAGATCCAAGCTTGATGACAAGCTTGTGTTCACACTTGGCCATAGGACTTATATGACCCAGTGAATAAAACGCTTACTAGAAGTAGGGATGTAGTATTGCTTGAGGATCAGACTTTACAAGATCCAAAGCTGGGTGAAATACCGGATTTCAAAATACCATTAAATCCGCAAATAGAGAATGATAAACCGGCAATTTGTAACTAATATCACAATTTGGTATATTTAGACGGCTCGATATTTTAAGGTATTTCAAAATGTGACTAAAGAAAGACATGTTGGCGGTTAGAATTTAGAAAATGAACCCATTACTGAAAGGCACATCTTTTATGTATAACCTTAGGGTGTTTCTTAATACTAATGTAGTATTTGTTCTTGAAAAAAAAGAATTACCAGATTTCTCCTGATTTTTTAATCACCGCACATTCAACAATCACCCTAGATATTTAGGGTCACACGGGAGATGTAGAGGAGTATAATGATGTAGTTGATGATGATGAGCAAAATCATGATCATCGTATTCCAATTGACCGTGTTGATAGCATTGGACAGTAGTTCCACCATAAGAGGAAGAGGTTAGAAAGTCTATGAGACAAAGACAAGCTTCTACTAGACGTAGTCCACATGAATATGTGATGCTCACAGATGGGGTAGAGCCAGGAAGCTCTAGAGAAGCAATGGCACATGATCAAAAAAGGAAATGTTTTGAGGCCATAACTAATGAGATGAATTCCTTGTAAGATAATCATACCTTTGACTTGCCCCAAGTCTTCCCATTGGCACAACCCTCAATTCATTAACTGTATCGGTCTCACATGACCTCAATCTTGTCCCATATATCAAGTATCAATGTCCTCTGGATGCTCATCTCCTCTCTCTTTGCTATTTTCTCATTATTACCTGCTTTTGTTTTTTCCGTATTGTTGTCTTACCACTTTCTCTTTGATAAAGGGCAAGAGAGTGTTGAAAAACACATGGGTTTACAAGCTCAAGATTAAGGAACATTGCTCACAACCAAGATACAAGGCAAGATTGGTTGTGAAGGGCTTCAATTTAAAAAAAGGGTGTTGATTTTGAGGAGATTTTTCCACCAATGTTTAAGATGTCTTCAATCAAAATTTACTTGGGATTGCATCCAATCTCAATTTAGAAATTGAACAACTTGACGTAGAGATCGCCTTCCTTCATGGTGATTTGGAAGAACTTCTTGAGGGCTTTGGAATCAAAGGTAAGAAAACCTCATTTGTAGGTTAATTAGAAGAGTGTAAACGTAAGTGTTTGCGGAAGCGTAAAACAGAGAACAACACACAGAGAGAGACAAAGAGAGAGAGAGAGACAGAGAGACAGAGAGCGAGAGAGACAGAGAGAGCAAAACACAATTTCAAAATTATATCAAGACTCTGTACACACACTGTGCTAAGTAGCACTATTTATACAAGTCCTCTTGGGACTGACAGAAGTACCATGTACTTCAATGCTCACACGAGCATCTGACACTTACTACGAGACTATAGCTACCTAGTAGTCTATCCTATACTAGGCTTCCGATTGGACTTCCGGTTACGGATTGCACCCGGCCTCCACTGCTTGCCGGTTCGGTTGCTCACCGTCATACCGATCCGTCTCGCTTACCGGCTCCGGCTTATTCAGCCGATCCGGCTCCGGTTGAGCTTGCCGCTCAACAGTCCCCCTCAAGCTCAACCTGAGGTGGGGTCGTAGTGTCGACCTCTGTGGCAGTCGGTTCTTCCAACCGACTTCTCCTGGCGTCACTCCGCCTTGCTCGCGCTCCTCGTCCGGTCCGGTCCCGTTTGCCGCGACCCCTTTGGTTCTGCGCGCCTCGACCCTCTCGGTCGGCATGTCTGCTCAATAGGCCCATCTCAGCACTCACGTTGCTATGACTCCGGCGCTTGCCGATCCATCGGTTCTCCCACGATGGCATCGACTTCCGCTGTGTCCGTGTCCCCTTGGTCTTCAGTCGATCCAACTCATCCGGATCCATCTGTTGATCCGAGTCAGCTGTCTCCGACTCGTTCCAGCTCTTGTCTGAATCGGTACACTCCGATTCGACTTCCGGCTTCAGGCCTCTCACCACATCGGACCACTTCCGACTCTTGGCCTTCTCCATGCTTCCCTCGGCTTCTTCAGCCGGTGAACTGAAATCGAATTCTTCATTCGACTCCGCATCATGGTCAGTACCGTCGTGATGACCTCCGCACAGCATGCACTTCTCTTCCTGAGTGCACAATTCTTCTTCACAGCCGCTTGCTCCGACCTGTTCGGATGTGTCGACTTCCTTCGTTGACTCGGCTTCCTTCATCTTCTTGTCTCCTCTTCTTCCGGCTCTCCTCTTACCGACGGGTGCAACAGTTTTTTGGCCTTTGCCCGTTTCGATAAAGACTTTGCCCTTGCTTCTCCCCCTCAAGTGCGGCACGTCGAGATGCTGAATACCAAGCATGTCGGTAAAGTGCTGCAACTTGTCCGATCCGAGCGGCTTGGTGAAGATGTCGGCAACTTGCCGATCTGTATGAACATACCGTACTAGGTCAACTTCACCGCTCAGGACCCGCTCACGCACGAAGTGGTAGTGCACCTCGATGTGCTTTGTGCGAGCATGGAACACAGGGTTCCTGGCGAGCTGTAGGCTGCTCATGTTATCACAGTAAATCGGGATCGGGGTCGGTACCTCGATCCGCAAGTCTCGCAGCAGTCGCCGAAGCCAGATGGCTTCACAAGTGGCAACGGTAGCGGCCCGGTACTCAGCCTCAATGCTTGACAAAACCACTGTGGGTTGCTTCTTGCTGCTCCACGCAACGGCCGCGCTACCTATGGAGAACATGTATCAGAAAGTGGAGCGGTGATCAGACGCATCGTCGGCCCAGTCAGCATCTGTGTAACCGACAAGCTCTTCGGGTATACCTCGCCGGTATAGCAGTCCCCGGTCCTTAGTGCCGCTGACATACCGTAATATTCGTTGCGCGCACTGAAGGTGCTCCACGGTCGGCTTCTGCATGAACTGGCTTATCATGCCGACCGCATATTAGCTGATGTCGGGTCGGGTGATGGTTAAGTAGATCAGGCTTCCGACAACCTGTCGGAACCGTTTCTCATTGCAGGCCGGTTCAGAGTTGGGACGGAGCTTCTGGTTCCGGTCCAGGGGTGTGGAGACAGGTCGGCAATCCGTCATGCCGAACTTATACAGCATATTCAACACGTAATGTCGTTGTGAGAGCAATATGCCGTCGGGGGTCCAGATCACTTCAATCCCAAGAAAATAATGAAGGTCCCCCAAGTCCTTCATTTCGAATGCGTCCAACAACTGGGACTTGACGCGATTGATTTCGGGAAGACCCGGTCCGGTGATGACTAAATCATCCACATACAAGAGTATACATACCGGACCGTCAGAGCCTTGCCGGATGAACAACGAAGAGTCCGACTTAGAGACAGCAAACCCTAGCTGATGCAACCGGTGCATGATCTTCGCGTTCCAAGCTTGGGGGGCTTGCTTCAAGCCGTAAAGTGACTTCTTCCGTCGGCATACCGCCGATTTGTTCATCTCCGATTGAAATCCGGGGGGCTGAGTCATAAAGGCTTCTTCTTCAAGCTCTCCTTGAAGGAAGGCGTTCTTCACATCCATCTGGTGAAGATGCCACCCCCTTGCCACAGCAACCGCCAGTACCATACGAACCGTCGTCATCTTCGTCACAGGAGCGAAGGTCTTGTCGTAGTCGATTCCGTGGGTCTGCGCATATCCCTTCGCCACTAACCGGGCTTTGTACCGGTTAACAGAACCGTCGGCGTTGTACTTGACCTTGTACACCCACTTGCATCCGATCGGTTTACAGTGACAGGGAGGATCAACTAGGTCCCAAGTTTCGTTGGCATCGAGTGCCCGCATTTCTTCGTCCATAGCGGCACGCCAATTTGTGTCCTTTGCCGCTTCTGCGTAGCTCTCCGGCTCACGCACTTCTGTCACCTTAGTCATGTACACATAATGATGCGCCATGTATTCATTGTACCCGTACCGCACGACGGGATCCTTCTGACGGGTTGATCGGCGCAACGCACCGTCACCTGATTTGAGGCCCTTCTTGGCCAGTTCGGTCTTTGTTGCCGAAGATCTGCCTTTCTCCTTTCCGGAGTCGGATACGCACCGATCCGACTCATCTTTGCCGGTTTCGAATTCTGGCATCTTCCTCTTCCCCTTCTCTTTGCGCGTGAACCGTTTCCTCGGTTCCTTGCGCGGGGAGAGCACGGCAGAGTCTCCACACTTGCCATCTCTTCATCCGACCGGTCCAACCGACTCAGTCGCTCCTTCGGTCCACTCAACCGAAACGATTCCGGACTCTCATCTTGAGTCCCGGCTTCATCATCCTCTGCCAGGGCTGATTCAGGCTCACTCGCCTGATCTTCCGGCATTGGGTCGGCATCGGAAGTCAGAGTCGGTACGGAGTACCAGGATGCCGATTCATCGAACTCGACATACCGGCTAACTCGGACTTCCTTCGTCCGGGGGTTATAGCACTTATACCCCTTTTGCTCTTGAGCATAGCCGACTAGGATGCATTTTTCCGATTTTGCATCCAGCTTTCTCCGCTTCTGATCCGGCACATGCACATACGCTATGTTGCCGAATATCCGAACGTGTCTTAAGTTCGGCTTGCGCCCGAAATACAGCTCATGAGCTGACACCTTGTCACCAATGCGGTTTTGTATGTAGACGACCGTCTGGACCGCCTCCGCCTAGTAGAACCGGGGCATGCTCTTCTCCTCCAACATTGCCCTTGCCGCTTCGACGAGTGTCCGATTCTTCCTTTCGGCCACACCATTTTGCTCCGGTGTGTATCTGCAGCTGAACTCTCGCCGAATTCCCTTCTGCTGCAGATAACTAGTGAATTGGCCAGGAAAATATTCCTTTCCGCCATCCGACCAAAGGCATTTGATCTTCCTCTCCGATTCCCGTTCCACCATCTTCTAGAGGCTCCGGAAACAGTCGAAGACTTCGCTCTTCCGCTCAATGAGGTTGATCCAAGTATGTCGAGTACAGTTGTCGATGAAGGAGACGAAGTATCGGCTCCCGCCAAGGCTTACACTTTGTGCCGGTCCCCACACATCCGAATGGATGAGATCGAGCTTGTTATAGATCCGGTTCCGTTCGGTGGGGAATGGAAGCCGGTGTTACTTCCCAAGTTGGCAGGCTTCACAAATTTCGGCTCTCCGGCCGCTGAACTTCGGCAAACCGAAAACGACTTGTTTCGTTTGCAGGTCTTGAAGCCTCCGGTAGTTGACGTGGCCTATCCGCTTGTGCCACAGGTTGATGTCCGACTCGACCTTCTGTCGTTTCGCGAACAGAGCGGTGCCAAAGTCATTGGTGTTGAGGATAAACATCCTCCCGTCTCTGCGCCCTTGCGCAATAACTTCGCCCTCATCCTCAATGAAGCACCCGAGGTGCGTAAACCGCACCAGCATCCCCTAGTCGACAATCTGACCGACGGACACCAGGTTCTTTGTGATTGTCGGAACGTGTAATAAGTTCATCAGCTTCCCTTTCTGTCCGACGTGGCTTAGAGGAACTTCTCCGACGTGCACGATTCGGTGAGGAGTGTCGTCTCCGGTTTCGACTACTCATGGTTGATCCGGTTTCTCCAAAAAGGAGAACCACTCTTTGTGGCTCGTCATGTGGTTCGACGCGCCGGAATCAACATACCACACTTCCTCCGTTTTGGAAGTGGTCTTCTTCATTGAGTTTGCCTTGTGATTCATCACCAAGGCTGGCCCCTTACCGGCCTTTCCGTTTCCGGATCCTCCTGATCCGTTTGCGTAGTGCGAGTTTTGCCGGCCATCCTTACCGGTCTTGGCGGATCCGGATTTGTCCAAATCGGCACGCTTTCTCCAGCACTCGCTTTCCCTGTGGCCTTTTTTGCCATAGTACCAGCATTCCGTAGCGGATTTGTCTTGCCGGTCTTCGGCACCGCCTTGACTCCCCCTAATTGTGGAAGTCCTGGAACTGCTGTCGGCACGCTCATAGTGCCTCCGTTCCTGTTCTTGTCGGCCGCCTCCATTGCGTGCCGACCCACCTCTTCCACCACGCCCACGGAGCCGATCCGTTCCCGTGTACAACATTCGGCTGTCCGGGGATGCACTGTTAGATGCACCGGCGTGGTTCTCCTCTACAAGGAGCATCGACTATAAGTCGAAGAATGAGGGGGTATTCTCCCTTGTACACACCGTAGTTCGGAACGCTCCGAACTTGGATGCCAGGCCTCCGAGACATACCTGCACCATCTCGTCTTCCTCTACGGTAACATTGATAGAGGCGAGCGAGTCGCAGATCTCCTTTATCCGGCCCGTGTAGTCTGCCACGGACATGTTCTTCTGTCGAACATTGCTCAACTCCTGTCTGAGTTGCAGCTTCCGAGCAGTGGTGGTTGCGGCGAAAACCTTTTTCAGGTTCCCCCAAGCATCCTTCGGTGTCTTGGCGTCACAGATGTGGCTGAGCAGCTAATCGCCGACACTGGACGCGAAGCAGTACATCACCCTGCTTGCCGCTTGTTCCCATACCGGGAAGTCCTTGTGTGCCGAGTCTGGCGCCGCATCATTCGCTCCTTCGACATAACTCTAGTACCCGTGTCCAAGCAGGTATTGGTGCATCTTGTAAGACCAAGATGCGTAGTTGCTCCTGTCGAGCTTCTCCACCGGGAGCGACGTAGTCATGCCTCTATCCATGTCTTCTACTGTGTCTGTTTTCGACCTGTTAGGGTTTTCTTCTCAAGAGTAAATGTCTGCAGCAGAGGTTCTCAACCCTCGCGCTCTGATACCATGTAAACGTAAGTGTTTGCGGAAGCGTTGTCGTGACGATTTTCGGCTACGGTGTGAAACCGAGTGAGACGAATAAACCAAGGATGTGCAACATTGCACATGCACTTAGCAAATAAACCTAGCCTAATGGCACTTGAGTTCATACAGAGGGGTGCAAGCAAGGATTGAACCTTGCACCTCTAAGATACAAGATAATTGCCTTACCACTAGGACAACTATCATATAGTGTAGATTATATGTATTTCCTTTTCATATACAAATTATAGACGAAACAACCATAGAAAACCATGTGCACAAAACCATGGTTTTAAACCCATGGTTTGTGCATGACATAAGCAAAACCGTGTGCACAAAACCATGGTTTTAGCCCATAGTTTTGTGCATGTCACGAGCATGGAAAGACCTATAAAAGCCTCTAGTTGGGCTTGTGTAAGGGGGGCTCAATATGTGATATCACCAACACCATTATCATCAATATAATATTTGTCTTTATCTTCTTCATTATTTTCTACTTCTCAAGTGTACAAGCTTTCTTCTTCTCAAGTGAACAAATTCCGTCTAATCTTACATTGATCGTCATCTCTTCGATAATTCCGCGAACATCCTCCCCAGTCCAAGACCCCGGTGGTCGCTCGAGTAGCACACGCACGCGCGAATCTTCGCGAC
Source organism: Azolla caroliniana (assembly GCF_043228905.1). Classification (NCBI taxonomy): domain Eukaryota; kingdom Viridiplantae; phylum Streptophyta; class Polypodiopsida; order Salviniales; family Salviniaceae; genus Azolla; species Azolla caroliniana. The sequence goes on along the minus strand of NW_028230441.1, from coordinate 5,996,370 downwards.
ATCATTTGGTGAACCCGACGTGAAGAGCAGCAGGGGAGGACGAAGATGGATGGCGAATATCTCATGGAGGCAATGGCAAGAAGGATGATGGAGTTTCTGAGAGAAGAGAAAAGAAGAAATGAAGCCCAACAAGCCGTCGACAAAGTAGTCGAACGAATGAGCTATTTCAACGGCGCCGATGTCCAAAGTTTCCTAAAAGTCTACAATGCGGAGATGGATTCAAGAGGTGTGGACAAAGCTATGAGGCTAGAGTACTTTTGTCGGGTGGTGTCTCAACCGATCTTCAAAGATGTAGAAGAGCTTCTAGAAGCTCATGATTCGTGGGCGACTTTCGAGAAGGCTCTATTGGAGGAATATGACTATGAGAGACTAAAGGGACAAGATCGACGCAACTTCGACCAATGGGTGACATCAGCGAAGACCTACCAAGGTGCGACACAAGCATTCGTAGACTTCGAGCATCATTTTTCTCAATTGTCGGAGCGGGAACAAAGATTGGTGGGGGTCGATAAGGTCCTTATGTTCGTGAAGTCAATCGATCGAATGGAAAGGATGGCGATCGGCCTCAAACTCGAAGAAGATGACGGTGCAAATGGACTCATCGAGGATTGGAGCAAAGTGGAAAGTGTATGCCGACTACACGATAAGGGGCAAGCGAGAATATCGACGACAACAAGACGGCCCATGAGGGACGATCGAAGAGGGACGAGATGCAACAACGCACCACCAACAAAAGAAATGAAGCTTAGAAGGGAGACAAAACCGAGGCGAATGGTGATCGAGGAAGAAGAGACCTCCCAACAAATGCGGGTTAATGAAGTGGCCGATACAAAGGCTCTAGTTCGGTATGACGGTACCGAGAGAGAAGGTGTGAAACAAGTCACCTTCTTGTCTTACAAAGAAACGACGGCGAAGGAGGAGGCCGATGACTCGAGGACGGCGAACGCCACTTCGAGGGAGGATAAATGTTTCGGAACACGCATTGTGTACGAAACATCGGGTGATGACGACGCAAGCATGAGAAAAGCTTGCATGATCGAGGGAGGAAAAGTGTTTGAGTCTGAAGAGATTGAGGAGGTAGCCATGACAAACGACATCGAGTCGGAGGTGGCTATGGACGAGTCGACAACGGATAGCCATGTCAAGACTTTCTCCACGATTGTTCCAGAGACTTCGGCGGTTGCACCCATGTGCCAACGTGAGACCGGAGAGACGGAAGGTGGTGACGGGAAGACAAAGGCCCAACACAAAGAGGAAGAAGATCAAGGAAGAAAGGATATCCCCACACCTATTCTAGAGACTTCGGCGGTTGTGCACGTGCGCCAACGTGAGACCGGAGAGACGGAATGTGTGGACAAAAAAGAGGACGACCGGAAGGGCGATGAAGAAGACAAGGTAAAAATGTGCATGAGCGAAGGGATTCCTTCACACTGGTTCCGCAGACTTCGGCAGTCGAGACCGTGTGTCGACATAAGACCGAAGATAAAGGAGGTGGCGAAGAGGAGACAATATGGCTCGAGGCGAGCATACATGGAGGGAAGGATATGGCCGACGTGGAGGCCAAGGATGAAGCTGCGGTTGAGTTCGATGGAGAGGTTGCATGCGGGAAGGAAGGAAGAGTCGAGAACCGGTTGAACCGGAAGACGATCCGGCCGGGATTCCGACCCGAACGAAGGAAGATCCACATGGGAGCCGATCGACCGGGGCCGACCCGGCCGAAACCTGATTCGGCGAAAATCGATCAGACGATTCCGATCCAGAAGGGGGCCGACCCAGCCAGAATCAATCGGTCGAGCCCGACTCGGGGAAATGTGAATGCAGACGAAGGCCAACCAAGCCAAGAAGCGATCGGTGGAGACCGATCCGGACAAGGGCAAACCCGGCCTAATCGGAGATCGACACGAACGATCTACAATACCCAGTTGAAGACGGTGAGCGTGAGGAGTGGCCAGGAGTCCAATCGAAGGACACGCGCGGTGGACGAAGGAAGAGCGGTCGTATCGACGACATCGTTCGGTAGATCTACTACAACCGATCGGGGAAGAAGGTGTGAGCGCCGGATATGGTGGATCGGGTGGCTACGGTGGTTCGGTTGGAAAGATTGCGCATACTCGAAGTGGAAGACGAAGTCGACGAGCGTGTAGAGGAACTCGGTTGATCACCGTTGCCAAAGATCTCACCTCTTCACCTTTCTCGGCACATACCGGAGGATGTGCGGGTTTGGTGGGGGTGGATGTCGTGACGATTTTCGGCTACGGTGTGAAACCGAGTGAGACGAATAAACCAAGGATGTGCAACATTGCACATGCACTTAGCAAATAAACCTAGCCTAATGGCACTTGAGTTCATACAGAGGGGTGCAAGCAAGGATTGAACCTTGCACCTCTAAGATACAAGATAATTGCCTTACCACTAGGACAACTATCATATAGTGTAGATTATATGTATTTCCTTTTCATATACAAATTATAGACAAAACAACCATAGAAAACCATGTGCACAAAACCATGGTTTTAAACCCATGGTTTGTGCATGACATAAGCAAAACCGTGTGCACAAAACCATGGTTTTAGCCCATAGTTTTGTGCATGTCACGAGCATGGAAAGACCTATAAAAGCCTCTAGTTGGGCTTGTGTAAGGGGGGCTCAATATGTGATATCACCAACACCATTATCATCAATATAATATTTGTCTTTATCTTCTTCATTATTTTCTACTTCTCAAGTGTACAAGCTTTCTTCTTCTCAAGTGAACAAATTCCGTCTAATCTTACATTGATCGTCATCTCTTCGATAATTCCGCGAACATCCTCCCCAGTCCAAGACCCCGGTGGTCGCTCGAGTAGCACACGCACGCGCGAATCTTCGCGACAGCGTAAAACAGAGAACAACACAGAGAGAGAGAGAGAGAGAGAGAGAGAGAGAGAGAGAGAGAGAGAGAGAGAGACAAAGAGAGTAGAACACAATTTCAAAATTATATCAAGACTCTGTACACACACTATGCTAAGTAGCATTATTTATACAAGTCCTCTTGGGACTGACAGAAGTACCATGTACTTCAATGCTCACATGAGCATCTGACACTTACTACGAGACTATAGCTACCTAGTAGGCTATCCTATACTAGGCTTCCGATTGGACTTCTGGTTGTACCCGGCCTCCACTGCTTGCCGGTTCGGTTGCTCACCGTCATACCGATCCGTTTCGCCCGATCCGTCTCGCTTACCGGCTCCGGCTTATTCAGCCGATCCAGCTCCGGTTGAGCTTGCCGCTCAACAAAGAGCTTGTACAATCTGAAACATGCTCCTAAACTTTGGTACAACGTCTTTTGCTATGATGGACGAGGCCTGAGATTCCTATGTTAGGCTAGAAGCGAGACAAAAAACCAAAGATATTGAGGGTGTTTTGATTCCTAGCTTCTTCTTAGTGCTACGTCAAGGTAGTAGGACAACAAACAAAAGATATTGAGGGTGGTTTGATTATGATGTAATCAAAAGTGTGGTAGGTTTTTAGGGTTAGGGTTAATGAGAATGATGATGATGATGATTGATGATGAAGATAGACATTGTGTAATGGTGGAGATGATGAATGGTATGATGGTGAGAGATCATGAAGATGCAAGACAAGCATTGAGAAGCATTGCGGGGTGGGGGGTGGTGCCTAGAATGGCTCCACCCCCCTCCCAAGGGGGTTCAACGTTAAGGGGGGAGAGAGAGAAAGATGTCAAAGAGAGAGAGAGAGAGAGAGAGAGAAATGGTTATTCATGTTTCATTCATTCCCCATAAGGGGTTAAATAGTACAAGAGGGGGTAGATACATAGGGGTATAAGCCCCCTCGAGCATTCATATTGGACACTCACTCACACCTCCTCGTATCCATCCACATGCACACACGTGTGTATGTGTTCACATACGTATAGACTCACAATTACATTTATGCCCCCTACACATACACAACATCATGATAACATTCGACCCTCGGTCATCACACTTGACTCTCCGTACATCTCGTACGGGGTAACATAATATGGCACGCTCGTGGGAAAGTGCCTTGCACGTCGATCCCACATGCCTTGATGATGATATTTCTTCGACCGGAACTTCCATCGGTCCTTTCAACGATCGACTCCCTCGATCGGAATGCTTGACTCGAACATCTTTGTCGGTCAGCAAATCGTCCGCGACACAAACATTCTCGTTCTGTCGGCTAACGAACTTCATCATGGGTCCAAAAACACGTTGTGTGTATGTGTGTTCTTCCTTTAATTTTGTGTGAGTTGTCGTTGTTGATCACATCCATTTCTCTAGGTGGATGAGTTTTTACAATTTCGTCGGTGCCCTCAAGTTTATGAAATTTTAGGTTGCTACCCTTTGTTTTTGAAATATTATCAAATACCCTCATGTTTTAAAATTATGTTCCATACCCCTATCATTCTCTCTTGCCCTTTCTCTATTTTTCTTCCCGTCCTATCTTCTGCTTCAATTTCGTCTTTATCCATTCCTGTCTTCTTGTTTTTGTAATGCTCCGACTTCGTCTTTATCTCTAGGTTATTGTTGTGGTCCGTTATTACACTCTCTCTTGTGTGTATCCCTCATCTCTTTCTACTTCTTTCTGCTTTCGTTCCTTCTTGTGTTCCATTCTCCTCCTCTCTCTTTCTTCTTCTACCTCTGTTTCTTCCACTTCGTTCTTGTTCTGTTTTTGCGTTTCGGGGTAGGGAGGAAACGCAACCTTCACTCTCCCTTTGCTTGCACGTCATCTCCTTCTTTGTGTTGCCGTCGTCGTTTCCGTCCGTCTATATTCATTGTTGTCGCTTCTGTGGCCGTTGCTATTCATCGTCTCGGCGTCTTTCATCTCTGTGTCGATCATCACCATCTCCCTTTCTCGTCGTCGCTAGGCCTGTTCGGCCAGTCTCCAGTCGGCTACCTGTTTTGGCCGAGATTCGTCGCATGACCACTCTATTCACTCGTCAATATTTGGCCATCTATCCGGCCGTTCTTGCGGCCTCCGTTCTGGCCGCGGTTCGGCTGTGTCTAGCCGTTGTTGTCTATCGGTTGTCAGTTGGTTGCCGTCTCTGTCTTCGGCCCTTCTGGTCGTGTCTTTTCGGCCGCCTCTACAACCATTCGATGTTTGCTATTCCGGCCATCGTCCGTCGCTTTGTCCGGCGTGTCCGTCGATTCCAGTCCTCCTCCCGCCGTCTGTCCGGTCGTCGGCTATCTAATGCTTGTCCATCCCGTCCGCTCGTCTGTCCGGTTCGTCCAGCCAGTTCTGCCATTGTTTGGCATCGTCATTCGTCTGACCGCTTTTACTCGGCCGTTTGTTGTCCGACCATCTTCGTCGCCAATTTTTCGCTACCACCGCTGATTATTTGCCGCCACTCCTGTTGTTGTTCAGCTATTGTCCCAGCCATTTGTCTGTTGTCTTCCGGTCGTGCGTCTGGTCCGTCGTCCTGGTCGCCTGTCTGCATCCGGTTATTCCGACCAGTTTCCGACCCTTCCGACCGCTCTCCAACCGCGCAGACTGTTGCCCGGTTGCTCTTCAGCCGCTGGAGAGAGAGAGAGAGAGAGAGAGAGAGAGAGAGAGAGAGAGAGAGAGAGAGAGAGAAATGGTTATTCATGTTTCATTCATTCCCCATAAGGGGTTAAATAGTACAAGAGGGGGTAGATACATAGGGGTATAAGCCCCCTCGAGCATTCATATTGGACACTCACTCACACCTCCTCGTATCCATCTACATGCACACACGTGTGCATGTGTTCACATACGTATAGACTCACAATTACATTTATGCCCCCTACACATACACAACATCATGATAACATTCGACCCTCGCTCATCACACTTGACTCTCCGTACATCTCGTACGGGGTAACAAAAAGGAGACATCCACCAATGTTAATTTCTTTTTGCTTCCATGTGTACGGTGAAAATGTTTTGCACTTGGAACCAAGTTTATTGTAAATTTGATGGTTAAATTGGTGATTCCACAATGATGATGATGAAATTCTGGATCTTGACATTGTCAATCTTTTTGTAAGACTAGTATGCCCTAAATGGAATAGGGTCCCTTTTTCTTATTCCCAATTTCTAATCAACGGAAGTTAAGGGAAAAAGAAAACAATTTCATATCATTGTGTGTGCTTGTCAATTAGATTTTTGACGACCTTTTCTTGCAACACTTTCAGGATTTAAACTCAAGTCTTTTCTGGCAACAAGGTTAATTATTATTATTAGGTTTTGCCTCATCAAATAACAAGTTTGTGCTTCATTTGATAATCATGCTTCATTTAGGGTTTCCCATAACAAATTACAAAAGTTTGTGTGAGTAGTAAAAAGCCTTTTAGGTGCCATTAATTGTAAAGGTAATGCTACTATATGGGTAGTATAATTCTAAAAATAAAATAAGTTCGTCAAAGTCTCTAGATTAGACATAGCTCTCTCCAAGTGTTCTTTTGAACTATTCAGATGTGTGAACTAGCCAAGGGAATTGTAACTTAGTTTGGGTTACATATCCTCCCCTCATTCACATATGTTTCGATTGGTTTTGCATCTGGTATATTAGCTTATCTCTCTTTAGGTCATAACTCATTCCATGTACATATTCTCTCCTCTTTCTCTACATAAGGCAACATAATATCCACATAGGGACTACACCTTAAGATTAGCAACTAGGGTAATCTTTGTGTTGCAACACTCCTTATTTTGGGTCTGATTACAGTCATGTTTGTGGCATTTTGAGGACGTTATAATAACATTATGTACATTCTTTATGTTATTTCATATTACTATCATAAATTGTAAAGATAACTTTTTTATTTCCCCAAATGTGAAGGGTTTGAATTGACCACGATATAAATTGCACTTCCAATCATCATTTGTCACCTTATTCATCAATGGTCAGACATATCAACTATATAAAGATCTTACAATTTCATATCATAGATTCAAGTGTAATATACACTAGGGCCTAATTACCAATGTATTCATCATCATGGATTCTAGTATAATACACTTGGTCTTTACTACCAAAGTGTTCATCGTCATAGAGTTAAGTATCCGGCACTAGTACACCGGTTATGAAGATCGCGACACCAACGAAAGTCACCAAGTGCAACCAAGCATAGGAAAATGGCAGGATAGAACAAACCAAAGGACCAATGTAGCCCAATCGACACTCTAGTGTGAAAAAGAGATACTTCGTAGAAAGCTATAAAACCCACCTTTTGGTGACTTTTAAGCTTTCTCATTCTTGAGAGTTCTCTTCCCATTAGCATATTAAAGCTCTTTCTCTATCTCCCTAATCCTTATTAGAGGCCACAACTTTGTCTTTGAATGTCTAATTCACTTTAATGAGTCCCTTATATTGACGCCTAGCCATTGGTGTAGAAATACCATTTTCATATATGGGCCATGTTTGTAAAATCAAGAAAGGATTGATCTAAAATATAAGGAATACCATTTTCATAATCATAAATTAATTTAGGCCTACATATTTAAGGCCATATGTGTAATTCTAAGGAAGGTTCTAAAAACATGGCCATTTTATAATTATTAAACATGTTTCTAGAAACTTCTCGAGAAGGCTAATGAGGTTATGAGTAGCCTATCAAAGCCACTTAGGGAGGGGGGGGGGGGGGGAATCCAAAAAGAAATTAACAAAGGAAGCAATCAATCAAGGAATAAAGTGAAGAAACAAACGATATTGTTGAGCAAGAACTTGAAGTGAAGCAGAAGACGAAGAAGACGAAGATAGTGATCAAAGAGAATAAGATAGAGAAAAGGAAGAGTTGCCCATGGTGAGCAAAAAAGAGAAGGGTGACAAAGAGGCAAGAGAAAGGGGAATAGCCTATTACAAAAGCTTTCTGCCATTAAGCAGTGAGCAAGAGTTCATAGCTATCTCCCTACACAGACATGAGAGGTGTAAGTTAAGTCATTTTACATTCTCGTGACAATTAAAGTAGTTCACATATAAGTGATGTAAATTGATATATTCAAGTAATAAAAGCATTCAATTTCACTTTATCCTCACTATTAACGTCTATTTCATATAATCATGCTCTTTCCCCCAACCATCTCATTTACTTCTATGACGATTCCAACTGCAACAATGTGTCCTTACAATGAGCATAAAGTGGACCATGGATGGCAGACACATATATTTAGCTCTATTAGGCCTAGCAATAGCTCATGCCTATGTGAAGCATTAGGCCTACAAAGAAAAGGGCTACCCTTGCCTTGAAAACAATAGATCTCAAGTCATTAATGGATAAAGAGAGAATTTGTTTATAGGACAAACCTCTTGCCTATGTGAAGCATTAGGCCTGCAAAGAAAAGGGCTAACCTACCTAGCCTTGAAAACAAAGATCTCAAGGCAGTAATGGATAAAGAGAGAATTTGTTGATAGCACAAACTACGTGAATATTTTGAATGTTTTATAATGACATTATTTTCTGCTGTTATTTAGGGCAATAATTCTTTAAATTGGTCACAATAAGCACTAAACAAGACAGAATTAGAACTCCTGGATCTGGTTCAAAAACTGTTAGTGTTAATTAAAATAATGCAAAAATCTGAGTTTCAAAATGTACACAAACAATGATAAGAGTGTCTGGCGTGAAAAAAGAGAAAATTACAAGACTACTGTGAAGACAGCCCAATAAAAAAAGGTGGTCTCTCCCAGTAACTTATTTGAATATGTAGCTCCAAAGCAACAGAGATCACGTTAAAAAGCAGTGAAATATCTGACTGATGCGAAGAAGCTGCAGATTAGATTAGATGTAGTTATATATCCAAAGATTCGTCCAGCCATGGAAAGCTTCATCAGCATTTTCTTGTGTATACTTGCATGACTCGGATGTCACCAGAGAGCCAACATAGCAAATGTTTAAACTCGAAGTTCCGGAAACCATCTTGAGCCGCAAAGATGGTTAAAAGAGTCACCACTGCTATGAATAGATATGCTACAAGTATAAACAAAACCCTAACCACCCAGGTAACAAAGTGAGACATATATCCCTTCAAAAAACTAGGGTATAAACTCAATGGATTTGTCTACAGAGCTATACAAGATCTGCATCTCTTGCGATGAAGAGTGTGTTATAGGAAATTTGTGAGCAAATCTCTGCATCTGAAAATAGCAAATCACTGTAGATATGAACTTAAGTACAATCGAACAGCTATATCAAGAGGTCTACTATCACCCCCAATAGCAAAAACCTGTACTGGAACTGAAGCTAAAAGACGAAGTGTTAATGGCAACACAGCAGGTTCTGGTTTCTTGCCAGCAGCAGTATTATCTTCATTTATTTCATTTGGTTCAACCACTGCTTCATCACTCATGTCGGAACTATTTGCTGGATTCACTACATAAGCTACATCAGTTAATACTCTTGCTCGACTTTGTTTTCCTTTCTTCGAGCTTCTCTGTGTTACCATGTCTAAAATCGCTGTGCATGTCATGCTGAACCACTCTACTGATAATCCTTCTGTATCTTCATAAGTAATGCGCCGCTCCATCTGCAAACAAAACCATAGACATCAAATCAGCAACTAGAAGGATATGTCGTTGTAACAAACAAAATCGTAAATATATGAAACATTAACAAGATGTCTCCCCATACTCTCAAACATTTGAAACACAACAAGCATTTTGTCTTACAGCAATGGCATATACGTAGAGTGAGACAAACTTTGGACCAACAGCTAGTACCCGTGCTTCTGAGAAAATCCACTGCATGTGCACAAAGGATTGAAATTTTGTTAAAACTTGAAGAATGTCATTAAGTCCTTCATTCATATACAAAGAATATAGTATAATTATTTTGAGGAAACCTCAAGATAACCCTGAGCTCTTCTTTGTTCCCTAAAGTGCCCCTACTGTAATTTAGTTCCCCTAATGCCCTTGGGTAACTTCCGATAAGAAAAATAACACAAGCTATTTGAGCAATTATATGGAAAATTCATCTGCTTCTAAGTTTTTTTATGTACCATTTGAGTAACTATGTGGTCAATTAGTTCCCTTCTCCATTTCTGGGGTCGACCAAGGGCATTTCGAAAATTAGAAAACCACACAGGAGTATTTGGGTGTTTTGTCCCTATTATTGCTTACCTCTTTCTTCCTAAGCATAGCCCAGAGGTACACCTTGTCGCTGGCATCTCTCACATTCCTACTTGCTAGCTTTCGCCTATTGCAATGCTCAGCTAGTAAAGACAACTCTTGACAAGATGGAACTTTATGGTTATTTGCAGCAGTAGCCAAAGCTTGTTGGCCTTCGGGAGATTCAACCTTCTGCTTGTCCAACAAGGGACCAGTAATGTATCTGTTAATTATAGAAGAAGTTCCACTGTAACTCGCTCCTGAAAGTAGACCTTCAGCCTCTAAAGCTGCCGCCAGAGTTCTATGAACAACAATGTCAGGATATCTGCGAATTGGGGAAGTAAAATGGGTATAGAGTGGCGTTGCCAATGCATAATGAGCCCATTCTTCTTCATTTTTCAGCTCTCCAGTAGAAAAATATTTAGCTAGTTGCATCGGTTTAGTTGCATAAAGCATCAAAATGCTACAAAAGGCAGAATCCTCCTTGTGAGCTTCACAGAGCTTACTCAAAGACTCATGTAATGCACCAGATGAAGAAGCATCCAATTCGAGCCCATTCTTGCTACAGAATTCCTCCAGCTCTTTTAATTTGCGGAGGTTAGGTTCAGGATGGCGTCTCAACAGTGCACAGTCAGGAAATGCACCAGCTATTACTTTAGCAACAGTCATATTGGCCAAAAGCATGAATTCCTCCACCAAAAAATTAGAGTCCTGATGCTCATAGAGGCTACTGTCATTAGGTGTTCCATCCTCATCTAAGTCAAACACAAGTCTTGAATTTTGGAGACTGAGAGCACCACCTTCAAACCTTGCAACACGCCTATGTTTTGCTATAAGGTGAAGAACCTTTACATCATCAAAAATTTCAACCCATTTAAACCCCCCATGTAATTGAGGCCAACCTGAATCTTCTGTACAATTCTCTACCTCATCATTTTCATTTACTGTGACTCTCCCGTCAATAATATCCTGTACTTGCGAATATGACAGTTTACAACAAGATTTTATTATAGTGCGCCCAATCCACTGGTCAACAATCTGCCCTGAGTTATCAATATCCCACATAATAGAGAAGGCAAGGCGATCAACCCCAGGGTTAAGAGAGCATAACTCTTCACAAAGTACACGAGGCAACATAGGAAGCACTTGTTGAATGAGATAAACACTGGTCGAACGATTCTGTGCTTCCTTATCCAGTTCAGTATCTGGATGAACAAAGTATGAAACATCTGCAATGTGTACACCAATTCTTAGCAGCCCATTTTCCAAACTCTCAATTGACAATGCATCATCCAAGTCTCTAGCTGTAGCTGGGTCAATTGTGAATATTCTAGAACTTGTAAGGTTTCTTCTTCTCTTGAACTCCTCAGATGGTATACCCCAAGGTATCTCAGGTAGACATTTTAACACTGACAAGGGAAATTCTGCACTGTGAACAGCATGCTCAAATAATATGGCCGCCAAATGGGCATCTAATGCCCCACCTTGGCCAAGACTGTGAGTAACAACTGCATGGGGAGAAAATCTATCCTCTTTCCATTCCACAACAGAAGCTGCCACAAGTTCACTGCAAAGCTTTGGGTCACCCACCAGATATTTCTGTTTGAGGTCAGTAGGTAGATCATTGACAAAAACAATCATTTTTGGAAACCTGGCATCAGATGGTACAAGCAATAAAGAGGCGTTTGATATAGACGCTTTGGATGGTTCTTTCACGATATACTTATTGCCAGCCTTATGATCAATTTCCAGAAATCCCACAACTGTTTCACGGCGATCTGACTTCTCTAAAATTGCTACCACGTCACCAGTAGGTCGCTTGTCAGGATATGATGCCACAAGATCCCGTAAAGTTTTGGTTGCACTGCTCAATAGAGGAGTATCTGTCACCTCCGACTGAAGGTCATGCTGCTTCTGACCCTTGTCATTTTTTAATGAAATATTTGACATCAAGTCATCTAGCAGCTGATAATTTACTTCACTGTCCTTTACTTCCATTGTGGATTCAATATCTGACAAAGCATCTGCATCTTCTCTGCTACCTTTTATATCAGTAACGGATGTCAGTTCTAAATCGTCACATTGGCCCTCCTCATCTATAAGCTGACTCCCATGGTTGCAAGCAACGATATCAGTCACTCCAGAACTAAGATCATTACTGTTCTGATTGGCAACTGATCCTTTCAACTTGGTCCAATAAGGAACAGGATTGATGACAATCGCAACAACATCACCGTCAATCTGCAAAAAGTAATTGACATACCTTAGAATAGGAGCATAATGCAGGACTGTTAAATATTGTCCACATTTACAGGTTCAAAGGACTCACTGCTCTATTTTGGGCTTGGGCACCTTCAATAAGTACATCGACTGCAACACCATCTATGGTTGCATATGCCTGAAAAAGAGGTAGAGAAATTATTTTAATAATATAACAAATACTGAATTGTGTACTATCAGAAAAACCAAACATTCAACTAGAATTATCACAAACATTCAGATATTCAACTACTAATAATTTACAACTATTCAGCTGGAGTTCTTAAAACAAGGAACTGAAGGTAAGAAACCTCTACAAACAGAAACAGAGAAAATGACATATTAAATAAATCAAGAAGAAATGATTCTAGCATCAGTTAAATTGGGCTGATCACATTTTCCATCCTTATGGAGGATGGGGCAGTGAGAATGCTTTATTTAACGCTAATTCAGAATATGAAACAAAAGCATGCATCACAGATGTGTATGGTGAATAAAGCATAGACAGGATTCTCTGAGATATGTGCATATCAATAGGATTTGATAAACTGGGATTACCTCATTCCTACAATGTACATTAATTCTTAATTTACAGCGGAAAACCTTGCCATCCTGCAGAAAAAAATTTGGTGTCAATGATCAGAATTTAAAATGCATAGTACATAAGGAAACCTTTAACCAAGGCATGCATATAAAAGATGTGTACTAACCTTAATAGCAGATTCCACTTGTCCAGATGGCCAATGCATAGGAAAGAAGGTTCTATCATGTGTGCCCAGTTCGTTCTTTTGTTTGTGAGCATTAGGTGAGCAGAACCGTGCTACAGGGAACCTTCCCAGACAAGAATTTCCAGAACCACAGTTGGCCACAGACAGCTTTGAATCACTAAATGAGTTGCTTGTGCTGGTCTCCTCAAGTGAAGGAGTTGAGCCCACATATCCATCTTCAGCAGAGGTAGAGTTCTGAATAATCCTTGACACATAACTCTCTGCCTTAACTTTCGGACTGTACTTCAGCTTCTCATGCTTAACATTTGGAGAATCCATCCCTGTAGGGACTGCCATTGTTTTATTGTTCCACTTTGTCTTTGGTAAGGGAATTGCTGGAGTATCTCTAGCTCTAGTCTTGTTAGGAGTGCTGGAAGCCAATTTAGTGAAGCCATTAACACCAAATCCTGTCATTGAGAGAGAAGCATTCTGTGCAGAACATGCGCCAGAAATTGACACTTTTGAAGTATCACAATCTTTACTATTAAAACAAGGACTGGGCATGCAGCTTGGGCTTGGACTCCTTAAACAAGATGTAGATTCTTGCTTGGAAACCACTAACTCCTTAGCCCCTGAAACAAACAAGTGTACTATAATATAAGCATGCTTCTATATAAGAACTGATAACTTACAAAGCAACATAGGATACGTTGTGAGACAGGTAAAGGGAGCAGCAGGGTGATGCTGAATATTTTTCATCCCCTATGTGGAAAAGAGTACAGACTGCAGATTCAGCAGGAGGTCGTAATGTAAATCAAAGTGAAGATTTAGAGCTTAGATGTGCTTATCAAACTTTAAACCTAGGATATAAATCATGAGGCAATAGGAAAAAGAGAATAGAATGCACAGTGCAGCTTCATCAGAAAATAGTCATGTAAAACAACACGAAAATTTAAAGCTTACAAGTGCTTTACAAACTTTGAAACTAGGATATAAATTACATCAATTTTTTATTGAATAACCCTCAAACAAGGGACGGCAAAAAGAGATTGGGACTGGGGCCAGTCCTGTGTTACCTTTGCCAAAAGTTAATGATGTATAAACACAAATTTAGAAGTGCTTAATAGAACTAGAAATGACAGACACTGGGATATAAATCCCAGAAGAAAGGGAATGACATCTAAACAAGGGAATGACAAAATATAATGGGACTGGTTCCAAAGTTGAAAAGGCAGACCCCTGTTCCTATGCTAGCCATCGCTGAAAATATGAACAAAACTTGGATATAAATTAAATAAACTAATGAATGTTCTTTCATCAGAAAGTAATCACGGCAGAATTTCAAGTATCATGATGCTCAACTCTACAACTAGGATAGAGGTCCACATACAGTACATTGCTACAGAAAACACCATCAGCTAGTGTAAATGATCACTCATGTTTCAAAGTGCTTAAAATTATATAATTCTGATATAAATCATGCAGATTCAAGAAGGCAACCATGTAAATTGGCAGACAGATTTAGGACTGCTTGACAATCCAGAAACTAGCAAGAAAATAACATGAACTGAGGTATAAGGTATAACGCACCATCCAGGACATTCTTTAGTAGGCTGCATATTCACCTTCATCAGAAAACAATCATGCAAAACACCACACAGGTTTTGAGGTACTTGAACAGAATAGCAGACAGGCTTTCAAAATTTTGAGCTATGTTCACAAATCTGAATTGTTATGGCTTGCATTACGAAGAAGTAGAACCGAAATTGTGTGCAAAATATCCAACTCAATGCCTTGATTTCTAGTTGGGGTTAGATATCAGTCCAAAATAAAGAGTTTTGCATGACATATCTAACTTGATATCTTTGTTCGCCAGCAAGTCATGGAAATGCCAAAAAATGCAAACAGATAATTGCTTTACTCAAACAGACAAAAAACAATGCATACGGCATCACAAACTATATTTACAGATCGTTGTAGCTTTGCAATCAGCAAAAATCAGAAGAGAAAATAGGCATATGCCATCACAAACTACATTCACAGATCTACATAGTCTAGTATTCAGTTCAAATTCAGTAAATTAACAGGCGTATGGCATCACAAACTACACGTCAATCTGTACTGTTTATCAATGAATAAAACCAAGTAAACAATTGCTTCAACAGCAAAATCAGAAGACATAACGGGCATTTGTCATCTCAGATCTGCATATTCTATCATTGAGTGCATATGCAGCATATAATAGGATATCGCGTTTCCAACTACTTTCAAAGATATCTGAACGGTTTAACAATGAGCGAAAACACATTAACGGTGATTCAGAGGATGTAACAGGCATATGTAGCGCAAAGTACATTCTCGGGTCTGCATACTTTAATTTATGCACCGAGTTCGCAGTAAGACTCCAAGAAAAGAGAGAGCGTTTAACGCATATTATGATCAAATGGGAGATTATAAAGAAGTACGTAAAAGTACACATACCGTAAGGAGAAGAGGATGCTTCTGAAGAAAGTTCCTGAGAAGATCGGAGAGAGCTGCGTCGGCGGCGGGGTTTCTTGTCAGAATCTGCGTCGCTGAGGTAAGGTAGAGAGGGGGTAGGGCTGGCTGTACTTCGGGTTAATTCAGCCGTACTCCTGGAGTGGGAGCGAGACATGGACGGGGAGTCAGCGTACAGGAAAGGAGGAGCAGGAACGGCGTTGTAGAGCTCGGTCTTCGTTTTCTGCTTCAGAGCGATCTTCTGCTGCTTCTGTTGCATCGCCATCGCTGAAGGAATGGAAATGTGGGAGAGAGACAGAGAAACAGAGAAAGAGAGAAAGAAGAATAAAATCGAATCAAATGGTGGAACTTTTGTTATTTCTTTTTGGGTTTTATGTTTCTGGGGCGGTTGGTTTCTGTCGTTGAGTAAAAACTTTTTTTAAGGAAATCTCGTAATAGGTGCCAAAAAAAAGGGTTTTATTACCAACGATTTTTCTCTTTGTTTTTTACCTATCGAAAAAAGAACTCGTGCGAATGCCAGATGCATAGATCAAATCGAACCAATCCAGAAGCAAATCCAATCAACTAGGCATTAGAGGAATAGATGATTAGATCATCTTATTTTGATCGACCCTTCCAAATCGAGAAGCAAATCCAATCAATAAGCATGAGGAATAGATGTTTGATCGATCCCTCCACATTTCATTTCCCTTTCCACACCTTCAATATGCATCAGAATTTTTCATGAACATTGTATTCTTCTTACATCATAGTTCGATCAAACTAACTGTGTTGATAGAGATAAGTTGTTTGATGCAATGCATAGCAATGGGCCTGGTTCGGTTTCTTTGCCTTGAAACTGAGAACCGAACCGAACTCAGCCGAACCATTTATGTATATAAAACAAAAACCAAACCGCTTATGAACTCTTAAGCCGTTTAAACCAAAACATTTACGAAAAGGTAAACCAAACGGTTTAGGGAAAAGTTGAAACCAAATCTACCATTTAATAAAAAAATTAAACTATTTAAGTCAAATTAATTAAAAATCTAAATAAACACAAATACATTAAATTAAACATTTAAGTTAAATTTATTAAATCAATGAAAAAAACATTTGTTAAACCATTCAATTAAATAAGCATTTAAGTTTAATTAATTAAATCAATAAAATACCCATTAAATTTTTTGGAGCCAATATCCGTTAAACCATGGCTTAACAATTCAGTTTGGTTTGAGCCAAAACCGGGCCCATAGCTCACGATGCAGTGCAAAACACATCGCTTGCACCACATCAACCAACGTTGAGATGATGAGAAATCATTGGCCATACGAAAAAGTGGCTTGTATCTCTCTAGCATGTTGGATGTGGGATCAATATATCTTCGATGATGAAGCAAGAGGAATGTGTTAAGTTGGATCAAACCCTTGCAAAAATCAATCGCCTAGCAAGTGTGACATTTTCAATCAACTCTTGATTCATATTAACAAATTCTATTGATTGTTAAGTGACGTTGCCATTTACAATAACATCATTAAATCATCAATAAGTCCCTTACAATAGCAACTTCACTTACAAATCAATATGAGTTGTCGAAAATAGGTGATTTTGTATGAGCCAATAGTTAAGATTTTGTAGGAAATGGGTATGATGTTGTTCTTAATCAATATGTCGATGACGCTTTAGTTTGAAACTATGCATTCTAAAAATGGATTTACACGATGCTTGGAAAAGTGCATCGTGCTCACATGTCGATGACTCATTGGTCACGAGATAATAAGCATGATACATTATGGTTCTCAACCGGTAAACAATATAAATTCCAAAAACATGTTGATTTTGCACTCAACTAAGGGATTTGAGCTTGTTACCAATGTGGACAAATGTAACAATGTACCTTACCAATAGTTGAAAACAACCTTGCAACCTCATTATAAAATCAATTTACAACTCACATTATTGGGTTAAATCATTATTAATGTCATGCAAAAGTTTATAACTACTTCTTTATGAAATGTTTCATTGAGTAATCAAACAAACAAACAAGTTCCACAATTCATCCCAGGAGTTTCATAAAAGATATAGGCTTGCAAGGCAATTAGTCAAGACAAACAACATATGAGTTAATGTCGAACCGTTTGAATTAATATGAAACACATACAAAAGATGGAGTGATTAAGATGTAGCTAACTAGTGTTTAACCTTAATCACTTTACTCACTCAAGTGAAAGATTAACAAAGTAGGAAGAAATAGTTTGAGCTTAGGTTGTAAGAGGTGAGAAAACTCGAAAGGGAATAAGAGCTACAAAAGTTGCCAAAAGTAACTTTTATAGTTATTTAGAATAAGGTTTGGCCCCTTTCACATTGGGGTGGCCTTTTGACCAATAACTTTGAAAGGAATTTTGTTCTATTCCCATCTTCTGTAATGCTTCATTGAGCTTGTCTTGAGTCTTGACAACATCTCGATATTTTGTAATGAATGAGGTGGCTAGTAGGGATCGGCAACGGTTCGGTTTAGGCTTAGCCGGTTTGGCCTGATCCAAGCCAAACCGGCTAAGCCTAAACCGTTTACAGGATCTCAAACCTGAGCCGAGCCGAGCCGAGCCGGTTCACAAACCGGTTTAGTCGGTTTGGAAACCGGTTTAGAAACCTCCGTCTCTCTCTCTCTCTCTCTCTCTCTCCCAGATGATCCCTCCCACTCTCTCTCACGTCTGTGGTCTCGACTCTCTCTCCCTCTCCCTCTCTCTCCCCTCTATGTAGTTCCTCTCTCTCTCTCTCTCTCCCCTCTATGTAGTTCATCTCTCTCTCTCTCTCCCCTCTGTGTAGTCTCTCTCTCTCTCCCCTCTATGTAGTTCCTCTCTCTCTCTCTCTCTCCCCTCTGTGTAGTCTCTTTGTCTCTCCCCTCTGTGTAGTCTCTTTGTCTCTCCCCTCTGTGTAGTCTCTCTCTCTCTCCCCTCTATGTAGTTCCTCTCTCTCTCTCTCTCTCTCTCTCTCCCCTCTGTGTAGTCTCTTTGTCTCTCCCCTCTATGTAGTTCCTCTCTCTCTCTCTCTCTCTCCCCTCTGTGTAGTCTCTCTGTCTCTCCCCTCTATGTAGTTCCTCTCTCTCTCTCTCTCTCCTTATATGTTGTCTCCCTCCCTCTCTCTCTCTCTCTCCTTATATGTTGTCTCCCTCCCTCTCTCTCTCTCTCTCCTCGTCTATGTAGTTCTCCCTCCCTTACTCTCTCTCTCTCTCTTTCCCCTTGTCTGTTGTCTCTCTCCCCCTCTCTAAAGTTTATAAACGGCTTAAACGGTTTATCCGGCTTAGCCGGCTTGAGCCGGTTTGGCGAGGCTCAAGCCAAGCCGAGCCGAGCTCAAACCGTTAAGGCAAGTTCAAGCCTAAACCGAACCGAGCCGAGCCGCTAAGCCGCTAAGCCGTTTTCAAGCCGGCTAAGCCAAACGGTTTAGGCTTGAGCCGAGCCGTTGCCGATCCCTAGTGGCTAGTCCTTTATATACCGTAACATCTAAGGCTCTTGACCATTACTTGTTCCCACTTGTTATAGGTCTATACAAACTTGTCCCAAATCTTAAGATAACTAATTTCTCGATTATCTGACCCATAACCCATTAAATTTGGCTATAGAATTGGTCCATGGTTATGCGTATACGGTATAACAAGTGGCATGCAATCGTAACATCTTTTGTCAAAACTCGACTATAGGATGTTAGCTTCCTCGACCAATCCCTCAAACAATGTCCTATTTGATTCTCCGTAACATAAGACACCCCATTCAAAACCACATCCTTTGCTTCAAGTGCTTCTAAGCACTTTGGTGTCTACTTGATACTTTGTTCATTTCGCTTCGCATTAATGTTTCCCGCTAATAATTTAAGTATCATTTAAAAACAAAATATCTATATATGTTTGAGGATTTATGGTTCTTATTCACAACACCACCCACATATCACACGTGGTTTCATGGACAACAATGCTTTACATGTAGATGGTTTGATTAATTGAGATGCCTCAAATGAGGTACATCAATGATCTCTTAACCATTGAATAATTTTAGGTGAAACAACCATCAACAAGGCAAACCATCATATGCATTGTACACTTTTTGGGATCCAATTAACATGCCTCAAACCATGTTAATGATCTCTTGATAAGTTTAATTACCAAAGCATATAACCATAGGTTGGATCAACCATTGACAAAGTCAAAACTTTCTACATAATCCATATACATTAGTGGACTTATGATTATCCACAAGCTACAATTTCAAAGCCAATATGCCAATTCGTAGACAAAAAGTAGCATGTGTAGATTGTATGCATGTCCAAAATTTTAGTTTGTGCTTAACCATGGTTTTTTTGTATGATCGTGAATCTCTTAGACTTACATTTCATTCCCTAAAGTAAATTAATCACACATTAACGAGTGCAATTGAGATAAAGCAATGACAACAAACTAGTAATCACTAGCAAATTAATTACACACACAGTTAGCTCATTGAATGTAAAGTAATGAATGACAAACTACTAATCACTAACAAATTAATTACACATGTAATTAGCTCTTTGAATATAAAGTAATGAACAACAAACTGGTAATCACTAAATTAATTTCACATGTATTTAGCTGGTTGAATATAAAGTAATCATTGATCAACAAGAAGCAAGTAATCACTAAACTATCAGTAATTAATCAATTAATTTGATTGATCATTAGTCGTAAACTCAAACTTAAATTCATCATAGTTTTCTGCTCAGAGAAGAGAGAGAGAGAGAGAGAGAGAGAGAGAGAGAGAGAGAGAGAGAGAGAGAGAAGACAAAGGCGAAGAAGCTTGATTCTGTTCTCATGGCAGCTCCTGCTCTTACCACGCCGTTTCAGCCTTATGTTTACCAGGTAAGGATCTCACAAATTCCATACAAACTTTTCAGAATCTTTAGTTCTTCTTTAGATCCAACGATGTGTATCGAAACAGACAAAATTTTAAGTTCTGGATCTACCTCTCAAATTGGCCTAAGAGAAACAGTCATTGAAAATGCTCAGTCTTTCATCCCTTCTTTCATTGAAAATATAGCGCTGCCTCCCCACATCCAGATTGTGTTTTGTGTTTTCGAGACATAGATAATTTCTCGTTTTCCTGATTCATGAGATCTCGGAGAGAAAATAATGAAAAATTTCCGCAATTTTGCACAGTTCTGTAGCAAATGACGACAACCTCACGTTCCACTTCTGATTCTTCCGCAATACTTTTAATATGAAATATAAAACGTAAAGTTTCAACATCCACATTGTGTTTTCTCGACAGAGATAAGTTCTGGATCCCCGATTCCTGAATCATTGCTTAATTTCGGCATTGTTATTATCATTATCCCTGATTCATGGTATCTGGGAGCAAAAATAATCAACGTTTCTGCGTCACTGTACTTTATAGCAAATGGTGATGATAATTTCATATTCTACTTTGCCTTACATTGAGTAAAATGTTATTTTTTCAAATATATTAGTTTCTTCCAAGAATCTCAAAGGTGCAATGCGAACAACACTTCTTGCCAACAGATATGGTATCAGAAGCCAGAACTTTTGCCACACATGAATATTTTCACAGTTTAGTGATTTACTATCTGTTTCATCACCATTGATTGATCACGTTTGGGAGCCAAAGTGCCAAACGTTTCAACTTTTTTTAAGGTCATTCATGTTTGTTTTGCTACTATTGCAAATGATGATCACTTTCATATTTTGATTTGGTATATTTTCCTCCATTTATTTAAGTTTGAAGTTATTTCCTTGGATTCCTTAGATGCCTTTGAAGAACCTCAAACACAATTCCGAAAACTAAAATTCTTGCCAAGAAATACAATTGTACTTTCAAGACCAGGTTGTATTCATAATATCTACGTATCAGTC
Organism: Azolla caroliniana; assembly: GCF_043228905.1. NCBI lineage: Eukaryota > Viridiplantae > Streptophyta > Polypodiopsida > Salviniales > Salviniaceae > Azolla > Azolla caroliniana. Next base: position 5,974,940 of record NW_028230441.1, on the reverse strand, counting down.
TTCTCACGACAGATAACTTTTCATGACTGATTCATAGTACTATTGGTATCCCGGTATCCCTCTATTATCACAAGAACTCCAATTTCATGACATTTCACAACCAAATTGTCTGTAATTTTGATCAATTTTCAGAGTTTTGTAGCAAACAGTGAGCACTTTTATATTGTTTTGGTTTTATATCCCTTTAACAAGTGCGAAATTATAATCTCGGAACTCCAATCTCGCAATGCAGATCAATCGTGCCATGAAATATGAATGTAGTCGCAGTAGACATTGTATTTCTAGTTATCAACCTTCTGTTACCTGCTTCATGATGGATTGCTTGTTTTCTTTCTTGTTGTTCCTGATTCACGGATTTGAGGTCCTTTGCTTTTCTTGCACTTAAGTTCTTGGTTTTCCATCTAATTATATTTAGTTGTTGTTCCCTTATATTTCATATTGTGAAATCTTTGCATTCTGCTTTTCAATCCAACCTTTTCTATATTTTTTCATAGTGCTGTAGACTTGAACCTTGTTAATCAGTTTGATCTCGCTGGCTAATTCAGCCTCTAGTAAATAAGACACTTTTTTAGTTTTTTCCTTCACCCATAAGAGAATGTAAGTAATCCGTTTACTCAATTTACACAGGGCATATGATATAGTAGTATAACTGAGTCTAAATGAGGGTATAAGTATACTAAAATAGAAATTTGGAAAGTAAGTTCTGGTTTCTAGAAATTTACAAATTGGTGAAACATTCTTGAACTGGCTTCTTTGCTTTTATATTGGTGGGACTAGTGCTAAGAACCCCAAACTCATCTAGGGAGGATTGAGTGAGATACCAAAGATATGATCTATTGAGCAAGATCCAAGATCAATTGAGCCTGGATTGATGGAATTCTGAAAAGTTCCTTTATATTGATTTATTGCATGAAAAGTTCCTGGAAGTTTGAGTGTGTAAAGGTGAAGTTCAGTACTCAGAGAAAATATGTAAGTGATGCAAAGTGTCTGTCATAGGCTATTGTGTGGTGTCCTGATGGGAAACTTGTTCCACTGTGATGGAACCAGCTAGGGAAGAAAGATTAATTAAGCATATTACAACTACCTTTATTGATGACATCCTCTTCTTTGTGGAGTACAATCTCCCCTGGGGTGACTGGTAGCTGCACAATAAGGAACCATCTTCAGGGTTCAGTGATGTATTAAATTAACACTCCCACCATCAGTTAATCTGAGAAATAGAGAATGCAGAGATAGGAGAGGCAATTATATATCATACACATGAAATCTGAGAACATAGGCAAAACTCTCGTGATAAAGCAGTTCATCCCATGAGATCACCTCTGGAAATTATTGGCAATCTCAAACATTGATCCCAATGACACTCCAAGTCACAAATTCTCCTCACAATTATTTTAATAATTACTCAGTGTCTCTTTAAAGATCTGGTGTACAATACTTATACTCCATGCAGCCATCCATCTCAAAAGATGTGCACAGTTAGAAACCCACCATCCAAAAGAAAACACAGAACCTCTAAAAAAATGCAGTTGTGGAGGTTGTGAAGTCCATTTTTGCCATTTTCTAATCGAAAACAATGAACCAGGGGCTGCTGGAGATCAAAATGAAGCTCCATGGATCCCATATGAAGTGATGTTTAATCCTCATCCAATTCTTTGTAAAGGCCTCATACATATACATTATCCTAGCAAGAGTGGAAACATGCAACTCACATATTTCCACACATTATTCTCATAAAATGAAGACCTATAAAAAGGAAGACTGATCAACGCGAAAAAGGTTCTCCACATACAATAACCAACATTCGACTCATAATCACTTTGTGTAACTCCTTCACCTTTGCATCTGAAAACATCCATAGAACACATGAATCCGACGATTCTAGAGAGCTGAAAATAAAAATATTCCCACATCCAAAACTTGTTCGATATTCAAACTACTCCAAAGCGCATGCTGGAACATTAATCCTACAAATGACAAAATTGATTGATCGAAATAGGATGCATGGAAGGACAAAATACTAGTTATTTATGAAATAGAAAGCGTTTTAAAACTGAAAGGTTTAGCAAACGAGCTCCAAATTGAAAAAATAATGCTATTTCTCTCCTTGCAATGATACGAAGAATCTTTTTGGCAAAAATATCTCCATCTTCATTGGCTTTTGTACTATAGGTTTTTTATTCCCATTAATTCATTCAGAAGTTCAATTGTGTTACAGAGTCCACAAGCAGTATGTATTCCTTTCCAAATACTTGGAGGTGAAGCACAAATTGTCCAGGTAATTTCATAATCCTCAAATTTGTATTTCAAAATTGTCATCACTTGCACATGCATATGCTTTCTTTCCCAATGTTATTTTTCATCCAAACGTCTAGAACTTGTCTTTTTAACAGCCAAAACAGTAAGAGCATTTCTGAAACTTGTTTGAAACACATTTCATTTTGATGGGCATCTGTGGAGCCAATTAATCAACTGCATTCAGTGCTGTAGCACAAACACAAGTGGAGGATCATCATGTTTTCCTTGTTACAAAAGATTTCTTTTACGCTATCATTGCATAAGGTAGGAGTTATCCTAAGCACTTAGATATAGAATGGCTGGGAATTTTTCGAGAAGACTTCAACAAGATATTTCCACTATTTTAGGAAGATCTTGAAGTGTCTCATTTTCAGAACCTGTAGATGATAGCTCATCAATGTATTCAAGTAAGAATCAAACTTTCAAACCATCCATATAGAATTCATAGATATTCCAATCCAACTTAGTTCACAAGTTGCATTATGACTTCCAACTGTTCAAAATGCAGTATCTGATTGCAACATGACACATTGTAGTCTCAATGTACAAACAATTAAAGATCATTTGCCAATTTATTAATACAATGACTAGTCTTCCCATTATTTTAATATCATGTTAAAGCTTGGCCTTGTATTATACAAATATGGGTTTCCTGCCTTCATGTTATAGGCATAACCTTACAAACCAATTCTACAGCCAATCCTAACAGCACTGTTTACTGATAATTTAAAAGGTAAAAAATGTAAATCTACGAAACCAATCCCTTGGAATGACCCTTTACAAGAATGTTTTACCATTTTCATTGAACGTGTATGCTTTGCTCCTACTCTTACATTGCATGTAGGGAAATATGAAACCGACCACAATCGGTCAACATGTGCATATGAGAGATGCAGAGATCAAGACAACAATACACAAGAAAGTATAGAGACACAAGATCTTTTAACGTGGAAAACCCTGAAAGGGAAAAACCACAGGAGTCCACAAACTCTAAACAAGTCACTATGGTAGGAGGGATATACAATAAGAAACTCCAAGGCAACAACCTTGAATTCTTCTTCGTCCATAGATGGTTACAGAGTTACAACTCTCACTCTCACCCTCCTACACACAAGTAACACTCACTAATACACTAGTTACAACAAATGCTACACAAAATTACACATAATGATTTGCCCTAGATGTATTTATACTAATACATACTATGTGCTATTTACAAATATGGCCTCTTCCGGATACATCTCCGGATCCAATCTCTCGTCTGGATCTTCATCCGGTTCCAGCACTCTTCCAATCCGGTTCTTGTTCTTCGAACTCCAATTCGATTTGTACTCTTCCCATCTGGAGGGACCTGTTTCCTAACATTGCAAGGCTCTTCCAAACATTTCGAGGTTGAAACTGATGCTAGTTATTATGCAATTGGCAGCGTTTTTTACCAAGACAGAAATCTTATTGTTTTGGAGAGCAGAAAACTTGATTTTACTCATTTTTTATATTTAATTAAAGAAAAAGAACTTTTGCAATAATTTATGCACTTAAAACTTGGAGACATTATCGGTATGTAAATCGTATTGTGGTCACAACATACCTCCGGTCTCTGAAATATTTTGTGATCAACATGATCTTGTTGGTTGTAAAGGTTGATGGGCAAATCTCATGAAGACTTTGATTTTTCCATTCTTTATTGCAAACGTTTAATGAACACAGTTGTTAGTGCTCTTATTTGTCTTCATGAGGTTAACATGCTTAGCTTCATTGAATTAAAATCTGATCTTTTTGATCAACTCCGAGGTTATCACTTTTAGCATGTCTGCAGAAATTTTGAGTAGGTGCAAATTCTCTCAGTTTGTGATGTACCATACTATCAGTTACATGGATTGGTAATAGTTCCCGCTCCAATGGAGCTTTGGCGGCTGCAACAGCTATTATGAATGAACAAAAAAATTCTCCCCGCATTTGCTAGAGTGAATAATCAAAAAGAAGATGAGAGAATGCTAACAATACCTTGATGGCAGATTCTTCAAAAGATACTAGAAGGGATCTTAGACTCACTAACAGAGTCTTGACGTCTCAAGATACCCTAATGAAGGGGATAGCTAGTCCCCGTTATCTAGCCCAACTCCTAAGGGCCCTAGACGTCCACATGTTCCCACGTGTCATAGGTTCTAATGGGTTTGTCCCAGTACCTAAGAACTAGTTTCTAAAATATCCTACCCTTAACCCATTGGTCCCATGTGTCATAGGTCCTTATGGGTTAAGGGTAGGATATTCGAGAACTTGTTGTCGAATATCCTACCCTTAACCCATCAAAATTAGCCGTAGAATTGGTCAAGGTTATGCTGGTAACACTTGACCAATTTCCAGTGCTTTTAACAACCTAAAATTTAGAAATTATGCTTTTTTGAATAAGGAAACTTCTCAAAATGATTGTAGATATTTTTTAACAAGCTAAAAGTTAGAATTTATGCTGTTTTGAGTAATGAAATTTCTCAAAATGATTGTAGATTTTTTTTTTTAATGAGCGAAAAGTTAGAATTTATGCTGTTTTGAGTAATGAAATTTCTCAAATGATTGTAGATCACATCTCTATGAAAATTTGACATACACATAATTTGACATCTCTATGAACTGCATTTTTCTTAAATAAAAGTTAGTGTGATTGACAACCTAAAAGTTATAATTTATGCTTTTTTCAATAATGAAATTTCTCAAATGATTGTAAATCACATCTCTATGAAAATTTGACATACGCATAATTTGACATCTCTATGAACTGCGTTTTTCTTAATTATCACCAAAAATATTATTGGGACAGAATAAGTTTCTGTAACTTTTCTGGTTACACTTAGGGTGAACATATTTGTTGCTTGTCTATAAAGAGGAAAAATCTGATGTATAATGATGTCGTCCAACATTAAAAGAATTTCTATTTTTCTTGGATATAAGCTGTCTTTTTCACTTTGTGTAGCGGTAATTCATTTTTGTATTTTTATTTGCAGATAATGCTGAAGCCTCAAGAAAAAATTCTTGCAAAACCAGGTGTGCAGTCTGCTGCATATGTAATTTTAAGGGCAAGTGGTATATTATACTTAGATAATGTTTTTTAAAATCTCTGTAGGATCAATGTGCTACATGTCAGCATCAGTACACATGGAGAATATCTTGCCTCCAGAGATTGGGGGTGTAAATGTTTTGCAGTTGCTTTTCGGGAACAGTCCCAGCACCACATCGTATATTCCTACTTTGGTTTCATATATATGAATAATTGCCTATGTGATTCTATGAGGGAATGACCTATGGAACTGGCAGGTACACCAACGTGGGTAACCAAGATGGTTATGTTGGCATTGCAGCACCATCCCTCTCTAGAATATTGCCGGTTTGTTTCAAATCTTATAACATGAACTAGGTTTCACAATGTACAATTTGAATTTGTTCATTAATGAACTGATTCTATTGTTTTATTTATCTACATGATCGTGAAAATTATATCATATCTTTGGTTAACAGATTGACTTGGCTAGGTTTGGAGGGGAGATTATTTGCCAGGTAAAAATCATATTAACCTTCTTTTAATGTGCATCTTGTTCCTCCTGTGTATTAAGGGATTCAATGAGATCTGTTTGGTGTCTCAGCCAGATGTCTACTTGTGTTCTATCAATGATGTAACCATATTGCCTACAATCATGCGAAGAGCTCGGGCGGGACTGTTTAGTGGTGAAGTATGTCTTTCATTATATTTTCTTCCTTTGCCTATGCATTGACTTCATTGACTTTCATCATAAGTATCTACTCTGTCAAACAATTGTAGGGATTTCTCATGCACAAGCTAACTGGACAAGGTCTTGCATTCATAACTGTTGGCGGATCTAGTAGGCTTTCACCGTTCCTAATCATGTTTATGTTGATTGACTTATTTATGTTTTTAAATCCATAAATGAAAAATATAAGAAAATAAATGTGTTGGGTGTGAGAACTCACTGTGTTCATCTATATATTAATATAATTTTTTAAGTCACCAGAAATGTGTTTCTTGAAAATTAGAAAGAAAGCTCTTACATTATCCTCTTATCTACTTTATTCTCTAGAATTCCTTATAAATCAATTGTTTATGTAGATCATGTCAAATCCAAACTAAAGCAAAAGTGTGTATTAAGTAGAAAAAGTTATACATGCTGTTACAGTTAGTGCACGACTTGAGTTTGTTCATGCCTTACTGTGACCTTTCTAGTTAGAGTCTGAGTATATGTTTCACCAATCTGATCTTATATATCTCCATCCAAACCAAAGGGTATCAATACAGCCTAAAGTTGAGAGCAAGAGAGAAGGGTAATGTATCAGCCATTTTTCAGCTTTATGTGCCTGTTATATGTCCCAATGTAACCCATGTCGACTAGTAGCATCCAGATGATAATTGAATTTCTAAATAGAAGGTTGAACAAGACTGTACCTGCACTTAAGTAAGGTAAGAAATATCAATGGTCAACCTTGAGAAATAGAAGTAGTAACTAGGATCAGGAGTGGTAATACCCAACTAATAATTAGAGTACGTGTTTGTCTGCAATCATATAAGCGCTATGAGAAGTATAAGAAAGTAAGTGTTGCAAGTTAAAACAATCTGGAAGAAATATAACATGGGTTTCCTTTCATAGTAAGATATTAGACGAAACATCCTCGATTCCACATGTGAATTGTGATGCTTCAATCCTCTAATGGATCCTCAGGCACTGAATGTTCTGAGTAAATATCTCCATTCTCTCTAAGGCTGGAGTCCACCATTGAGGCTGAAGCCATAGGACCTGCCTCCTGGATATTCCACTTGAATAAGTCAGTAGTCAGTAGTCTCTCACTCATTCAGTTACTCAGATTGTATACGAAAACCTCTCTGCTCAGGTGGCACATACCCGTAAAATTGCCGTGATACGAACTGCCAAAGAAAAAGGCCTTTCAATTGCTATGTTTCCATTATTCCATGTTGCACAAAAAAAGGAACGTGTTTTGTGTCCACCAATTATTGCGCCTATTGAACAAATTGAATTGCAAAAACCGTTATTTGCAAGGATTATTATGCATTCGGTGAACTATAGGATGCCATTTGGCAAGATTCACATATGTTTTCATGAAATGACCATCACATGCATCACAACAGATCCAGGCTGCGAAAACTATAGTTATGACATGTGAAATCCTTTTTTTTAAAGTAAAAAGCCAGAGTTCAGTCCACTATTGAGTTGTTTGACGTAGTTTGTAGCAGTGAAAACTTATTGCCACATGTTCAGTAGTCTCCAAAAGGTAGAAACGCCCATTCTTTAGGATTGCAGCCATGATTCTATGACACCCAATCATGCCTGGGGTGCACTCTTTAATCCAAATGCGAGGTTCCCGATCTAATGCATTCTGAATAGAGTGCAATAAGGGATGAAAACGTGAGATCACTGGGATCATAGACACTGTAAAATGGGTTGGAATTTAATTATGATTAATGAAATCAATATATACAAATCTTTAATCTCTGTTCAGTGCCGAGATTGTGAAAAAGACCATGAAGATTAAGATGAAGATGAAAGCAGAAACTCTATAATAAAATAACTTACAAATAAAACTTTTAATCATTGTAGAGGACACAAATAGCATAGTGGTTTCATCCCAATATTTTAGGATACTACAAAGTAATAATAAACTATTATAATTAATATACATAAGTTGGTGCTTGCATGTAACACCACTCCAACAAGATGTATATAAAATGCATATGAAGTTGTTTATTTTTTTTTGAAATGCAGTCAGTAAACTGACAAATAGAACATCTCATGCCAAATGGGTGTTGTGAATAGGATCCGTGAGTTGGCTATCAGTGAGTAACACAGTTTACATCTTAATCATGGCCAGAGTTATGCCTCCTCACCGAAGCTTTGGGACTGGATCCTTGTCTACCCTATGTTATGACATGGGTAGGAACATTCATCAATCTTTCCTAAGCTAATAACAATTGTGCTAATCAGTAAGGCGAACTACTCAGGCTGTACTACAGCTCCACTGCATGTGGTGGCTCTGCTGAGCACTGCCAAAGCTCTAATAATGGATACCCAAGATGCCTACATACTGTCTCCATAGATAACCAGTCTGCTAACCATGATCTGCTGAGTGTCATTCTGCACAGATGATGTGGACCAATTTATGCATGTTAAATTTCTCAGCCCAGAGAACAATGCTATTAAATCCCAAACCCAAACTGATAATCTCCTAGAGTGGGGAAAAGTAAATGAATTATCTGTAAAGGCTTGTTCAATAAGTTGGCTGAGTGTCATTCTGCACAGATGATGAGGACCAATTTATGCATGTTAAATTTCTCAGCCCAGAGAACAATGCTATTAAATCCCAAAACCCCACACTGATAATCTCCTTCTAGAGTGGGGAAAAGTAAATGAATTATCTGTAAAGGCTTGTTCAACAAGTTGGCTCTGATAAGGCAGTGTTAAACCAACCATTTGAACACCATTTGCCAATTTATGCAGCATTACCAAATTGGAATTGAAGCAAATATCATACACGGGGGAATTAGGGACACCCTCGCCTCACAGTTTTAATTACATGGATTTGATGCCACTTGATCAGAGTTTCTTGACACTGCACTTCAGAGAGGCATCTGCCATTTTCCTTGTCTGCAGAAGGACATCTTGTTGATACTACGAAACAGCATTATAACCTAAGTGATTCCTGTACACACCAAGCATCATGGCATGGCGTTGCCTACTAACATATCTTGGGTTGAGCTTACACTTGATTGTTTATATCTCAAGATGTAGCTTGAAGTACTCTTGGTAATTAACCATATTCTTTTATAATATATACGATATTCTTTCTGAAAGAAAAATAAAAAGAGATTCATTTGTGACCATGAACGCGAACATGCTACGTAAATTCGTAATGGTTCCTTGTACATACTACCTATCATGCAACCTAACGTATTATGGGCTGTGCTAAGACTCAAATGTTTTGTCTAAAGGTGCGGCCTCAAGAACCATGCTAATTAATTGTATTTTCTTTACATTACTATTTATGAAAGAAAAAAAATAGAGGTCCATTATTGCTCATGAAGAGGGAATACAATTTGTAAGGCTGTGATTTTCTGGACTGTTCTTTTTAGATTCTTCTGATATGTTTGTAATGGTTAACTCAGGTTTCTACTTTGTTATGCTTACTATCTTTGCATGTCGTACAGTGATGGAAGGTTTCTAACCTGTTATCATTATTTCCTTTGTACGTCGTACAGTTGTGCAAAAGAACCTGACTGAAGGGGAGACAATTGTAGTTGATGCAGGCTGTGTAGTTGCCATGACAAGATTAGTTGATATGCAAGTTAAATATACAGGCAGTGTGGGGCGGTCCATTTTTGGGGTTTGTCTCAATGACTTTTTAATGGCATAGTCTCATGTTTTAATATATACTTCTATTCTGTTAGATCTATATTTTGCCCTTTCTTATTCATTTATTCCTTCCTTAGGGCGGTGTACATGCAGCACATCTTACTGGACCTGGAGTGGTCTTCATTCAGAGTTTACCATTGCATCGTCTAGCCAATAAAATAGCGCGGTAAATAACCCAGTTATAAATTTTTATAATCGTTTATGAAACTGTCTCAAACTAACTCATTGGCAGCCACAATCAATAAATACATGTTTTTCTACAGGTCTGTAGCAGCTCCAAACTTCCGTGATAACCCAAGATTGTTGATACAAATAGCTGTCTCTCTATTTCTTGCTTATGCAGTAGCTCTTTATCTCTTGATCCTGACAGAAATATAAAAATTCAATTAATAGCATGATTTAGTGACTCAACACCCACATATTGTTGACCTTGAGAGTCAATAGTGTCAAATTCTTCATGTGGAAATTTCCAAAATACTGCTGGTAGTTCGAAGATTAGTTATATGGCAGGCTTGGAAAATATGCAGGCATTTGAAAGCTCTGGAGATGGCAACTGAGCTGGGAATTGTAAAGTGAAGGGCAGATTGATTTTTTACGACAAAGAAATTTAATGTTGCTGCAGTAGTTATACAGAACCGGCTTCAAACAGCATTTCAGGAATAGAAACTAGTGTCTGATTTCTGTTTCAGTGTTTAAAACAAGAACACTTGAGGAATAGTGACTAGTGAAAATTAGAAGTTATAGGCGATGTTAGTATTATACAAATAATTGGTGAAATAATGCTTGGGAGTAAGAAAAATGACATTTTTTTATTTTTTAAAGGTTCAAGATTACATTTTTTATTCCTTTAAAGGTTAACTATCAGTTCTGATAAAGTAATGGATTGTCGAATTTTGTTTCAAATTTCGTTATTAACACATTATTATATGACCAAGTAGAGTATCACTTGGATCTTATTAACTCTCCAATCTATTTCATTTGGTATCACTTGATCATTCTATTTCAAAAAACATATCTGACAATATCATACTCTATAAATTGTCCATCAATGCCAAAGTTTGGTATCACTTGATCATTACATTACAAAAATTACATTTCAGAACAGACCATTAATTGGTGTGAGTTAATATAACATTTTGATGTTGATGATACATGTGGAACTTCAATACCAACTACATTTATAAACAATTAGATGCTCATTGGAAAATTAAACTATTCCTCAAATATGTGTGCTATTTAGTTGTCAACTGCTTGCTGGGTTTCTATCAAACAGAGATTCTATTTATATTCCGCATCCAAGCCATTGGAAAATTAAATTACTCCTCAAGTATGTGCTATATTGAGCTGTCAACTGCCTGCATGTATTTCTATCAAAAGAGATTTTATTTATATTCCGCATCCAGAAAACAGTCTGAGGACACCAACAGGACTATGCAAATCAGTTAGAAAGGTTTGCTTCTCTTCTAAGCAATGCAAAAAGATGGATTCCCTAGCTGCTCCCACCATCCCACTTTGAGTTGCATACTCCAATGCCATTTCTATGTCCATCTGGAACCATAAAAAGTGCTTTCAAGCTATTAGTATGTATACGAACCATTATAGCTTATTAACCTTCATCTCTGACCATGCATGCACAGGTAATTTTGAAAGTAACTTGAAATCTAGACAATTCTACAAAGATAAAAAAAGTCGAAAGAAATAGGTGTACCTGATCCACATGTTGACTCAACTTCTGTTTAATTAAACCTTCTGTGACATCACGCGAAGCAACCTTCTCAAGGAGCTCCTTATCTTCTTCGTCATATTTCTGTCTCTTGGACTTGTGATGCTCTGACATTGTCAGCAAAGTATCATATATAGCCCGAGAAACACCAGGAATGTACCTGTTATAATACAAATATTAGCCATATCAGAACTTGCTCGCATGAAACCTAACAAAAAATACAGATTCAATCATGTACTTCACTAAAGCCTTCTTTCTCTCTTGCTTGTCCCATGCAGCTTGTTGTCTTGTAATTTTTGCTTTCAATTGGTTGCAGCACTGCTGAATGGCCATCTGCAATAGATGAAAGAAACATATTATGAAAAGTTCATAGAATAGCTAGGACGCCTTAGATCTTCAAATTTAATTTGTGAGACAGCTAAGATTTCAGCTTTTTAACCTTCACAGCAGAAGCGATTTCTTCCACATCATCTCCAATGTATTCTTTACCAGTTCCTTTGAAAGGTATCTTTGTACTTACAATGCTTACAAAAACTCCAACCTTATCCTGGTTCTCTTTGATCTTATAATTGCTCCAGCTGCGACATTATTTTCAAGTAGTGATTGCATGCCCAATAAAAGATCTACCAACAACACAAGCTTTTGCACTTAATCACTCCAATAATCTAGGAGACATACTTTATGCGCTTCATTGCTGTCCGTGTTACAACATCACCTCCCTGCTCAAACAGCAAAGGTATCCTATTTGCAAATCTAAATATATTCAGGCCCTGTATGAAACATTACTGACAGTAAACAACTGTTACGTAAGGTTTTTTTATCAAACAACATATTTATTACCGGTTTCACATCCCTGCCTCCTATACTAACACCAGCTTCAACAATAAATGGATGTCCTTCAAATACCTGCGGACTGATGGATATGCAAGAAATAAGGCAACAGGAATGACGTAAGAAAAAAATGCATTTCTGATTCTAAAAGCATCCTAAGAAGAGAACACGGTCCTGAGAATAAATATGAGCTATCGTTGAGAGATCTTGAGATTTTTACCTGCCTTGATGAGTAGCAACCATATCTGGATGCAACTCCTTTAATATACCAAGTCTCAGGTTATATTCCCCTGCTGGGCTGAGGCACTGACAAGCAACATTCATTTAGTAATGCATCTTGATTGTGAACTTCTTTACAGATTGCAATATATCATGATTGGCATCTTCAGTATAAGATCTACATATACAATAACTTATAAAGATGTAGATGGACATTTCCCAAGATAAAAAGAACCCCTCAAAAGTAGAAAGGGAATGCAAAAAATAGAAATATGAAGACAAGCTAAAAAGTGCAAGGTCATCAATTTTATCATGCACATCTGATGCAAGTAAAATTGATAAATCAAGGAGATACAATGAGATGATTACAAAATGGCCGTGAAGAAAAATTTCCCTTTATGGGGGACAGTGTAATCTACTATACCTCTCCACTTGGTTCATCAAATTTTGCTTGTCGAAAGAGTTGATGGATACGAACAATTTGCTGGCCTGTCAAGGATTTCACAGGCATCTTTGGTGAAAAGTCAGGACCCATCTCTCCTGGAAAAATATATGACAGCTAGTAAATGAAAATGACGTGTATGGGCATCCACTTCACTTCCCGATTCTCTTGATTCCATCATACCGATAAGGCGTTCAGCATATGCCTTGCCAATGTTAGTAAATTCATGCTGAAGAAACTGGATGAGGTTCAATTTTGTTGTTTCAGTGATTAGGCGTTTTATAAGAAGGAGATCAACCGCAGATGGGTGAAACTTGGTCTCCACCGGTGCAGGAGGCATAACATCTGTCCGTCGTGTAAACCGAATGGTCATATTTTTGCTGTCCATAAGCATATCGACAATCAGAATTCTAAAAAATGTTAGCACCAATACAAAAATTAACGGGAATATTTTCAAACAGGTTAGCACGATATCTGCAGCCCCTGTCACCAAACAAAGATAAACAAAATAATCTGTAAATACTATTAAAAAAACAATCCTTACTCTGATGTTTCTGTGATGTATCTGAAAAGGAACTCAGAATAGGGTGTAATCACTGCCATTTGGCGCATATAGTTGATAATTTTAGACTAAGAATACATGCAGAAAAAGAAGAAGCATCAGTCATATTTAGCCAGATGAGTATGAGAAAAAGGCCACAGAGAAGAGTGGAACAAAGAACTACACGATAAGTTGTCCAGTTTCCCTCGATAGTAACTGAAAGTTCTGCACCATGCCATTTTGATGTATTCTCTTTCTTCTCATGTAAGTGTATATGTGGGATGTTCCTGATGCAATTAGAAAACTTTCTCAGAGAAATATGAGGCTAAGTACATTCAGTCACACCAAAAGATATCTCAAAATTTAAACCTATAAATGTCTACATGCCAGCATAATTATATGCATTCAATCATGAAACATACTTGTGAATATCTATATCCAGGATGCAGTGAGAGACAAAATTCTGCCCCTTCATTGAAGCTATTACATCAATAGGTAATCCTGTACTCATTTTTGCCCAAATCAATGCCTGCAAAATAGAATTTTGGATCTACTCAGCAAAGGAGTGAATATACTGGTAAAACTACAGTAAGTGTGGTGGGTAACAACATGAAAATGGCTAAAATCAAGATTGGTTTACGTTCGAGTCTATTATTACCATCTTAGCTCCTAATCCAAATTTCCCTCGTGTCTGCCTGAGGCCATACTTTGTACCAGAGAGAACTGCATCCCATCACAAGAGCACAAGAAATTCTTACATATAGATCATTGTGACATTCTGAAACCCTTTTTCTACGAAATGGCAATGAAATCTATTCAACGGACAATTTATCTTCAAAAAGAAGCGCAAAATATTTATCAATAGAAATAACAATATGACATGCACAGGACATTGGCATGCTTATTTGTAAGTAAACGACAATGGAAGCCAAACATTTTGCATTGTGGAGATGCATTGCTAGTACATTTCCCAATGCACAAGGATATGGATGGAAGTCAGCATGTCGCTCTTAAACAAAGGATACCAATATGCACTAGAGGCATTGGAGGAATGCTTGTACTGTACAAAAAGGATCTCCATGACAGTGCATGTTGTCCATAAGGAAGCAGAAGTGTGTTATACGTAAACAAAAATCAACAGAGATCTTAGAGAGCTATACATTGCGATTGCTACTTTCCACCTTTATATTCGAGCGAGGTTTGCACCTCTTAAAGAATCACCATATTTACCATGATCCAATGATATGATGAGATTTCTAGGGGATATAATACTATTAGGAGACGAACCAACTATGTTTGACACAAGTGAGGTCATGTATGGAGAATCTATGAGTGAAGTAACAGAATATGGCAAACAATTTCTAGCCTTGGGAAGTGCACATGGATTTGTGATATATAATGGTTTGTCATAATGGATCAGATAATATGCTTTTATTATCATCCATAAAGAGACGAGGACTAAGTGATGGAACCTGAGTACACAAGTTTCCTTTTTAAGAAGGGATATTCATATTTCGAAGCACAAAGTGAATATGTGTGAATAAGCCTTTAATGCCATACCTTATATGCCTTTATATTTGAAGCATTTTGATGCCATAATGCAACTTCAATACCTACCTTGTGTTATTGAGTGCAAAGGAGTGTGAGAGCTCTATGAGAGTTAATACTCATGTTGGTAAAATGGTAATGATATAAGGTTGAATACGATCGATAGGCATTCTTGCCTTATATTGAACCTGAAGAGAATATGTGATCGGCCACAAGCGGTTCACAAGTACAATGAGAAAACAATAACCGAAACCCCTGAAGACAAAGAATGCGTGGACACAGAGACACAAGATATTAACATGGAAACCCTGAATTGGAAAAACCACAGGAGCCCACAACCTCCAAACAGAATGACTAAGTGGATGAGTATACAAGAGACTCAAGGCAACAACCTCAAGCTCGTCTTCATCTTACAGTTACAACAACACTCACTCTCTCTGCACTTTGCTCACTCACAATACACACACACGTAACAACTTTGTACATCTTAACATAATGATTTTCCCTTCGTGTATTTATACGTATACACAAGTATGGGCTATTTACAAATGTAGCCTCTAATCAGCTACGGCCTAGTCGGCATTCAGGTCTATGCCGACCTTCATCCGATTCAGCTCTACAACTCATCCCATCCAGAGGGACCAGTTATCCCAACAGAACCCAACATTCAGGGTTGATGTTTGCAATGTAATACTTTAAATTTGTCTTTTTAGCATCTTCCCACTTCTTTTTAGTGGTTTCATTAACCTTTCCTCAATAACTATGTAATGCATAGCATCGTAATTGACTCATTCAAGTGTGGCATGAATATGCAAATGTACTATACGGTATCCCTAGGCAGCTCTTGCTCCCCCACCTATATGGCTCACATCTATGTGAATCCACATTTTTTACTCCACAAATGCAGCTATAACATTACTACACTAAACTATATGGCTCAACCCAAGAGTCAGAATTGTGTAGGCAAAGAGGATAGACACACAGGTATTGGATAGGAAAATATACTTTGCATCATGTATTGACCCTCCATGCCCTTAATGAGGATGAAAAGCCCATCAAACGAGAATTTATTGCTATTTAGTGGATCTCTAAAAAGCCATCAGCATGATCTGTGCACTTGATTCATGTGGCTGCTAGATGCCCTTGATGTCTCCATATGTATGCAATGGGCAATCTATGCACTATGAATCCATGTTAGGAAAAGGCCCATCTCCCAATGGGTTGTCAGAGGCTATAGCTAGTACAATTGGAGTAAAATAAAAATGCCAACTATCACCAACATTACTATATGCTCATGACGTCGTGCTCATCTCAGACTCTCCCACGGGACTACAAAGACATTAAATGCCTTGAAAAATCATTTTGTACAGATAAAGATTTTTCAGTAAACCTAGAAAAACTCAAGTAATGGAGTTTAACACCACTAAGCATGGGTACCAATATCAGAACCAGAATTCTTCTTGGGAGAGGAAAATTAAAAGTAACATTCATAGGCCTTGGGTATCCTTATAGGAGGTTACCCTTACACTAGCACTAAGTATTTACAAGTCAAATAACTGAAAGATTTGGGAGACATGCAGTCTCAATGATTGCCCATTATAAGGACCAAAGCATCAGTGCCCCATTTTATAATTTGAACACAGATGAGAGCAGCCCCAATAATAATCGAGGCCTTATTTCAATTAATGACCAGTATCCAACAGCTTTAGGAGCTCCCAGAATGAAGGTACTTATGGTGGCAGTTATGTCATCACAACAAGTTGTTGAACACGGCAATAATCATTGTTGTTATGCTGACACATAACAATGGTTCGAGTCACTAAGCATAAGCATAAATGTGTTACGCCATTCCAATATAGCTTGGATTGTCCCCATCAACCCATGACTAAATGGAAAAGAATAGAATGATTCAAACTGATATGATCTAATTGGATAACGAATGAATATGAACCAGTGACACATCTCTTGCTAGGAAGATTCCTCACTACAAGACATACTTTTTACACACCTCCGAGGATGGATTTATCATCAGGCCCTCTTATATGGACATACATCTATCCCATGCACTACGTAGTGTGAGAGGGCAGCAAAAAACCTCTTCACATTAGTTAGAAATTGAGGTAGACAAATATGCACTCACACATCTGGAGGAAAGGATCTGCCAATTGTGTTATTGAGGAATGGATCTGAAAAATACTCTGTTTCCCACTTTACAGTTTTTTTAAGAAATAAGAGGGAGATACCATTGCCTCTTTAAGCAAAGCCTACTATGCAAGGTACTGGTATACGAGAACCAAGGTGCTGGCGTTTATTCTTGCTAGAACTCAAGAAACACAAGAAGAATTAGAAGAGCCTATACAACCACACGATCTCATCAACAAAGAATAATTACAACTTTCTGTAGCCCCATCATTACTACTTGTGCTACCGAATACAACATTACAAAGGGGTTATGTATTAATAAATTGGGCTATAAAAAAATTTCATACAGATAGGCGCCAGATTCATCGCCCATGTTCTTATCACCCTTTCATCAACAAATAAAGGCCATTATATCTCACCATCACAGATGCTTCCCTCAATTCAAAGATCTCTCCATTCTGGAATGCTAGAGATCTTTCGAAGACAAAAGTTAAAATCTACCTAATTTGAAAATCTTAAATTCATACATAACAGGTTTCTTTAGTCACTTTTGCTTTATACTTAGTTACATTTGTTTTTGTGTGTTGTTCTCAAAGAGGAGACAACATTTAAGATGTAATTTATTTTTTTGGTTTTATAGGCCATTTGAAGATGTAATTTCTTGTTGATATATCTTTCTTTCTTTCATCCACCCTCGTTTTACATGGGAGGATGGATACACATCTCCACGTGCTCAACAATTTGGTTTGAAAGTCAAAACTGTTACAAATTGTACTAATGATGAGCATTACAGTAAGACATTAAGGGAAAAAAATGGATTAAAGGTGCTTAACCACATGTACATCCCTTGAATGATAGACATGAGAAACATGAAATACCATTGGTATTCCATACCACCAAATGTTACCTTATGTTATACCTTGGTAATTGATTAACCAATCCAAAGAAGAAAGCTTACCCTCACCAGTAGAGTCTAAACAACATCTCAAGATGTCATAATGAAGGGGGTATAGCCAGCCCCCTTCATACAGCCCAACACCTAAAGTTCCCAACCACCACGTGTTTACACATGTCATAGGTCCTTATGGGTTTGTCCCACATCCAAGAATTGAACCATTAAAATTGGCTTTGGAATTGAACCTTAAGGTTATGCCTTTGATGTACTCATTGCATTCTTAGCAATGACAAACCAAAATCAAGGAATTTAGATTCTAGAACGTGCTCTTTCTCCCAAGTGGTATCATGCCAGTTGATCAAACCACTTAATTTTGAATTCTCAAATTTGTTTAGATCTCAAATGATTCGTTCAAGCATCGAGAATTTATTTTGAAAAATGAGGTTTAGAAGATAAAGCCTTGTTAATTACAGAATCTATTATCATTACTATGTTGTCGTAAAAGCAAATATGCTTTGTGAGGTTAACTAACACGAAATCATGATGAACAAACTCATCAACAAAGAATAATCACAACTTACTTTAGCCTATCACTCCTACATGCTACAAGTCAATCAAGGGCTACAAAAATGGGCTCCCAACCAGGACATAACGAGGGGGTTACAATAGATTGGGCAATAGCAATTTGTTGTGCACGTATGCCCCAGCCTCGTGGACCATGGTTTTACCATCCATGTCCTCAACAAATAAAGGCTATTATTTCCCACCATCACATTTGCTTCCCACGCTTCAGAGACCTCTCCATTTTGGATCAACTTATGTTAGAGATCTTTCGAAGATTCTGACTTGAGAATTTTACATGTACCAATAACAAGATTCTTTAGTCTCTTTTTATCTCTTTTTATCTCTTTTTTTGTCTTAGTAACACTTAAGATGCAATCTCTTAATTGGACTTATAGGCCATTTTCACATCTTAAAAGATGTCAATGTATCTTTCTTTCATGCATGAATTGGAATGTCAAAGCTAGGAATTTAGTAGGTTCACAAAACAAATCAATTGTAATGAACATTAAGAAACACATTATTAGACAACAATATGCATAAGAGTATTGAATCATTCTGTAAGGACAATGTTTGGGGGGATGTAAGAGAACTAAGATCACTTAAGTGCAAAGAACGCAAACACTTTATAATTGCTGCCCAGCTCTTAATTTCTTTTGTGTCAGAAGGGGATGATGATAATACGAGAAAAAGAGAAATACCTCTACCAAGCATATTGGGAATGTCATCATGAGGCATTCCTTTCCCATTGTCCTAGAGTTGGATAATACAAAGTACAAAAACATTTATAAATATCATTTCAGAGACCATGAACTTTCCAACCAGCAAAATCTTGTTTTGAAAAATTGTACCTTGCAAGTCACTTTGAAAAAGGAAGATTCTCCTCGTGATTTCAGAGTTTTTTTTGCAACGGTTTCTTTTACCTTTTTACCAGATGCTACGATTTTAGCTTGCTTCTCTTGTTCCTTAGCCTCCTTAGCTAGGCGTTTCTGCACAAACATTCCAAGTTTTTGTATTTACGATTTGTGAGATACTGCAACATATTATCAAGACTAATTACAGTTCACTCACATCTCGTGCTTTCTGAGTCTCATAATCATCATACAATTCTGCATCAATTCTTTCCCGATCTATGAGGCCAATTAAAGTATTGAATTTAGATTTGCTGATCTCCTCACTGCCCATAAAAGTCAGTTGGCCAACTTTTCAGTGTCACAAACAATTACAATCAAATGCATGAGTAATGTCAATGAGAAATCTCACATTGTTACTTCAATCACGGGGAGTTCTGCAATAGACTCGGCTGAATCAAGGGCATTTTCCACAAGTTCTCTTACAGTTGTATACAGACTCTTACCTGGCTGTAATAAAATAAGTCATTTAGAATCCCAAATTCCAATACAAACATCTTTTCAGCCTAGAAATTAAGTGTATGCAAGTGAGCGAGTGAATTGAACTGAAAGTTAGATAGATGCATTGACACATATATATACACATTCATGCCCCATGGAACCCAAAAAATAATACATTTTCTTTCTTAAAAGAGATAAAATAAAACAAATGAAATGAAATGCAACATAAACATCTTGAAAAGGCCAACATGACCTACGAGATCAAAAGCTACATACATTATCGAGGCAAGATGCAATATATACATCTAAGGGACATCGTTAGCATGTCAAACTATGGTCGATCCTTAATCGAGATGCTTTCACTTGCATGAGTTAGCGTCTACAAGAAATATACAAGACAATTAAAGGGAATTTTTATGCAAGATAAGTCAAGGGATTTCCTATGCAAGTCCAAAACTGTGTCGAGTAGTTGACTTGCGATATTTCTGGGTTTGTGTGATATAATATCTATGCCTGCCTTTCCAACCTAAATACTCAATAATGTAGAGTGTGCTATGCTAGAGTGGCAATATGGACATGACCATGTCCTTCATTCCAAATAATTATCAATAACTTGTCTTTCTTAAGACTCCAAGCCTCCACCAAAAAGAGATAATCTTCTCTATATAATAATTTAGACTTTAACCTGACATTAGTATCATATGCCAAATACATTGTTATAATTTTGGACTCATAGATCATTTGATATTTAATTGATGTTGATATGACATTTTATTTCATTATACCTTGTTCACAATCAAACCATAGAATAGCTTACATTATCAAAGCCTGCTATGTTTTTGTTCTCAGAGAAAAACTCTGCTGGTGATTCTGCAAAATAGACAGATGAATATTGACTTCTTGTAAAACACCATTTGCATTACAAGTTTCAGACTGAAAGCTAGGCTAATATTAAGCATGCAAGTATCAACAACAAAGTTCATCAATTGCATCACCAATTTTTATAATTGCCTCTCGATTACGAAAATCTGATTCCATTACCAAATTCATACTTAAGTCACTAGGTTAAGAAACATCATTGCAATTACACATTTCATATTTTTAGTTTGATTAACATCAAATAAGCATGAATCAGAAACAAAGTTTCACATTTAAGAAAAATGTTGCATTTAGGAACAAGAACCACAACGTGACATGATAACAAATACATACATAAAGTTCACAATATCAACAACAAGCAATTCTGAGGTCTCGAGAAATTATATAGTTTAGGATTAAGAACTGCAAAGATATATTAATGTATGCACGCATCTCCGGCTTGAAGAAGGAAAGGGAAAAGAATCAGAAGAACATGCATTACTTGAATTTACCCATGTTTGTGATCTCCATGGCCATTTTTGGCATCAAGTATATGTCACTCTCTCTCTCTCTCTCTCTCTCTCTCTCTCCATGGACTTTTCTTGCTAGAGCTCAAGAGACATCGGGAAAAGTTGTTGAAGAATACAGCCACACAAGCTCATCCACAAAGAACAATCACAACCTCCTTTACCCCCATCGCTCCTACTAATGCTACAAGTCAATCAAGGGATACACAAATGGGCTCCCGACCAGGACATAACAAAGTGGTTACAATTGATTGGGCAATAGCAATTTGTTGTGCACGTATGCCCCGGCCCCATGGATCACGACCTCAACACCCTTGTCATCGACAAATAAAGGCCATTATCCCACCATCGCAGGTGCTTCCCTCGCTTCAGAGACCTTTCCATTCTGGATCGACCTATGCTAGAGATCTTTCGAAGACAAAAGTTACAATACATCTAGCTAGAGAATCTCACATGTGCCGAAAACCAGTTTCCCTTGTCTTTTTTTATCTTATTTACTTTTATATTTACGGAGTAATATTTATTTTATTTTGATTTGTTGCTCTCAAAGACAAGACAACACTTAAGATATAATCTCTTGTTTGGTCTTATAGGCCATTTTGGCTTCTTAAAAGACATTAATCTCTCTCTCTCTCTCTCTCTCTCTCTCTCTCTCTCTCTCTCTCTCTGTGTCTCTGTCTATTGTTTCCTTTTTTTATTTTTTCTACTATTTCCTTTTCTTTATGCTTTTTTCTATTACGTTCACGTTCTCTTTTGATTTTCTAAATTCCCTACAGATATGTAATGATAACAGTCTTAATGCACGAGGTGTCTTAAGAATTGGTATCGATTACTTAGATGGTTTTACAGCTATTTATCATAATGACACGAAAGAAACATAAAAGCTCTAGGTTTCCTCCGAATATCCATGGTGATGATATGAATACAGAGAAGAGAGAGGGAGGGAGGGAGAGAGCTTACTTTGTTTGAGGGAAGCTTCACCTCTGGAGGCTACCTTGTGCTTCGCCTTCGTCTGATCCTCCATCGCCACTGTTTTCTTCTCTGTGTCTCCTGCCTGCGGGGAAGAGTGGTGGTTTAGCTCGTAGCAGTGATTTTAGTGAGGCCTTCACAGTCTCCACATGACATTATTATGTTACTGTCATTCACACACATTGGACGTGCCATTTGCCTTGAACCTGTTATTTGTTGCAATGAGGAATGGCGTTTTTCTGTCCATTTCTGGCCCACTTTGGACGATTTGGGTAAAAACCCAGACATTGATGACATGCGCCTGAACCTTAACGTACGAATCGAGTCAACTGAAACCCTTACCGAGCAATTGGACTCACCCTGCTGTGACAACCTTCACATCCCTCAACCCAGATACCAAGATGATGGTTCCATACTTCAAAAACCATACTTGGTGTCCTTGACGACCTATAAAACATGAGACATGCTCTTCGAGGTGGTCATTTCAACTCATGGCATTCCTTTTATGTATAGGATTACTCCAATAAGCAAATAAAATAGATGGAAAGCAAAATATTGTAGCGTTGGAACATAATAAGATGTATTACCTCTAACTGTGGCACCACAAGTTTTTGAATATGTGACGCATCAAAGCCACCCTCTCATCATCGTTGCGCAACTAGGTCATCCATTGGAGTCGATAGGCTATGACAGTAATCGCGATAGAGCTAAACACTATCAGAACAAACAATGTGTTATCGCATTTCCCTATTGGTTTGCAATTATTTTCCTTCTAGATAGTAGAAAGGAGGACAGAAGAATGGTTTCTCATCAAAGGGCTACCTGAAAATCCATGACTAATGCAATAGCATACCATCACCATCTCAATCACCACTTCACCCTTGGTACCAACAAAGTTGTCGTGAAAGAAGGATCTCATACATATGAGTAGAGCCTTTGAGAAATCCCAACACCTTAGCCTCCTTGTTGAGCACCCTTAGAAACAAGGTGGTTGTTTCAGACATAATATTCCCTCTTAGCAATAAATTAGGATATTGCCATGGGCCCCATGAATACCATCCCATTGTTGTTCTCGACCAACGAGTCTCTTAACACGAATAGCCCAAAACCATTGAACTCCTATTACCACCAATCAACAGACATGCATTGTTGTCTCGTAGAGAAGTACACCCCAGGTACTTACCCAATAACACTACAATAAAGGTGGATTAATTCACATCAACACCTAATTAACTACCTTGGATTTTCTATCAAGTTGTCAAACTTATGTTAGATAGAACTATAATCAAAGAATAACATTTCACATTCACCATCTATCTCACTACTAACATGAAGTAGTTGAAAGTTGATCAACATACATGGGAGTAAGACCCCTTCGTACCTCATCCAATGCTACAAAGACTACACAAATAGTCAACAACCTGCTCATTGGCAACCCCCTACCCCATAGGCACAACAAACTAAAAACCATGTCATCCCAATACCAAACGACAATATATGCAAAGCTATATCAAACACCGAGCTCATAAAAGGGGTTGAAAGAGGAGTTGGTCACAGTAGAGCATTGGCCTTAGAAGCAACACCATGTTGCATAAATGATCGAGGTCAAACTTGTCCATGCATAACACAAGCAATACAAATCTTCAAAGTTGCATGGCTAGGTTCTTGCTTATGTGGTACAACTCAATAAACAATGTTCACTCATGATCAATTAACTAACACTAGAGATAACACGACGAAGTGGGAAACCAAGGTATACTAAGAGACCTTGCATTGTTACACCAATTTCTTCATAGCACAAGAGGGGTAGGATGTCATGCAAGGTTGTGAGCTTGAGGTAAAATCAAAGAAAATTCAATTGGGCATATGAGGAGGCTTTGTCGCCATTGTTGCAATGAGAGCATAAAGTCGTTGCATTGATTGTTTGATGGAATTGAGTTTATGTACTCTCGTGGATGGAGAGTTGGATGCAAGAACAATTGTTTTTCAAAGGAAAGGGCTTGAGAGGCTATGTTAGACACTAAGGCATCTTACAATACAACATTTTATAATAATGATGATATCATAATGTCCCACATAACTATGCATGATCTCAGTTGATCTAGTTATTTGGGAGCATTCAATTCAAGCATCATGTTTTCCTATATGACGTTATAAATTATTATGGGCCAGAATTCATGTTGAAGTTTTGGAGGCATTTGCATGAGTTTATATATTTTGTGAGCTCTCTTCTAGTTATCATCAATGGGACAAGGTTTGAGTGAGCACACAAATCAATTGATAAGGATTTAACTTGGTTATCCATGTACTTTTATTCATGCATGCATTGGGATACGAAATTGAACTACTTTACCAAGGGACATTATAATGGAATATAGAGGTCGATATATGACATTTTCTTCTCATAATATGTTTACTCTAGTCATAAGTGATCACGCTAATTAGCTAGACCATGGTTTCATTACTTCCATTCTTATTTGCAAGACTATATATAGCTTATACTAAACTAAGTACCATGTTAAGTATGTTAACATAACGACCTCATGGTCTCCTAAAGAGTTGACATATTCATCTCAAATATGTCCCGTTTGTCTTTTCCTTTTCATTCTCTCTCAATGTGCTAAAACGTCTTTGTAAACCATAGGTCACATTCCTATTAAGACATATTTTTTGTCAATTACATATGTGGGCTCAAATTTCATTAAGTACAATAACATTAGGTCATTAAATGACATTCAAAAGAAAATTCCAAAACTTAGTTGAAATGTCACTGGAAACACATTTCAAAGCCCGTATATAATCTACACGTATGCAAAATTTCCAATTCGGAGAAATGTGACACTAAGTGTTACTGAATGACACTGGAATGACATTTCCCAAACTTTGTCAAGATGACACCAAAGCTGCATTTCCAAACATTGTCAAGATTGATATAAGCTATGTACTTGCGAGAGATTGAGTTCGAACATCAAACCTATTGAAATGGCATTGGAAACCCATCACCAAACATTCATTGTATGGATCAATAAATAAGCTACGCATGAAGGTTCAAATGTCGCTAGTTACCAAATGACCTATGCGCAAGGCTCAAATCTAATCACCAAACGTTCATTGGATGGAAATCCATCATCAAACATTCGTTGCATGGATTGATACATAACCTATGCATAGATGGATACATCACCAATCGTTGCATGGATCGATACATAGCCTATGCATGGATGGATACGTCACCAATCATTACATGGATCGATACATAGCCTATGCATGGATGGATACGTCACCAATCATTGCATGGATGGATACGTAACCTATGCATGGATTGATACATTACCAAATAGTCATTGCATTGGAAACCCATCACGAAACATTCTATTGAAATGACATTGGAAACCCATCACGAAACATTCTATTGAACTGACATTGGAGATCCATCACGAAACATTCATTGCATGGATCAGTACATAAGCTATGCGTGAAGGTTCAAATCTCAATGGTTAGTTACCAAATGACCAATGCACCGAGGCTCAAGTCCCAATTGTTGCCACAAAATGACACTCCGGACATATCTAAACCTTTCTAAAGCTCCGGAGGGTTTTCGCCAAACACCATGAATGAAATAGCAGTGAATTTAGAGAGATGAATGGCGCGAGCCATGGATGAATGGCGAGCTCCCTTCTTCTACGCTTCTGCAGAAACCACTCTGTACTTCCATCTTCGTCGACAACAACTAACTGCTTCTCCTCTTCTTGTTCGCCATGGCAATGGCAAAGAAAAGACATTGCAACAAGAAACAAAGTAATGACGATGACAACAAGGAGCTTCTCTATGATTAGGCCCTATCGGTCTCGCTTCATCCATCGCCATTCTCGAACTCTTCTCTACATCATGCACCTTCGTGATTGGGATTCTTCCTTAGAGAGAGAGCTCTCTACTTGTGGAGCCATCCTCACTCATAACATTGTAGACCAAGTCATGGGATGTATACCGAGCCCTCGCCTTGCACTTCAGTTCTTCATATGGTCTGGTGAACAAATTGGTTTTCCACATCCTTCTTCTCCTTCGAATTTCGACATCTTACGATGGTATGCTCGCAAATCTCAAACACTTGTCTTTTTGAACATTCTCAGGTCTCTAAGAAGGCCTCAATATTGTCTCTCGCCGTCAAAGATCAATGTCTTGATCCAAGGATATGGTTGGGCAGGCATGTTGGATCGATCTTATAAGGTTCTTGTGGATTCTCAAGGTTTCAGGAATGCATTCTTGGTGAATTGCTTCCTCTTTTCCATCATAAAAGAACATAGGTATGACATGGTTTATGATGTTTATGTGGAGATGAAGAAGTGGCATGTGAATCCACCTTCTGTTTGCATTGAAAAGCTTATTTACGGATTATCTAGGGCAGGAGGAGTTAGAAATTGCAATGAAGCGGATGAAATTTTTGGTCGGATCATGAGATTAGGGCAGGTTCCCAATGCTGAAGTTTGTAATGCTTTTACAGTTGCAACTAGCCAATCTGGTAAACATGAACGAGCTTTCGAATTGTTTGTATATATGAAAGAACATGATATTGTTCCAGAAAAAGCCACATTTGGTGCTCTTGTGGAATGTTTGTGCCATTGTAAGCAACTACAGAGGGCTTCAAAGCTTATTGAGGAGATGAACC
Organism: Azolla caroliniana; assembly: GCF_043228905.1. Classification (NCBI taxonomy): domain Eukaryota; kingdom Viridiplantae; phylum Streptophyta; class Polypodiopsida; order Salviniales; family Salviniaceae; genus Azolla; species Azolla caroliniana. The sequence goes on along the minus strand of NW_028230441.1, from coordinate 5,947,941 downwards.
AATTGGGTTATAGCATGGATATCAAGATTTATAAAACCCTTCTCGGTGCCCTCTGAATGATCATATTGAAATTTAACCAACTCTAATAGAGAAGGATTTTTCTTATATTACTTTTATGGAAAGCTCCTTTATTATATGCGAGATTAAAGACACAGAAGCAAATTTCACACTAACTGAGATGATGGGCAAATAAATCCATCTGTCATTGTTGTTTTGAAAATATGTTGCTCCCAGGGTTCATGTTTTACGGTTTAGGTTCAAACCTGAATGGTTTATGTGAAAGAGCAATTTCAAATGCATACTTTGTGGTGACTTGTTCACAAGCTTGTTAGTCAATTATTCCTCTTGATTTGGAAATATGTTTGTTCTTGAATGGTTCAAAATATTAGAATGGGTAGCCCTTCAGCATGGTCATAGGTGCAAGCATATTAATTGCTTTTTCTTGCTTTGAAATACATGTTGATCCTTGAATGGTTATCCCACCATCATGCCTCGTTGTGGTACACAAGCTTATTTATATCTTGTTCCTCCTACCTTCTTTTGTTATTTAGTGTACTTGAATCTAATTGTGAGTTCCCTTCGGGAAGTTGTTCCCCAGAAATGCGGTTTCTTTGCTTCATGGGTGAAAAACTTCTATTTTTTTGAATGATAATACCCCCATCATGCCTTGCTGTGGCACACAAGCTTATTTATTGTTTGTTCCTGCTGCTTTCTTTTGTTATTTTAGTGTGAAAAACTTGAATCTAATTGTGAGTTCCCTTCAGGAAGTTGTTCCCCAGAAATGAGGTTTCTTTGATTCATGCGCAAGTAACTTTTATTTTGAATGATGATCCCTCCATCATGCCTTATTGTGGTACGCAAGCTTATTTATTTCTCATTCTTCCTGCCTTTTTTTATTTTGTTTACCTTAATCTTATTGTGAGTTCCCTTCTGGATAATTGTTCCCCTGAAATACAGTTTCTTTGCTTCAGAGGTGAATAACTTTTGTTTTCTGCTCCTGTTCACAAACATTCTCTCAGGAGTTCTATCATCTCTGCTTCTCAATACTTAGCCTTTGATAGTGGCCATGGAGGTGGTTTTGTTCCATGCTTCATTGTTGTTATACTAATGTTGTCTTTAGAACTTGCAATAATCATCAGCCGTTTACGACGAGAGGATTCATGATAGATGTATTGTTTTTATATGCAATTAGACGACAAATAAATTTTGACATGTAATGTCATAAGTTATACATCTACTCATATTTTTTATGGAAAAGTGTATTGTAATCTAAAGCTTCATGCATGGCATATTTAGTGTGTGTGAAACAAATTTGTAAACGTGAAAAAATGTTTTACAAGACGAATTTGACAAGCATTCAACACTTAATTATGTAAAGACATAGTAATTTTCTTTTCTCCTTTTTAAAGATGAGATCAGGAGGATATCTTTAGTGGCTATCCCACAACTCTTTACAAAATGTATACAATTGAATGCAGATATGGGATAGTGTGCTCTTAGGTTTGGAACCTAGGAGGGTTGCTCCAAGAATTGTTTCCTCCAGGGGTGTAGACACACTTGCACAAATTACAGGTGATGACTACAAAGATGGTGGGGAAGGAAACATTGCTTGACATTTAGAGATGAATATAAATTCATTCGATGGGTAATCATTCTGGTTTGGGGAGAGAAGGCTCACCAACAATAGTGTAGACAATTATCTGAAAGGCTTGCAAAACTTTTATATAATGAATCTATGATTCAAATTATAGCCTTTTTTATCATAGCGCTTAAAGGAAATTTCATATCTTACTCTTGCAATACTTCATGATATGTTTGCCTTGTTATATACACTTCATCGATATGATACATATTTTCTTCTTCTTTTACAATTGATTTCCTTGTCTAATCACATTAGCTTTGTTTCAAAAAAGATTACATCTACTAATCATACATGGATGAGAAAACAAAATTATTGTTTAGTGAAAGAAGGCATTTTATCGCTTCTTCTTCAAAGAATGCATTCGATTGAAATGATACTTGTAGATATGAAAGGGTGGAGAAATGTCTAATATATAAGTATACAAGGACACAAGATTTCTTTACATCCCTAAATTATTCAATATTTTTTTGCTTGTGTTAAACAATACCCTTCATAAAACCTTCCTAAGGTGTTCCAAAAATCAAGACTTTGAAGCATGGATCTAGCATGATTCTTTTCAGCATTGTAAGTTCATTCATGACTAGAACTAGTTCTAGCACTCATCTTAAATTTCTATAGCCTCCTAAGTGCATGTAAATGAAGTTCATTGGGCCAAAGATAGGACCATTGCTTTGTAAACATGGATGATAGAAGCTATTGATCCCCATGTAATATCCATGATCTTCTAATAAGCTTCCTCCCCTATTGATTACATCTTCCCCATTCTCTCCTTCGTTAAGTCAGGTGATTAGCTGAAGATAATTGCTCTATCAATGGACATGAATCAGAACTGCAATTTAAATATAGTTTTTTATTTTTTTCCCCATATTTCACAAAGCTTCAATGGAATAAACAAAGAATCAAGAAGATAAAGCACATTTAAGAAACTTCCAATCCAAGTATCTTTCAAGATTTCACCCAACCTCAATGGAATCAACAACAGGGCCAAAATGAAGAGACTTCTCAATTCAGAGTAAAGTTCCAAATACAAAGAAGCGAAAAAGGGAGGCAATACCTTTTTCTGTTTGTTTTATGTTAGCTTTTTCATTATAAGCCTATCCAGGTATAAAATTCACCTTGCATTGTGTTTATTATTTATGTTCTGTTTTTGATCCTGCAACTGCTGCAGTTGTGGCTGCAGTCATAGCTGCGGTTGCCATCCCAACCTTTGCACCTCCTGTAGCTTTTATCACAGCAGCTCCTTTGGCAAATATTGCGACTGCACCAGCTGCAATTGCCCTCAATGCCACAGTTAGCTTAGCCTCCATTATGTCACTGGTTGCAAAATAGAACGTCCCAAAAAAGATGTCAAATGAACTTTTCTTAAAGGGCAGAATTTATAATGCATATGAAAGAGAATTCTCTCTCTATCACTACTATATGCACTACATCATTAGATGCCACTGTAGAATGTGGAATTTGAATGCATGACCTTCTGCTGGTCGCTTCTGGTAAACATTACCAACCGAGCAACAACCATCTGCAATACATCTCTCTCTCCAAACAACTTCACCACCATTCAAGAGATAATGGAGAAAACTGATTAATGACACTTTGGCCAAAGCTTGCTCAAGCTTCAAAAGCATCGGGAATCAACCCTTATATTACCACACAAAACGCAATGGAATCACACATCAGTAACTTCTTCCATAGGCCCACACCTCAACTAACAATGTGCTCAGGTGTCATCGCAATGTGAGGTGAGGAATGCTGCTAACAACGGAGACTGCAATTACAAAGATCCTTGGCACATGGGCCATACCAGCGTTGCGAATCATTGCTTGCCTTGTCTGATCTGCCCGGGGACACCACATGCACTTGATGAACTTCATCATAGACTCCCTCCACCGCATAACCAACCTTGGATGCTGTCCACCCTCCAATTACTCATCCCATACATTCAATTATACACTTCATGCTTGTGAACCACCTCAAGAATCATTCCATAACATGCATTAAGATCATTATCATGGATCTCTCAGAAAACGACAGCTTCAATTTTGATTTAGTATGAATAACTTGAATCTATATATATTTAAAATCATGATTTGTGTCACAGGACAATTTCAGCTTCTAGTAGATGTTAATACCTTTCTTTCTTCTTGTGGTCCCATTGGTCATGTTGGGCCCACATGAACATGAACATATCATCATCATCTCTCTTTCTAGACACACACAAGCAATGAAACATTGTAGACTTCTACATATTAACTACTTAGGAGGATCCAGTTCCATGTTCCTACTCAAGCAGTACTCAAGAGTCCCCAACGATAAACACGTCATTTGCCACAAAACTTTATAGAGAACTCCAGTTGGATGTTCCAGGCATTCACGGGTAGCAACATCCTGAGAGACAAAGTTGCTTACTTTGGACAATTCAGAGTATCATCATGCATGACCTTGCCGTCGACTTAGGGAGGCTAATATCGACGTCATTAGATATAGGACCTATGAGAGAGTTCACGAGGTTGACATATACATCTCTCCAGCCATAATTAAACTTGATCTCTCTACCTCTGTAATCTGCACTATACTCTTTGTCTCCTTTATGCTGAGCTAGGTTAGACCCATGTCTTTACTCTCACCCAGAAAGCAATTTCTTGAAATAGCTAGTATGAAGAGTAATACTTGCACCTTCAGTTTCAGTCACCTAGCAGAAAGGGGAAAACTTGCGTTTAACCCCATAATCAGTTTTTCCCCTTCTTTTAGTTATTGACTTGGTTCATCTATATATTCTTCTCACTACTTCCTATTAAATCTACTATCTTGCGATCATGGTCAGTATTTTGTGTGACTTCCATATAGTCTGCACAAAATCTACTCACCTCGAGCATTTTGAGGTCACATGGATGTCACATAGACCTTTACCTCGTTATACATGCATTCACAGACCTATCCCCGAGCATTTCTTTGTAAAGCTTACACCACTCCAAGTTCAGGACCCTACTGGTTCTTTCTCAACTACATGCCCATGATGGTCGTCAAGAGGGTTGGAAATTTTGAAGGATGGAACGTCACCGAGCTCCTCAAGATGTGCAACAAGGAAACACAATGAAAGGCTTTGAACAAGGAAATGATGAAAAGGTACTCCAGAAGAGAGCAAGGTCACTTGCTTTGAATGTATGATGTAACCAACTCTATAATCCTAGATGACAGAGTTGAATACTGCCCGAAGTACTTTGGTATAAGTTGAGTTGGTGTTGCTCAAGGAATTCATCCTTGACGAAGTGAAGAGGGTGACTTGGTGCGACTTCGACAAGTTGGCGGAGTCTGAAGGGAGAAATATGATGGTGATGACAGTGGTCAACAAGTTTGAGTGTCAATGGATGTATACATTCATCTGAGACCGGCTTTAATCTAGTCTAATATTAGTGTAGTTCATTTTTCTGTAAGAACTCTGAGGCAAGTATATCTCAAAACATTTTTTGTAGGAAGAGGGAGACACCTCCACAGAGCATTCAACCTGAAGTGCAGAGATTAAAACCAAGGCGTATGAATGAAACCAGATTGGAGAAATTATCTGATGTAATATGGTGGATTCAGAAAAAAACCAATTAATGGGACTAGTTGAATGGGCAAAATCCATCTTTCATTTTTCTTAATTGTAGCCCGTAGGTTATTGTCCACATCAAGACAATCGTGAAGGTCACAGGCTCATGCTGGGAGATCTCTACTACAGATGAATCCCATGAAGAGGATGCCAATCAAGTTTGTGATAAAGAATCTCAAATCAGCTGATTCTCCCTCTATGAAGAATCATCAACAAACATCACATTATGTGGCAATATTTGCTGGTGGTGGGGAAGCAACTTACATATGGGGATATGACTCTTACAATGGTATCTCATCTACACGCCTCTTGTAGTTCTTTGTAATTGCCTTTTAATTAGTTCGGTGCAGATAACGGATCCAGCTTGGGAGGAAAAGGTTCCCATGGTATTGAATTAAGATATTGGCTTCAGCAGTTCTTATTTTTGTTCACTGATTATTTTGGATTCCCAAATTCATCGTCGCTCATTAAGGAACATCGTAATCAACACCATTATTTACTGAGAAGCAGTAAAATGTGAAGTTCTCTTTTTGGTTCGATCATTATCATAAGTTTCCATTCTAATACGAACCATCATTTTTTAGCCACCATCATCTTCAATCAAGGTGTATATTGTACAAGTTCACATTTTGGTTCATTGATCGTTTTTTGGTACTCGTGGATCATCACCATCATCAAAATCAAGATCAATATCATTATCATTGATTTTTTCTTCCAATCCAATATATGATTTCTCCTACCGTCATCAATTACGTATTATATTGATACAAATTCTCCTATTGGCCTATTGATCATTTTTTGCACCTTGTGAATGATCACCATTATCTGGTATCAAATTGAACCATATGGTATGGCATCATACCATATCATACTGTATCATACAGTATCACTGTCATTGTC